>NC_091390.1:10354186-10688188 GCF_038502225.1 Cherax quadricarinatus
TAATTTTTCACATAATGGGTATCTAATTTTTCACATAATGGGCATCTAATTTTTCACATAATGGGTATCTAACTTTTCACATAATGGGTATCTAACTTTTCACATAATGGGTATCTAATTTTTCACATAATTGGTATCTAATTTTTCACATAATGGGTATCTAATTTTTCACATAATGGGTATCTAATTTTTCACATAATGGGTATCTAATTTATCACATAATGGGTATCTAACTTTTCTTCGTGACAATAACCATTACTTTTTGTCTAAATGGCATGTGTGTGTGTTTGATCTCATCACAGTGCGGAACATGAGTCTATTTATTCGGAAATGGGGAAAACAGAGGAATGTCTAAATGGAAAAATTGAAATTCATCAATTTGATGAATCATCTCAGGCGCAGACGACATGAATTGTCTCTTTTTAAATTCTGGGACTCAATGTCGGGAAATTTTTACAAGTTACTGCAAAATTAAGCTTAATCATCAACATATTATTTCAGTAAAAATACGACATTTTAGACATACACTGTCAGAATAACTTGCTGGAAGTAAACATAACTAAATGAAGGTGTTGGGGGTGAAAATAAATAGATTAAATAATTAGAGTTTGCAGCAAAAGTTTGTGGGTATAGGAAGGATGGAAATAAATGGTATAAAATACCGACACAATGGCAATATAAACACATATGCGGTATAATGTGATCCTTTATTGACTACATTTCGCCCACACAGTGGGCTTTGAAAAAAGCCCACTGTGTGGGCGAAACGTTGTCATTAAAGGATCACATTATACTGCATATGTGGGTATAGGAAGGTGGGTACATATGGCAAGAAGAGTGATTGGTGGAATAAGGTGGACTGAAGTGAAGAGGTGTTTTTGCAGTTCAGAAGTGACGTTCTGAGGCGCTGTATATGGGGAGTATAAGAGAGGTTACAATAGGATGCATAGGGGAAGTTAATGACAGAGTGAGATTTTATCAACAAATTTGGTTGAGAATACGAAAAAGTTTTGGAGTGAGATTATTAGGTTGAGAAAACTTTGACTACAGATGGATTTAGCAGTTAGAACCGAAAGAGAAGAATTAAATTTTATTAGATAGGGAGGTGGAGAAACCGGATAGATGGAGGGACTATTCTGAGTTATTTAATGGAGATAGAGTGATGTCTTGCACTGGACAGGGATGTGTAGCACCTTCAAGAAGTGAGAGAAGAGTAAGATATGAGTGTAGAGAAAGTGCGTGTGGCAGTGATAGTATGAGAAGGTATAAAACATTTAGGATAAACAGAATGAAAACAGAAATGTTAGAAGCTTCTCTTATAGTTTTGGTACATTAATTTAATACATGTATGAAAGGGGAAAGAGGAACGTAGAGAATTGTAGAGAACATTTATATTTCCTTAGTTTAAGAGAATATCAGAGTGATAATTATAGGGAAATAACCCCGTTGAGTATATTAGATAAGTGTTTGGTAGAGATATTATTAAAAAAACATAATTGGTAAAACAGAGAGCAAGACTGTAGAAGAGCAAGGAAGTTTTTGGTATTGTGGGGGACGAGTAGACCAAGAGTTTACATTGAAGTTAAGGAACCTCTAATCGCATTTATAGATATAAACAAGATATGTAATAAGGTGATTTGGGGAATAATGTTACAAATATTTCAGATGTATAGAACACGTGATAGATTGCTTTAAAAAGAGAGAAATTTTTCTGGGAATAGCGAGACTCTGGTTAAGACATGTAGGAGACAAGAATATTACTTTCCAATACAAAGAGACTTCAGACAAGGATGTCTGATGTCACGATTGTTGCTTATCATATTTACACATGGAGGCATAAGGGTAATGAATCTAATGATGAGTGAAACTAGTTATTGATGCTTTTATTGTTGATGATTTTGTACTCTTGAGAGATTGATGATAAGTTTCAAGACTTAGTAGATGAATTAGAAGGATATCAAGGGAGAACACAGTCAGTGGTCAGTCGTCACGTGAGGTCACAGACCCTGAGCTGCTTTGGGGATTAGCGTGGACGGTTACAAAGCATGGCTTGCTTCTGCAGTGTTTTAAAAATTGAGGTTGGAGAGGTGAAGGAGGAGGTCTTGCTTCTCCAGGAGGAGATTAGGAGGCTGAAGGTCCACCTCAATGGGTCTGGGAGAGAGTGTGAGGTGGCTGGAGTTGTGGGGAATGAGGCTTCTAGCAGTGAGGTGCAGTCTGTCTCTCGCTGTGAGGAGGCTGTAGTTGGGGAGGTAGCAACGGCTACCAGCAGTGAGGTGCAGTCCAGCACCTGCTACAAGTGGCGAGTGGTTCACAGTAATGGGAGGCGCATCAGAGTAAGGAAAGTTAAGAGTGAAGATCTGAAGGTAGGAAATCGCTTCTCTGTTCTTCAGGATGAATGTACTTCAGTGGCCAGTGAAGGTAAGGGTACTACTGCCCCTGCTAATGGAGGTAAGCGCATTCTTGTGGTTGGTGACTCTCAGGTAAGATATATTGACCGTGCTTTTTGTAATAGGAATAAGAAGATGAGAGATAGAGTGTGCTTCCCTGGAGCTGGTGTTGGGGACATTGTCAACAGGCTGGATAATATCATGTCAGGTAATGGGAACAAGCCCATTATCTGTCTCAGTGCTGGTGGAAATGATATTGGGAAGGGTAGGAGAGAAGAGCTGCTAGATAAGTACAGGTCAGCTATAGATTTCATTAAGTCTAAGGGAGGGATCCCAATCATATGTAGCATCTTGCCTAGAAGGGGAGTAGGAAATGAATGGTTGTCTAGGGCAATTGGTGTAAATTGCTGGCTAGACAGATACTGTAAGGAACTTGCAATCCCATTCATTGACAACTGGAACAGCTTTTATGGCAAACATGATATGTATGCAAGGGATGGGGTACATCTCTCTGGGGCTGGGGTGGTAGCACTTGCAGACTCGATTGAGAAGGCCATTGGTGAAATGCCTATGATTTTAAACTGATGGAAGATAGAGGTATGGGTGTGTGTGGGAAACAAGCAGGTTGCAACACTAGGGTTGGAAACAGTAAATGTATAAAAGGCATTCAGCATGAAGTTATAAATAAAAACAATAGATCAGGTCAGCAAACAAAGGGGGACAGCAGAGGGCAGCAAGGGACTAGCTCCCTTAAGGTTTGCTATACTAATAGCAGGAGTGTAAGAAATAAGATAGATGAGCTAAGATTAATTGCAAGTGCAGGAAACATAGATATTATTGCTATAACAGAGACCTGGCTCAATCTGAAAGATAGAGAGATGCCCTCTGAATGTCAGATACAAGGCTATAAATTATTCCACACTGACAGGGTCAACAGGAAAGGTGGTGGAGTAGCGATGTATGTAAGAGACAATTTAAATTGTTGTGTTAGACAAGATATTAAATTAGAAGCGTCAGCCACTGAATCTGTTTGGTTACAGCTTCTCGAGGGCCGGGAAAAACTAATTTTGGGTGTGATTTACAGGGCCCCAAATCTTGATAGGGAGTGCAGTAAACTTCTATGGGACGAAATTCGTAAGGCATCTACATACGAAAATGTTGTGCTAATGAGAGATTTCAACTATAGACAGATTGACTGGAGCAATTTGACAGGAAATTTAGAGTCAGGTGACTTTCTTGATACGATCCAGGATTGTTTTTTAAAACAGTTTGTGGCAGAGCCAACTAGGGGAAATAACCTCCTTGACTTGGTTCTTGCCAGTAGGGAAACACTAATTAACAATCTTGAGGTTAATGATGAGCTTGGGGAAAGTGATCACAAATCACTCAGTTTTAATATATCATGGAATTCCCCTAATAATGGCAATCAAGTCTCTGTCCCTGACTTCCGCTTGGCTGATTTCATAGGACTGAAAAATTACTTAGGTGGGCTGAACTGGAATGACCTGACTAAGGGTCAGGTAGGTGGTGATGGTTGCCGATATGACGCTTTCCAGGGCATAGTTCTAGCTGCTCAGTCAAATTATGTTCCAAATAGGGAAATCAGATCAAACAAAAATGATCCTAAATGGATGAACAATAGATTAAAATATCTAATTGGTCAAAAGAGAGGCATATATAGGCAAATCAAAAGAGGGGAGGGGCAATTAAGAAATCGATATATTCAGTTAAAGAGAGAAATAAAAAAAGGAATTAGAAAAGCAAAAAGAGATTATGAGGTTAAAGTTGCAAGAGATTCGAAGACTAACCCAAAAGGATTCTTTCAGGTATACAGAAGTAAGATCAGGGACAAGATAGGCCCACTCAAAAGTTCCTCGGGTCAGCTCACTGACAGTGATAAGGAAATGTGTAGAATTTTTAACACATACTTCCTCTCAGTTTTTACACAGGAGGATACCAGCGATATTCCAGTAATGATAAATTATGTAGAACAGGACGATAATAAACTGTGCACGATTAGGGTCACAAGTGACATGGTCCTTAGGCAAATAGATAAATTAAAACCTAACAAATCCCCAGGCCCTGATGAACTGTATGCAAGGGTTCTAAAGGAATGTAAAGAGGAGCTTAGCAAACCTTTGGCTAATCTTTTCAACATATCACTACAAACTGGCATGGTGCCAGATAAGTGGAAAATGGCAAATGTGATACCTATTTTCAAAGCAGGTGACAGGTCCTTAGCTTCGAACTATAGACCAATAAGCCTAACCTCCATAGTGGGAAAATTTATGGAATCAATAATTGCCGAGGCAGTTCGTAGCCACCTTGAAAAGCATAAATTAATCAACGAATCTCAGCATGGTTTTACAAAGGGGCGTTCCTGCCTTACGAATTTATTAACTTTTTTCACTAAGGTATTTGAGGAGGTTGATCATGGTAATGAATATGATATTGTGTATATGGACTTCAGTAAGGCTTTTGACAAGGTCCCACATCAGAGACTATTGAGGAAAATTAAGGCACAGGGAATAGGAGGAGAAATTTTTTCCTGGATAGAGGCATGGTTGACAAATAGGCAGCAGAGAGTTTGCATAAATGGGGAGAAGTCAGAGTGGGGAAGCGTCACGAGCGGTGTTCCACAGGGGTCAGTGTTGGGCCCCCTGCTGTTCACAATATACATAAACGACATAGATGAGGGCATAAAGAGCGACATCAGCAAGTTTGCAGATGACACCAAAATAGGCCGTCGAATTCATTCTGACGAGGACATTCGAGCACTCCAGGAAGATTTGAATAGACTGATGCAGTGGTCGGAGAGGTGGCAGATGCAGTTTAATATAGACAAATGCAAAGTTCTAAATGTTGGACAGGACAATAACCATGCCACATATAAACTAAATAATGTAGATCTTAATATTACGGATTGCGAAAAAGATTTAGGAGTTCTGGTTAGCAGTAATCTGAAACCAAGACAACAGTGCATAAGTGTTCGCAATAAAGCTAATAGAATCCTTGGCTTCATATCAAGAAGCATAAATAATAGGAGTCCTCAGGTTGTTCTTCAACTCTATACATCCTTGGTTAGGCCTCATTTAGATTATGCTGCACAGTTTTGGTCACCGTATTACAGAATGGATATAAATGCTCTGGAAAATGTACAAAGGAGGATGACAAAGTTGATCCCATGTATCAGACTAAGGGCTCTGAATCTGCACTCTCTAGAAAGACGTAGAATTAGGGGGGATATGATTGAGGTGTATAAATGGAAGACAGGAATAAATAAAGGGGATGTAAATAGTGTGCTGAAAATATCTAGCCTAGACAGGACTCGCAGCAATGGTTTTAAGTTGGAAAAATTCAGATTCAGGAAGGATATAGGAAAGTACTGGTTTGGTAATAGAGTTGTGGATGAGTGGAACAAACTCCCAAGTACAGTTATAGAGGCCAGAATGTTGTGTAGCTTTAAAAATAGGTTGGATAAATACATGAGTGGATGTGGGTGGGTGTGAGTTGGACCTGATAGCTTGTGCTACCAGGTCGGTTGCCGTGTTCCTCCCTTAAGTCAAGGTGACCTGACCTGACTAGTTTGGGTGCATTGGCTTAAGCTGGTAGGAGACCAGTAGGGGCCAGTAGGCCTGCTGCAGTGTCCCTTCGTTCTTATGTTCTTATGTTCTTATGCTTCTGTGAGAGATGACATGATCCACAGAACTGTTGAGGAAAAAAGGTGTGTGGTGCACTGTGGTGGCTGTGGAGACATAAACTTTATTCAAGTTATGTAAATGAACACAAATACAGCTGTGACATTTATTATGACAACGTTTCGCTATCTGGGATCTTTGTCAAGCCGTTACTGCTTGATAAACCTCCTGGAGAGCGAAACGTTGCCTCAATAAAATGCCACCTTAGTTGCATCTGTGTCCATTTACCTAACACTTTGTTGGCAATTCTGCTATTATTACCAACTTTATCCATGGAGAAAGAAAGGGGAAGGTACCAACATATTAGTATGGGTGTGAAGCATGGGTTTTAAACGTTGCAGCGAGGAGGAGGCTGGAAGCAGTGTACATGTGTCTCAGAGCAATGTGTTCTGTGAATGTTAAAGAGAGAATTCGGGGTTTGGAGAAGAGGTGTAGGGTGAACAAGAGCATTAAGAAGGCTCAGGAGGGGTTGTTGAGGTGGTCTGGACATTTAGAAAGGATGGAAAAGAAATACATTCACAAGGATGGCTTTTTAACTTGGGGGGGAGGGAAGGAGGGGTAGAGTTGATTGAAAGAAAGGATGGAGAATGAGATTAAGATGAGATAAGAGAGATAAGATTTCGTTCGGATTTTTAACCCCGGAGGGTTAGCCGCCCAGGATAACCCAAGAAAGTCAGTGCGTCATCGAGGACTGTCTAACTTATTTCCATTGGGGTCCTTAATCTTGTCCCCCAGGATGCGACCCACACCAGTCGACTAACACCCAGGTACCTATTTGCTGCTAGGTGAACAGGACAACAGGTGTAAGGAAACGTGTCGAAATGTTTCCACCCGCCGGGAATCGAACCCGGGCCCTCCGTGTGTGAAGCGGGAGCTTTAGCCACCAGGCCACCGGGCCTGGTTTTGAGTACTAATGGCTTGGACATCCAGCAAGATAGTGCGAACATGTTGGATAGGAGTAGAGGTAAGTGGTTTTATTATGATTTGATATGTTGTTGGAGTGTGAGCAAAGTAGCATTTATGAAGGGATTCAGGTAAACTGGTTAGTTGGACTTGAGTCCTGGAGGTACAGAGTACAGTGCCTTCACTCTGAAGAAGGGATGGGAATGGCGGTTGATCAACTGAACTATAATGTTTGTGATGCAACACCCCGTGTCATTATGTGATGGAATGTCACAGTATATCCACAGTGGTATATTACCAACCATACTGGAAAATGTCACAGTATATCCACAGTGGTATATTACCAACCATGCTGGAAAATGTCACAGTATATCCACAGTGGTATATTACCAACCATGCTGGAAAATGTCACAGTATATCCACAGTGGTATATTACCAACCATACTGGAAAATGTCACAGTATATCCACAGTGGTATATTACCAACCATGCTGGAAAATGTCACAGTATATCCACAGTGGTATATTACCAACCATGCTGGAAAATGTCACAGTATATCCACAGTGGTATATTACCAACCATGCTGGAAAATGTCACAGTATATCCACAGTGGTATATTACCAACCATGCTGGAAAATGTCACAGTATATCCACAGTGGTATATTACCAACCATACTGGAAAATATCACAGTATATCCACAGTGGTATATTACCAACCATACTGGAAAAAATTACCCTGACTTTACCTATTGTAAATAACGCATAACCATTAAGGTTATTTATATCCCAGCGTACCGTACTAAAATATAAGGTAATATTTCTGTAATATTTATTTGACCTAATTTAGGTAAGCGTAAATAACTTATTACGATTGTAACTAGATATTAATGTGTGAATAGTTTATTACCACTGGAACCTGTTTAGCTATAAAACTCTATGGTACAGTCCCAGGGTACATTATGTGTACCTTTGATGTTGAGGTACAGTCACTGGACCCACTGTGTGCATCTGTAATGTTGTGGTACAGTCCCAGGACACATGTGTAGCTGTGATGTTATGGTACAGTCCCAGGATACATTTTGTACCTGTGATGTTGAGGTACTGTCACTGGACCCACTGTGTGCCTCTGTAATGTTGTGGTACAGTCCCAGGACACATGTGTACCTGTGATGTTATGGTACAGTCCCAGGATACATTTTGTACCTGTAATGTTGAGGTACAGTCACTGGACCCACTGTGTGCATCTGTAATGTTGTGGTACAGTCCCAGGACACATGTGTAGCTGTGATGTTATGGTACAGTCCCAGGATACATTTTGTACCTGTTATGTTGAGGTACTGTCACTGGACCCACTGTGTGCATCTGTAATGTTGTGGTACAGTCCCAGGACACATGTGTACCTGTGATGTTATGGTACAGTCCCAGAATACATTTTGTACCTGTGATGTTGAGGTACAGTTGCTGGACCCACTGTGTGCCTCTGTAATGTTGAAATATAGAACCAGGACACCCATTATATGTGTCTACCATCTTTGAACTACCTCCCACAGCCATGATATAGGGCACATAATCAACACAACAAACTCACTCCTGGTCACTTACTGAGTCACTCAAGAGAATCTCGTGTCCTTAAGTATAACTGGTTACAATATAAATATAATACAATATAAATACAATATAAATATAATGGTTACAATGTGGGGTTTACAGGTTTTGGGTATTTTGTGGTTCACATGTTATAAAATGCTAATTACAGAGGGGGCCACTAGGACACCTAGCATGGCTAGGCATTTCCAGCAGACTTAGATTAATTCTCAACATTAAATCCTTACAGATTATGGTATTAAGGCTAAGTGATTACACATAATTCTGAGTTTAGCAATGTGAAGGCTTTTGTTTTGGCACAATAATGGAGTATCACAGGCAAACTTATGACTAGTTAGGATTTATTATTTTAAGATTAAGATTAGTATTTCTGGGTTTATAGTCAGTGGGTGAGTGAGTGTGATTGTGAACCACCAGGTGACTCACGAAATCGTAATGACACGGGCAGGAGTTTTGAGACTCTCTGACCGCGGGTTCAATCCCGGCCGGGGTATGGTTTAACCACCAGGTGGTTATCATGTAATTAGTTGTCGTCTTATGCCTTAATATGGGTTCTAGATACAACCCACATCGTGACTAGTCAGCGCCCAGATGACCACTGGTTTTATTGTAGTATGGATGGTTTTATTGTAGTATGGATGGTTTTATTGTAGTATGGATGGTTTTATTGAAGAATGGATGGTTTTATTGTAGTATGGATGGTTTTATTGTAGTATGGATGGTTTTATTGTAGTATGGATGGTTTTATTGTAGTATGGATGGTTTTATTGTAGTATGGATGGTTTTATTGTAGTATGGATGGTTTTATTGTAGTATGGATGGTTTTATTGTAGTATGGATGGTTTTATTGTAGTATGGATGGTTTTATTGTAGTATGGATGGTTTTATTGTAGTATGGATGGTTTTATTGTAGTATGGATGGTTTTATTGTAGTATGGATGGTTTTATTGTAGTATGGATGGTTTTATTGTAGTATGGATGGTTTTATTGTAGTATGGATGGTTTTATTGTAGTATGGATGGTTTTATTATAGTATGGATGGTTTTATTGTAGTATGGATGGTTTTATTGTAGTATGGATGGTTTTATTGTAGTATGGATGGTTTTATTGTAGTATGGATGGTTTTATTGTAGTATGGATGGTTTTATTGTAGTATGGATGGTTTTATTGTAGTATGGATGGTTTTATTGTAGTATGGATGGTTTTATTGTAGTATGGATGGTTTTATTGTAGTATGGATGGTTTTATTGTAGTATGGATGGTTTTATTGTAGTATGGATGGTTTTATTGTAGTATGGATTGTTTTATTGTAGTATGGATGGTTTTATTGTAGTATGGATGGTTTTATTGTAGTATGATTGGTTTTATTGTAGTATGGATGGTTTTATTGTAGTATGGATGGTTTTATTGTAGTATGGATGGTTTTATTATGGTATGGATGGTTTTATTATGGTATGGATGGTTTTATTATGGTATGGATGGTTTTATTATGGTATGGATGGTTTTGTTATGGTATGGATGGTTTTATTATGGTATGGATGGTTTTATTATGGTATGGATGGTTTTATTATGGTATGGATGGTTTTGTTATGGTATGGATGGTTTTATTATGGTATGGATGGTTTTATTATGGTATGGATGGTTTTATTATGGTATGGATGGTTTTATTATGGTATGGATGGTTTTATTATGGTATGGATGGTTTTGTTATGGTATGGATGGTTTTATTATGGTATGGATGGTTTTATTATGGTATGGATGGTTTTATTGTAGTATGGATGGTTTTATTATGGTATGGATGGTTTTATTATGGTATGGATGGTTTTATTGTAGTATGGATGGTTTTATTGTAGTATGGATGGTTTTATTGTAGTATGGATGGTTTTATTGTAGTATGGATGGTTTTATTGTAGTATGGATGGTTTTATTATGGTATGGATGGGTTTATTATGGTATGGATGGTTTTATTATGGTATGGATGGGTTTATTATGGTATGGATGGTTTTATTAAGGTATGGATGGTTTTATTATGGTATGGATGGGTTTATTATGGTATGGATGGTTTTATTATGGTATGGATGGTTTTATTATGGTATGGATGGTTTTATTATAGAATGGATGGTTTTATTATGGTATGGATGGTTTTATTATGGTATGGATGGTTTTATTATAGTATGGATGGTTTTATTATAGAATGGATGGTTTTATTATGGTATGGATGGTTTTATTATGGTATGGATGGTTTTATTATAGTATGGATGGTTTTATTATAGAATGGATGGTTTTATTATGTTATGGATGGTTTTATTATGTTATGGATGGTTTTATTATGTTATGGATGGTTTTATTATGGTATGGATGGTTTTATTATGTTATGGATGGTTTTATTATGTTATGGATGGTTTTATTATGGTATGGATGGTTTTATTATGTTATGGATGGTTTTATTATGGTATGGATGGTTTTATTATGGTATGGATGGTTTTATTATGGTATGGATGGTTTTATTATGGTATGGATGGTTTTATTATGGTATGGATGGTTTTATTATAGAATGGATGGTTTTATTATGGTATGGATGGTTTTATTATAGAATGGATGGGTTTATTATGGTATGGATGGTTTTATTATGGTATGGATGGTTTTATTAATTCTACAAGTCGTAACTACTAACATTATAAATTAATTTTCACAAAATTAATGTGAACTAACTCATTCTCAAAAATGTTTGTTGTTATAAGTAAATTTTGTCTGAAATGTTGTGAATAATCAGGGAGTGTATAGTGATCCTGGTCACAGACCGGCCCGGGGGGGGCGTTGACCCCTGGAACCCTCTCTAGTTATACTCCAGGTATATCTGTATTAAATATTTTATGTTTATGGAAATAATGATTATCATTAACATTAATGATGAATATCGCTGATATTCAACATTAATGAAAGTCTAATTTAGGCTATTTTTTGTCGGTTTATGGTGATCCTTAAAACGGGGTTATTGCTAGTGGTTGAGGGATACTTAATAGACACAATGTCAACTAATAGGCCCATACAAAAGTACATAGAGTCAGGCTTTACTAAAGCATTCTTGTTCAAATTTGTTCATATTTGGGTAGTTTTGGGAGGATATTCCTTGGTCAGGTTTCGTGAGGAAATGTGTTGGCTAAGGAGATAGATTTAGTTGTCAGCAGGTCCCCTGTAACCTGTCCACGTAGCATCCTGCACCAGCATCTCTCTTAGTAACCTGGCCAAGGAACGTCTCATACTCACCTAGCACCCGTACACTTCACCTAATGGAGAATACACAAATAACCCGCACATAGAAGAGAGGAGATTACTACGACGTTTCGGTCCGACTTGGACCATTTACAAAGTCACACTAACAGAAAAGAGAATCTGAATGATTTGCCGGTACTGTCCTGGCCCGGATCTCTTCCAGATAGTGACCCGGCGTAGAAAAGAGAGATGGAGCCCGTATATATAGACGAGCTGGCAGGGACGGGACAAGAGAGGTGGGAGGAGTAGTAGTGGTAGTGGAAAGTAGGGAGAGTGATTGGGGACGAGAATAAAAAGGGGGAATGAAAGGAGGAAGGAACCAAAGGTAGTAGGAAAGATGGTAGTAGTAGTAGTAGTAGTAGTAGTAGTAGTAGTAGTAGTAGTAGTAGTAGTAGTGGTAGTAGCAGTAGTAGTGGGGTGAGACAAAGGTCAAGAAATAGGAGCACTGCAGGTGAGTAAAGGGCCCATAAGGGGTCAGACCAAAAACATAGGGAGAGGGCGGGAAAGTGAAGGACAGATCACCCAAGGCAGAAGACAGCAAACCAACAAAAACAACAAAAAGGAAACATAAGAAAAGAGAAGAGGTAGAGAGAGGAGGAGAAAATAAAAGCAGGTTAAATTACGTGAATTCTGAAGTTTGGAACATTTGACGGTATAACGGGAAAGGAAGGCGTCTACAGAGACAAAGCCACGACTAAGATTCATAGGAGGAAACTTGTGTATAAGGGATGATTCACCAAGACTTCTCTTCCCACTATAGATGCTCCTGGTGTCTCCTCTATTTTATGTTCCTCCTGTCCTCTTCAGTACTTTGGAGAAACTGGTCGATCTCTTTCTGACAGACTCAGGGAGCACAAAAATAGTGTTAGGCTTGCCAACACTAACAATGCTCTTTTCAGCCACGTCAGAGATCACAGTCATCATATTGACTGGTCTTCTGCTAAAACTGTCTTCCCTACTTCCAACTTTAACAGTCGCCGTCTGGTTGAATCCTCCCTAATACACAACTTTCCTTGTATGAATCTTAGTCGTGGCTTCGTCTCTGTAGATGTCTTCCTCTCCCACTACGTTGTAAAATGCTCCAAACTTCACAACACTCGTGACTTAACCTGATTCTTTTTTTCTCCTCTTCTCTCTAAATCTTTTAACTTACTGTTCCTTTTTCTAGTTTAGGTTTTTTCTTGGGTGTTCCGTCCATCACTTTCCCCTCTCCCCTTCCCCTGTGTGTTTGGGCTCTCCTTTTTCTTGGCCATTGATTGACTCCACTACTATTACTACTACTACTACTACTACTACTACTACTACTACTGCTGCTATTACTATTACCACTTTTGGCTCCTACCTACACTTTTGCCTCTTTTCACTCCCCTTTTCTATTCATGTCCCACCAACCACTCTCTACACTACCACAACTACTACTGCTACTTCTACTACCAGTCCTAACCCAACCACTACAACTTTCATTACCTACCTTTCCTCTCTCACTACCCCTGCGACCTCTCTTGTTCCGTCCCTGCCTCATGCGACCTCTCTTGTTCCGTCCCTGCCACCTGCGACCTCTCTTGTTCCGTCCCTGCCTCATGCGACCTCTCTTGTTCCGTCCCTGCCTCATGCGACCTCTCTTGTTCCGTCCCTGCCTCATGCGACCTCTCTTGTTCCGTCCCTGCCTCATGCGACCTCTCTTGTTCCGTCCCAGCCACCTGCGACCTCTCTTGTTCCGTCCCTGCCTCATGCGACCTCTCTTGTACCGTCCCTGCCACCTGCGACCTCTCTTGTTCCGTCCCTGCCACCTGCGACCTCTCTTGTTCCGTCCCTGCCACCTGCGACCTCTCTTGTTCCGTCCCAGCCACCTGCGACCTCTCTTGTACCGTCCCTGCCACCTGCGACCTCTCTTGTTCCGTCCCAGCCACCTGCGACCTCTCTTGTTCCGTCCCTGCCACCTGCGACCTCTCTTGTTCCGTCCCAGCCACCTGCGACCTCTCTTGTTCCGTCCCTGCCACCTGCGACCTCTCTTGTTCCGTCCCAGCCACCTGCGACCTCTCTTGTTCCGTCCCTGCCACCTGCGACCTCTCTTGTTCCGTCCCAGCCACCTGCGACCTCTCTTGTTCCGTCCCTGCCACCTGCGACCTCTCTTGTTCCGTCCCTGCCACCTGCGACCTCTCTTGTTCCGTCCCTGCCACCTGCGACCTCTCTTGTACCGTCCCTGCCACCTGCGACCTCTCTTGTTCCGTCCCTGCCACCTGCGACCTCTCTTGTTCCGTCCCTGCCACCTGCGACCTCTCTTGTACCGTCCCTGCCACCTGCGACCTCTCTTGTTCCGTCCCTGCCACCTGCGACCTCTCTTGTTCCGTCACTGCCACCTGCGACCTCTCTTGTTCCGTCCCTGCCACCTGCGACCTCTCTTGTTCCGTCCCTGCCACCTGCGACCTCTCTTGTACCGTCCCTGCCACCTGCGACCTCTCTTGTTCCGTCCCTGCTACCTGCGACCTCTCTTGTTCCGTCCCTGCCACCTGCGACCTCTCTTGTTCCGTCCCAGCCACCTGCGACCTCTCTTGTTCCGTCCCTGCCACCTGCGACCTCTCTTGTTCCGTCCCAGCCACCTGCGACCTCTCTTGTTCCGTCCCTGCCACCTGCGACCTCTCTTGTTCCGTCCCAGCCACCTGCGACCTCTCTTGTTCCGTCCCTGCCACCTGCGACCTCTCTTGTTCCGTCCCTGCCACCTGCGACCTCTCTTGTTCCGTCCCTGCCACCTGCGACCTCTCTTGTACCGTCCCTGCCACCTGCGACCTCTCTTGTTCCGTCCCTGCCACCTGCGACCTCTCTTGTTCCGTCCCTGCCACCTGCGACCTCTCTTGTACCGTCCCTGCCACCTGCGACCTCTCTTGTTCCGTCCCAGCCACTTGCGACCTCTCTTGTTCCGTCCCTGCCACCTGCGACCTCTCTTGTTCCGTCCCAGCCACCTGCGACCTCTCTTGTTCCGTCCCTGCCACCTGCGACCTCTCTTGTACCGCCCCTGCCACCTGCGACCTCTCTTGTTCCGTCCCTGCCACCTGCGACCTCTCTTGTACCGTCCCTGCCACCTGCGACCTCTCTTGTACCGTCCCTGCCACCTGCGACCTCTCTTGTTCCGTCCCTGCCACCTGCGACCTCTCTTGTTCCGTCCCTGCCACCTGCGACCTCTCTTGTTCCGTCCCAGCCACCTGCGACCTCTCTTGTACCGTCCCTGCCACCTGCGACCTCTCTTGTTCCGTCCCAGCCACCTGCGACCTCTCTTGTTCCGTCCCTGAAACCTGCGACCTCTCTTGTTCCGTCCCAGCCACCTGCGACCTCTCTTGTTCCGTCCCTGCCACCTGCGACCTCTCTTGTTCCGTCCCAGCCACCTGCGACCTCACTTGTTCCGTCCCTGCCACCTGCGACCTCTCTTGTTCCGTCCCAGCCACCTGCGACCTCTTTTGTTCCGTCCCTGCCACCTGCGACCTCTCTTGTTCCGTCCCTGCCACCTGCGACCTCTCTTGTTCCGTCCCTGCCACCTGCGACCTCTCTTGTACCGTCCCTGCCACCTGCGACCTCTCTTGTTCCGTCCCTGCCACCTGCGACCTCTCTTGTTCCGTCCCTGCCACCTGCGACCTCTCTTGTACCGTCCCTGCCACCTGCGACCTCTCTTGTTCCGTCCCTGCCACCTGCGACCTCTCTTGTTCCGTCACTGCCACCTGCGACCTCTCTTGTTCCGTCCCTGCCACCTGCGACCTCTCTTGTTCCGTCCCTGCCACCTGCGACCTCTCTTGTACCGTCCCTGCCACCTGCGACCTCTCTTGTTCCGTCCCTGCTACCTACGACCTCTCTTGTTCCGTCCCTGCCACCTGCGACCTCTCTTGTTCCGTCCCAGCCACCTGCGACCTCTCTTGTTCCGTCCCTGCCACCTGCGACCTCTCTTGTTCCGTCCCAGCCACCTGCGACCTCTCTTGTTCCGTCCCTGCCACCTGCGACCTCTCTTGTTCCGTCCCAGCCACCTGCGACCTCTCTTGTTCCGTCCCTGCCACCTGCGACCTCTCTTGTTCCGTCCCTGCCACCTGCGACCTCTCTTGTTCCGTCCCTGCCACCTGCGACCTCTCTTGTACCGTCCCTGCCACCTGCGACCTCTCTTGTTCCGTCCCTGCCACCTGCGACCTCTCTTGTTCCGTCCCTGCCACCTGCGACCTCTCTTGTACCGTCCCTGCCACCTGCGACCTCTCTTGTTCCGTCCCAGCCACCTGCGACCTCTCTTGTTCCGTCCCAGCCACCTGCGACCTCTCTTGTTCCGTCCCTGCCACCTGCGACCTCTCTTGTTCCGTCCCAGCCACCTGCGACCTCTCTTGTTCCGTCCCTGCCACCTGCGACCTCTCTTGTTCCGTCCCTGCCACCTGCGACCTCTCTTGTTCCGTCCCTGCCACCTGCGACCTCTCTTGTACCGTCCCTGCCACCTGCGACGTCTCTTGTTCCGTCCCTGCCACCTGCGACCTCTCTTGTTCCGTCCCTGCCACCTGCGACCTCTCTTGTACCGTCCCTGCCACCTGCGACCTCTCTTGTTCCGTCCCTGCCACCTGCGACCTCTCTTGTTCCGTCACTGCCACCTGCGACCTCTCTTGTTCCGTCCCTGCCACCTGCGACCTCTCTTGTTCCGTCCCTGCCACCTGCGACCTCTCTTGTACCGTCCCTGCCACCTGCGACCTCTCTTGTTCCGTCCCTGCTACCTGCGACCTCTCTTGTTCCGTCCCTGCCACCTGCGACCTCTCTTGTTCCGTCCCTGCCTCATGCGACCTCTCTTGTTCCGTCCCTGCCTCATGCGACCTCTCTTGTTCCGTCCCTGCCACCTGCGACCTCTCTTGTTCCGTCACTGCCACCTGCGACCTCTCTTGTTCCGTCCCTGCCACCTGCGACCTCTCTTGTTCCGTCCCTGCCACCTGCGACCTCTCTTGTACCGTCCCTGCCACCTGCGACCTCTCTTGTTCCGTCCCTGCTACCTGCGACCTCTCTTGTTCCGTCCCTGCCACCTGCGACCTCTCTTGTTCCGTCCCTGCCACCTGCGACCTCTCTTGTTCCGTCCCTGCCACCTGCGACCTCTCTTGTTCCGTCCCTGCCACCTGCGACCTCTCTTGTTCCGTCCCTGCCACCTGCGACCTCTCTTGTTCCGTCCCTGCCACCTGCGACCTCTCTTGTTCCGTCCCTGCCACCTGCGACCTCTCTTGTTCCGTCCCTGCCACCTGCGACCTCTCTTGTTCCGTTCCTGCCACCTGCGACCTCTCTTGTACCGTCCCTGCCACCTGCGACCTCTCTTGTTCCGTCCCTGCCACCTGCGACCTCTCTTGTTCCGTCCCTGCCACCTGCGACCTCTCTTGTTCCGTCCCTGTCACCTGCGACCTCTCTTGTTCCGTCCCTGCCACCTGCGACCTCTCTTGTACCGTCCCTGCCACCTGCGACCTCTCTCGTACCATCCCTGCCACCTGCGACCTCTCTTGTTCCGTCCCTGCCACCTGCGACCTCTCTTGTTCCGTCCCTGCCACCTGCGACCTCTCTTGTACCGTCCCTGCCACCTGCGACCTCTCTTGTATCGTCCCTGCCACCTGCGACCTCTCTTGTACCGTCCCTGCCACCTGCGACCTCTCTTGTACCGTCCCTGCCACATGCGACCTCTCTTGTACCGTCCCTGCCACCTGCGACCTCTCTTGTACCGTCCCTGCCACCTGCGACCTCTCTTGTCCCGTCCCTGCCACCTGCGACCTCTCTTGTACCGTCCCTGCCACCTGCGACCTCTCTTGTACCGTCCATGCCACCTGCGACCTCTCTTGTCCCGTCCCTGCCACCTGCGACCTCTCTTGTACCGTCCCTGCCACCTGCGACCTCTCTTGTACCGTCCTAGCCACCTGCGACCTCTCTTGTACCGTCCCTGCCACCTGCGACCTCTCATGTTCCGTCCCTGCCACCTGCGACCTCTCTTGTCCCGTCCCTGCCACCTGCGACCTCTCTTGTACCGTCCCTGCCACCTGCGACCTCTCTTGTACCGTCCCAGCCACCTGCGACCTCTCTTGTACCGTCCCAGCCACCTGCGACCTCTCTTGTACCGTCCCTGTCACCTGCGACCTCTCTTGTACCGTCCCTGCCACCTGCGACCTCTCTTGTACCGTCCCTGCCACCTGCGACCTCTCTTGTACCGTCCCTGCCACCTGCGACCTCTCTTGTACCGTCCCTGCCACCTGCGACCTCTCTTGTACCGTCCCTGCCACCTGCGACCTCTCTTGTACCGTCCCTGCCACCTGCGACCTCTCTTGTTCCGTCCCTGCCACCTGGCCAATATATACTGGTTCCTTCTCCCTTTTATCTTAATGTGACTTTGTAAATGGTCCAAGTCGAAATAAAACGTCGTAACCTCCTGTATGTGCGGGTTATTTGTGTATTAGTGGCCCGGTGGCCTGGTGGCCCGGTGGCCTGGTGGCCCGGTGGCCTGGTGGCTAATGCTCTCACTTCACACACGGAGGGCCCGGGTTCGATTCCCGGCGGGTGGAAACTTTCGACACGTTTCCTTACTCCTGTTCACCTAGCAGCAAATAGGTACCTGGGTGTTAGTCGACTGGTGTGGGTGGCATCCTGGGGGACAAGATTAAGGACCCCAATGGAAATAAGTTAGACAGTCCTCGATGACGCACTGACTTTCTTGGGTTATCCTGGGTGGCTAACCCTCCGGGGTTAAAAATCCGAACGAAATCTTATCTTATCTTATCTTAACCCAGTATTGTGCGTCTTAGCTCATCACCTCGCGGAAAATATGAGGGAGGTTGTTAAGTCCAGCTCCAGGACGTGAAAAAACTCTCAGAAGCTCTCAGAATTAAGAGTTGTTATTCTTGTTTAGCCTTGTGCAAGACTCTTGATTGAAGGAATTGATGTAAATTATCCCTTTCTTGGATTAAACTATATAAACTCTCTTTCTATTATACGCGTGAATTAAGCGTTTAATCGTGAATTATAATAAGAATTAAATAATAATAAATTGTAATATATTAAAATAAGAGTAATAATGAAAAAAATTAAAAATACAACTTTAAATAACAACAACAACAACAACAACAACAACAACAACAACAACAACAACAACAACAACAACAACAACAACAACAACAACAACAACAACAACAACAACAACAATAATAATAATAATAATAATAATAATAATAATAATAATAATAATAATAATAATAATAATAAAATAATGATAATAATAACAATAATAATAACAATAATAATAATAATAATAATAATAATAATAATAATAATAATAATAATAATAATAATAAAATAATGATAATAATAACAATAATAATAACAATAATAATAATAATAATAATAATAATAATAATAATAATAATAATAATAATAATAATAATAATAAAATAATAATAATAATAATAATAATGATAATAATAATAATAATAATAATAATAATAATAATAATAATAATAATAATAATAATAATAATAATAATAATAATAATAATAGTAATAATAATAATAATAATAATAATAATAATAATAATAATAATAATAATAACAATAAAATAGTTGGTAGTAGGTTGGTAGACAGCAACCACCCAGGGAGGTACTACCGTCCTGCCAAGTGAGTGTAAAACGAAGCCTGTGATTGTTTTACATGATGGTAGGATTGCTGATGTCTTTTGTCTGTCTCATAAATATGCAAGATTACAGGCATGTCTTGCTACTTCTACTTACACTTAGGTCACACTACACATACATGTACACATTTATTTATACACACTCATCTGAGTTTTCTTTGATTTTATCTTAATAGTTCTTGGTCTTATTAATTTTCCTTTTATATCCATGGGGAAGTGGAATAAGAATCTTTCCTCCGTAAGCCATGCGTGTTGTAAAAGTCAACTAAAATGCCGGGAACAATGGGCTAGTAACCCCTTTTCCTGTAAAGATTACTAAAAAGAATAAGAAGAAGAAAATTGTCAAAGTGGGAAGTCTGAATGTGCGTGGATGTTGTGCAGATGATAAGAAAGAGATGATTGTGGATGTTATGAATGAGAAGAAGCTGGATGTCCTGGCTTTAAGTGAAACAAAGCTGAAGGGGGTGGGAGAGTTTCAGTGGAGAGGAATAAATGGGATTAGGTCAGGGGTTTCAAATAGAGTTAGAGCTAAAGAAGGAGTAGCAATAATGTTGAAGGATAAGCTATGGCAGGAAAAGAGGGACTATAAATGTATTAATTCAAGGATTATGTGGAGTAAAATAAAGATTGGATGTGAAAAGTGGGTTATAATAAGCGTGTATGCACCTGGAGAAGAGAGAAGTGTAGAGGAGAGAGAGAGATTTTGGGAAATGTTGAGTGAATGCGTGGGGAGTTTTGAATCAAGTGTGAGAGTAATGGTGGTTGGGGATTTTAATGCTAAAGTGGGTAAAAATGTTATGGAGGGAGTAGTAGGTAAATTTGGGGTGCCAGGGGTAAATGTAAATGGGGAGCCTTTAATTGAGCTATGTGTAGAAAGAAATTTGGTAATAAGTAATACATATTTTATGAAAAAGAGATTAAATAAATATACAAGGTATGATGTAGCACGTAATGAAAGTAGTTTATTAGATTATGTATTGGTGGATAAAAGGTTGATGGGTAGGCTCCAGGATGTACATGTTTATAGAGGGGCAACTGATATATCGGATCATTATTTAGTTGTAGCTACAGTTAGAGTAAGAGGTAGATGGGAAAACAGGAAGGTGGCAACAACAAGTAAGAGGGAGGTGAAAGTGTATAAACTAAGGGAGGAGGAAGTTCGGGTGAGATATAAGCGACTATTGGCAGAAAGGTGGGCTAGTGCAAAGATGAGTAGTGGGGGGGTTGAAGAGGGTTGGAATAGTTTTAAAAATGCAGTATTAGAATGTGGGGCAGAAGTTTGTGGTTATAGGAGGGTGGGGGCAGGAGGAAAGAGGAGTGATTGGTGGAATGATGAAGTAAAGGGTGTGATAAAAGAGAAAAAGGTAGCTTATGAGAGGTTTTTACAAAGCAGAAGTGTTATAAGAAGAGCAGAGTATATGGAGAGTAAGAGAAAGGTAAAGAGAGTGGTGAGAGAGTGCAAAAGGAGAGCAGATGATAGAGTGGGAGAGGCACTGTCAAGAAATTTTAATGAAAATAAGAAAAAATTTTGGAGTGAGTTAAACAAGTTAAGAAAGCCTAGGGAAAATATGGATTTGTCAGTTAAAAACAGAGTAGGGGAGTTAGTAGATGGGGAGATGGAGGTATTGGGTAGATGGCGAGAATATTTTGAGGAACTTTTAAATGTTAAGGAAGAAACAGAGGCAGTAATTTCATGCACTGGTCAGGGAGGTATACCATCTTTTAGGAGTGAAGAAGAGCAGAATGTAAGTGTGGGGGAGGTACGTGAGGCATTACGTAAAATGAAAGGGGGTAAAGCAGCTGGAACTGATGGGATCATGATAGAAATGTTAAAAGCAGGGGGGGATATAGTGTTGGAGTGGTTGGTACTTTTGTTTAATAAATGTATGAAAGAGGGGAAGGTACCTAGGGATTGGCAGAGAGCATGTATAGTCCCTTTATATAAAGGGAAAGGGGACAAAAGAGACTGTAAAAATTATAGAGGAATAAGCTTACTGAGTATACCAGGAAAAGTGTACGGTAGGGTTATAATTGAAAGAATTAGAGGTAAGACAGAATGTAGGATTGCGGATGAGCAAGGAGGTTTTAGAGTGGGTAGGGGATGTGTAGATCAGGTGTTTACATTGAAGCATATATGTGAACAGTATTTAGATAAAGATAGGGAAGTTTTTATTGCATTTATGGATTTAGAAAAGGCATATGATAGAGTGGATAGAGGAGCAATGTGGCAGATGTTGCAAGTATATGGAATAGGTGGTAAGTTATTAAATGCTGTAAAGAGTTTTTATGAGGATAGTGAGGCTCAGGTTAGGGTGTGTAGAAGAGAGGGAGACTACTTCCCGGTAAAAGTAGGTCTTAGACAGGGATGTGTAATGTCACCATGGTTGTTTAATATATTTATAGATGGGGTTGTAAAGGAAGTAAATGCTAGGGTGTTTGGGAGAGGGGTGGGATTAAATTATGGGGAATCAAATTCAAAATGGGAATTGACACAGTTACTTTTTGCTGATGATACTGTGCTTATGGGAGATTCTAAAGAAAAATTGCAAAGGTTAGTGGATGAGTTTGGGAATGTGTGTAAAGGTAGAAAGTTGAAAGTGAACATAGAAAAGAGTAAGGTGATGAGGGTGTCAAATGATTTAGATAAAGAAAAATTGGATATCAAATTGGGGAGGAGGAGTATGGAAGAAGTGAATGTTTTCAGATACTTGGGAGTTGACGTGTCGGCGGATGGATTTATGAAGGATGAGGTTAATCATAGAATTGATGAGGGAAAAAAGGTGAGTGGTGCGTTGAGGTATATGTGGAGTCAAAAAACGTTATCTATGGAGGCAAAGAAGGGAATGTATGAAAGTATAGTAGTACCAACACTCTTATATGGGTGTGAAGCTTGGGTGGTAAATGCAGCAGCGAGGAGACGGTTGGAGGCAGCGGAGATGTCCTGTTTAAGGGCAATGTGTGGTGTAAATATTATGCAGAAAATTCGGAGTGTGGAAATTAGGAGAAGGTGTGGAGTTAATAAACGTATTAGTCAGAGGGCAGAAGAGGGGTTGTTGAGGTGGTTTGGTCATTTAGAGAGAATGGATCACAGTAGAATGACATGGAAAGCATATAAATCTATAGGGGAAGGCAGGCGGGGTAGGGGTCGTCCTCGAAAGGGTTGGAGAGAGGGGGTAAAGGAGGTTTTGTGGGTAAGGGGCTTGGACTTCCAGCAAGCGTGCGTGAGCGTGTTAGATAGGAGTGAATGGAGACGAATGGTACTTGGGACCTGACGATCTGTTGGAGTGTGAGCAGGGTAATATTTAGTGAAGGGATTCAGGGAAACCGGTTATTTTCATATAGTCGGACTTGAGTCCTGGAAATGGGAAGTACAATGCCTGCACTTTAAAGGAGGGGTTTGGGATATTGGCAGTTTGGAGGGATATGTTGTGTATCTTTATATGTTTATGCTTCTAGACTGTTGTATTCTGAGCACCTCTGCAAAAACAGTGATAATGTGCGAGTGTGGTGAAAGTGTTGAATGATGATGAAAGTATTTTCTTTTTGGGGATTTTCTTTCTTTTTTGGGTCACCCTGCCTCGGTGGGAGACGGCCGACTTGTTGAAAAAAAAAAAAAAAAAAAAAAAAAACAATAAAATAATAATAATAATAATAATAATAATAATAATAATATATAATAATCATAAGTGTGGATGTAGCATCAACAGATAATGTTGGGTGGCAGAGAGCGCAGTACAGAGGTGATGTTATCACTGTTGATGCTGGTGACTCTCACTAACACCATCGTTCTTCCCACGTCCCATCACTCTGGTAAGTGTTGATGCTGGTGACTCTCACTAACACCATCGTTCTTCCCACGTCCCATCACTCTGGTAAGTGTTGATGCTGGTGACACTCGCTAACACCATCGTTCTTCCCACGTCCCATCACTCTGGTAAGTGTTGATGCTGGTGACTCTCGCTAACACCATCGTTCTTCCCACGTCCCATCACTCTGGTAAGTGTTGATGCTGGTGACTCTCACTAACACCATCGTTCTTCCCACGTCCCATCACTCTGGTAAGTGTTGATGCTGGTCACTCTCACTAACACCATCGTTCTTCCCACGTCCCATCACTCTGGTAAGTGTTGATGCTGGTCACTCTCACTAACACCATCGTTCTTCCCACGTCCCATCACTCTGGTAAGTGTTGATGCTGGTGACTCTCGCTAACACCATCGTTCTTCCCACGTCCCATCACTCTGGTAAGTGTTGATGCTGGTGACTCTCGCTAACACCATCGTTCTTCCCACGTCCCATCACTCTGGTAAGTGTTGATGCTGGTGACTGTCGCTAACACCATCGTTCTTCCCACGTCCCATCACTCTGGTAAGTGTTGATGCTGGTGACTCTCGCTAACACCATCGTTCTTCCCACGTCCCATCACTCTGGTAAGTGTTGATGCTGGTGACTGTCGCTAACACCATCGTTCTTCCCACGTCCCATCACTCTGGTAAGTGTTGATGCTGGTGACTCTCACTAACACCATCGTTCTTCCCACGTCCCATCACTCTGGTAACTGTTGATGCTGGTGACTCTCGCTAACACCATCGTTCTTCCCACGTCCCATCACTCTGGTAAGTGTTGATGCTGGTGACTCTCACTAACACCATCGTTCTTCCCACGTCCCATCACTCTGGTAAGTGTTGATGCTGGTGACTCTCACTAACACCATCGTTCTTCCCACGTCCCATCACTCTGGTAAGTGTTGATGCTGGTGACTCTCACTAACACCATCGTTCTTCCCACGTCCCATCACTCTGGTAAGTGTTGATGCTGGTGACTCTCACTAACACCATCGTTCTTCCCACGTCCCATCACTCTGGTAAGTGTTGATGCTGGTGACTCTCACTAACACCATCGTTCTTCCCACGTCCCATCACTCTGGTAACTGTTGATGCTGGTGACTCTCGCTAACACCATCGTTCTTCCCACGTCCCATCACTCTGGTAAGTGTTGATGCTGGTGACTCTCACTAACACCATCGTTCTTCCCACGTCCCATCACTCTGGTAAGTGTTGATGCTGGTGACTCTCACTAACACCATCGTTCTTCCCACGTCCCATCACTCTGGTAAGTGTTGATGCTGGTGACTCTCGCTAACACCGTCGTTCTTCCCACGTCCCATCACTCTGGTAAGTGTTGATGCTGGTGACTCTCACTAACACCATCGTTCTTCCCACGTCCCATCACTCTGGTAAGTGTTGATGCTGGTGACTCTCGCTAACACCATCGTTCTTCCCACGTCCCATCACTCTGGTAAGTGTTGATGCTGGTGACTCTCACTAACACCATCGTTCTTCCCACGTCCCATCACTCTGGTAAGTGTTGATGCTGGTGACTCTCGCTAACACCATCGTTCTTCCCACGTCCCATCACTCTGGTAAGTGTTGATGCTGGTGACTTTCGCTAACACCATCGTTCTTCCCACGTCCCATCACTCTGGTAAGTGTTGATGCTGGTGACTCTCGCTAACACCATCGTTCTTCCCACGTCCCATCACTCTGGTAAGTGTTGATGCTGGTGACTCTCGCTAACACCATCGTTCTTCCCACGTCCCATCACTCTGGTAAGTGTTGATGCTGGTGACTCTCGCTAACACCATCGTTTTTCCCACGTCCCATCACTCTGGTAAGTGTTGATGCTGGTGACTCTCACTAACACCATCCTTCTTCCCACGTCCCATCACTCTGGTAAGTGTTGATGCTGGTGACTCTCGCTAACACCATCGTTCTTCCCACGTCCCATCACTCTGGTAAGTGTTGATGCTGGTGACTCTCGCTAACACCATCGTTCTTCCCACGTCCCATCACTCTGGTAAGTGTTGATGCTGGTGACTCTCACTAACACCATCGTTCTTCCCACGTCCCATCACTCTGGTAAATGTTGATGCTGGTGACTCTCACTAACACCATCGTTCTTCCCACGTCCCATCACTCTGGTAAGTGTTGATGCTGGTGACTCTCGCTAACACCATCGTTCTTCCCACGTCCCATCACTCTGGTAAGTGTTGATGCTGGTGACTCTCGCTAACACCATCGTTCTTCCCACGTCCCATCACTCTGGTAAGTGTTGATGCTGGTGACTCTCACTAACACCATCGTTCTTCCCACGTCCCATCACTCTGGTAAGTGTTGATGCTGGTGACTCTCGCTAACACCATCGTTCTTCCCACGTCCCATCACTCTGGTAAGTGTTGATGCTGGTGACTCTCACTAACACCATCGTTCTTCCCACGTCCCATCACTCTGGTAAGTGTTGATGCTGGTGACTCTCGCTAACACCATCGTTCTTCCCACGTCCCATCACTCTGGTAAGTGTTGATGCTGGTGACTCTCACTAACACCATCGTTCTTCCCACGTCCCATCACTCTGGAAAGTGTTGATGCTGGTGACTCTCGCTAACACCATCGTTCTTCACACGTCCCATCTCTCTGGTAAGTGTTGATGCTGGTGACTCTCACTAACACCATCGTTCTTCCCACATCCCATCACTCTGGTAAGTGTTGATGCTGGTGACTCTCACTAACACCATCGTTCTTCCCACATCCCATCACTCTGGTAAGTGTTGATGCTGGTGACTCTCGCTAACACCATCGTTCTTCGTTCACTCTGGTAAGTGTTGATGCGTCTCACTAACACCATCATCCCATCTCTGGTAAGTGTTGATGCTGGTGACTCTCACTAACACCATCGTTCTTCCCACATCCCATCACTCTGGTAAGTGTTGATGCTGGTGACTCTCACTAACACCATCGTTCTTCCCACATCCCATCACTCTGGTAAGTGTTGATGCTGGTGACTCTCGCTAACACCATCGTTCTTCCCACGTCCCATCACTCTGGTAAGTGTTGATGCTGGTGACTCTCGCTAACACCATCGTTCTTCCCACGTCCCATCACTCTGGTAAGTGTTCATGCTGGTGACTCTCGCTAACACCATCGTTCTTCCCACTTCCCATCACTCTGGTAAGTGTTGATGCTGGTGACTCTCGCTAACACCATCGTTCTTCCCACTTCCCATCACTCTGGTAAGTGTTGATGCTGGTGACTCTCACTAACACCATCGTTCTTCCCACGTCCCATCACTCTGGTAAGTGTTGATGCTGGTGACTCTCGCTAACACCATCGTTCTTCCCACGTCCCATCACTCTGGTAAGTGTTGATGCTGGTGACTCTCACTAACACCATCGTTCTTCCCACGTCCCATCACTCTGGTAAGTGTTGATGCTGGTGACTCTCACTAACACCATCGTTCTTCCCACGTCCCATCACTCTGGTAAGTGTTGATGCTGGTGACTCTCGCTAACACCATCGTTCTTCCCCCGTCCCATCACTCTGGTAAGTGTTGATGCTGGTGACTCTCGCTAACACCATCGTTCTTCCCACATCCCATCACTCTGGTAAGTGTTGATGCTGGTGACTCTCGCTAACACCATCGTTCTTCCCACATCCCATCACTCTGGTAAGTGTTGATGCTGGTGACTCTCGCTAACACCATCGTTCTTCCCACGTCCCATCACTCTGGTAAGTGTTGATGCTGGTGACTCTCACTAACACCATCGTTCTTCCCACATCCCATCACTCTGGTAAGTGTTGATGCTGGTGACTCTCGCTAACACCATCGTTCTTCCCACGTCCCATCACTCTGGTAAGTGTTGATGCTGGTGACTCTCGCTAACACCATCGTTCTTCCCACATCCCATCACTCTGGTAAGTGTTGATGCTGGTGACTCTCGCTAACACCATCGTTCTTCCCACGTCCCATCACTCTGGTAAGTGTTGATGCTGGTGACTCTCGCTAACACCATCGTTCTTCCCACGTCCCATCACTCTGGTAAGTGTTGATGCTGGTGACTCTCACTAACACCATCGTTCTTCCCACGTCCCATCACTCTGGTAAGTGTTGATGCTGGTGACTCTCGCTAACACCATCGTTCTTCCCACGTCCCATCACTCTGGTAAGTGTTGATGCTGGTGACTCTCACTAACACCATCGTTCTTCCCACGTCCCATCACTCTGGTAAGTGTTGATGGTGGTGACTCTCACTAACACCATCGTTCTTCCCACGTCCCATCACTCTGGTAAGTGTTGATGCTAGTGACTCTCGCTAACACCATCGTTCTTCCCACATCCCATCACTCTGGTAAGTGTTGATGCTGGTGACTCTCACTAACACCATCGTTCTTCCCACGTCCCATCACTCTGGTAAGTGTTGATGCTAGTGACTCTCGCTAACACCATCGTTCTTCCCACATCCCATCACTCTGGTAAGTGTTGATGCTGGTGACTCTCACTAACACCATCGTTCTTCCCACGTCCCATCACTCTGGTAAGTGTTGATGCTAGTGACTCTCGCTAACACCATCGTTCTTCCCACGTCCCATCACTCTGGTAAGTGTTGATGCTGGTGACTCTCACTAACACCATCGTTCTTCCCACGTCCCATCACTCTGGTAAGTGTTGATGCTAGTGACTCTCGCTAACACCATCGTTCTTCCCACGTCCCATCACTCTGGTAAGTGTTGATGCTGGTGACTCTCGCTAACACCATCGTTCTTCCCACGTCCCATCACTCTGGTAAGTGTTGATGCTGGTGACTCTCACTAACACCATCGTTCTTCCCACGTCCCATCACTCTGGTAAGTGTTGATGCTGGTGACTCTCACTAACACCATCGTTCTTCCCACGTCCCATCACTCTGGTAAGTGTTGATGCTGGTGACTCTCTCTAACACCATCGTTCTTCCCACGTCCCATCACTCTGGTAAGTGTTGATGCTGGTGACTCTCGCTAACACCATCGTTCTTCCCACGTCCCATCACTCTGGTAAGTGTTGATGCTGGTGACTCTCACTAACACCATCGTTCTTCCCACGTCCCATCACTCTGGTAAGTGTTGATGCTGGTGACTCTCACTAACACCATCGTTCTTCCCACGTCCCATCACTCTGGTAAGTGTTGATGCTGGTGACTCTCACTAACACCATCGTTCTTCCCACGTCCCATCACTCTGGTAAGTGTTGATGCTGGTGACTCTCACTAACACCATCGTTCTTCCCACGTCCCATCACTCTGGTAAGTGTTGATGCTGGTGACTCTCGCTAACAACATCGTTCTTCCCACGTCCCATCACTCTGGTAAGTGTTGATGGTGGTGACTCTCGCTAACACCATCGTTCTTCCCACGTCCCATCACTCTGGTAAGTGTTGATGCTGGTGACTCTCGCTAACACCATCGTTCTTCCCACGTCCCATCACTCTGGTAAGTGTTGATGCTGGTGACTCTCGCTAACACCATCGTTCTTCCCACGTCCCATCACTCTGGTAAGTCCCATTGTTTCTACACTATTATGTATTAATTTCTGTTTCTTAATAGAAGGGGGTAAGCCTTGATATTAGTGAAAGGTTATTGATTAATAGAATGGCGCCCACTTCTCTTCCTCGTATTAAATGTTTGCCAGGGTATGAATTTAATAATTATTATATAATAATTAATGTATGTTTGAGTGTGAGTGAGCGAGAGTGTGAGTGAGTGAGGGTGAGAGAGTATGAGTGTGTGAGTATGTGTGTGTGCGTATGAGTGTGCATGTGTGCTCACCTAATTGTGGTCGATTCACAGCTCCTGGCCCCGCCTCTTCACCTGGCCGCTACCCGGTCACTCTTCCCGCTCTGTGAGCTTTCTCATATCTCCTCCTAAAGCTGTGTATGGATCCTGCCTCTACTACATCACTACCCAGGCTATTCCACTGCCTGACAACTCTGTGACTGAAGAAATACTTCCTAACATCCCTGTGGTTCATCTGAAGACTTCAACTTCCAACTGTGACCCCTTGTTGCTGTGTCCCATCTCTGGAACATCCTGTCTCTGTCCACCTTGTCTATATCTCTCAGTATTTTATATGTCGTTATCATATCCCCCCTAACTCTCCTGTCTTCCAGTGTCGTCAGGTTGATTTCCCTTAACCTCTCCTCGTAGGACATACCTCTTAGCTCTGGGACTAGTCTTGTTGCAAACCTTTGCACTTTCTCTAGTTTCTTTACGTGTTTGGCTAGGTATGGGCTCCAAACTGGTGCCGCATACCCCAATATGGGCCTAACGTACACGGTGTACAGGGTCCTGTGTGTGTGTGTGTGTGTGTGTGTGTATAATATGCCTAAGGTGACTGGGAACCAAAACTGCTACTGGCAAGCTGAAATTTTCCCTCTGGATGACCACAGTGAGGGTGCTGGATGACCACAGTCTGGATGACCACAGTGAGGGGGCTGGATGACCACAAGTGAAGGGGCTGGATGACCTCAGTGAGGGGGCTGGATGACCACAAGTGAAGGGGCTGGATGACCACAAGTGAAGGGGCTGGATGACCACAAGTGAGGGGGCTGGATGACCACAAGTGAAAGGGCTGGATGACCACAAGTAAGGGGGCTGGATGACCAAAAGTATGGGGGCTGGATGACCACAAGTAAGGGGGCTGGAAGAGGAAGGAATTGTGCAGAAGTCAGCATGTCATTGCTGCTTTAATGTACTTTTAATTACTTATGCCAGGTACAGGCGAGGTGAATTTGATGTCAGTGGCATCTGGTGCCATAGTGCCATTGCTGGAGGCTGTGGCTGACACTACTTGCTCTCTTATCCTTCTTACAAGTGACACTGACTCGCTGTCTACCATCTTGAAGGTATCGTGTACTCTTATGTGTAACTACCACTTCCTGTATTTATTGAATAGCCTGGTGGCAAAACTTTTGCTTCACACGGTGAGGGTCCGGGTTCGATTCCTGGAGAAAGGTGGAAACATTGGACGTGTTTTCTTACACCGGTTGTCTATGTTCACCCATCAGTAAAATTGGAACTTGGGTGTTAGTGGACTGGTGTGGGTCACATCCTGGGTGTTAGTGGACTGGTGTGGGTCACATCCTGGGTGTTAGTGGACTGGTGTGGGTCACATCCTGGGTGTTAGTGGACTGGTGTGGGTCACATCCTGGGTGTTAGAGGACTGGTGTGGGTCACATCCTGGGTGTTAGTGGACTGGTGTGGGTCACATCCTGGGTGTTAGTGGACTGGTGTGGGTCACATCCTGGGTGTTAGTGGACTGGTGTGAGTCACATCCTGGGTGTTAGTGGACTGGTGTGGGACGCATCCTGGGTGTTAGTGGACTGGTGTGGGTCACATCCTGGGTGTTAGTGGACTGGTGTGGATCACATCCTGGGTGTTAGTGGACTGGTGTGGGTCACATCCTGGGTGTTAGTGGACTGGTGTGGGTCACATCCTGGGTGTTAGTGGACTGGTGTGGGTCACATCCTGGGTTTAGTGGACTGGTGTGGGTCACATCCTGGGTGTTAGTGGACTGGTATGGGTAACATCCTGGGTGTTAGTTGACTGGTGTGGGTCACATCCTGGGTGTTAGTGGACTGGTGTGGGTCGCATCCTGGGTGTCAGTGGACTGGTGTGGGTCACATCATGGGTGTTAGTGGACTGGTGTGGGTCACATCCTGGGTGTTAGTGGACTGGTGTGGGTCACATCCTGGGTGTTAGTTGACTGGTGTGGGTCACATCCTGGGTGTTAGTGGACTGGTGTGGGTCGCATCCTGGGTGTCAGTGGACTGGTGTGGGTCACATCATGGGTGTTAGTAGACTGGTGTGGGTCACATCCTGGGTGTTAGCGGACTGGTGTGGGTCACATCCTGGGTGTTAGTGGACTGGTGTGGGTCACATCCTGGGTGTTAGTGGACTGATGTGGGTCACATCCTGGGACAAAACTGACCTAATTTGCGGGAAATGCTCAGCATAACAAGCGGCTTTCTATATAGTAGTATGTTACTGATGTCAACTATGGTCTGTATACCTTGTACATGTACTTGTATACCTTGTACATGTACTGGTATACCTTGTACATGTACTTGTATACCTTGTACATGTACTTGTATACCTTGTACATGTACTTGAATACCTTGTACATGTACTTGTATACCTTGTACATGTACTTGTATACCTTGTACATGTACTTGTATACCTTGTACATGTACTTGTACACCTTGTACATGTACTTGCATACCTTGTACATGTACTTGAATACCTTGTGCATGTACTTGTATACCTTGTACATGTACTTGTATATTTGTACACGTACTTGTATACCTTGTACATGTTCTTGTATACCTTGTACATGTACTTGTATACCTTGTACATGTACTTGTATACCTTGTACATGTACTGGTATACCTTGTACATGTACTTGTATACCTTGTACATGTACTTGTATAACTTGTACATGTACTTGTATACCTTATACATGTACTTGTATACCTTCTACATGTACTTGTATACCTTGTACATGTACTTGTATACCTTGTACATGTGCTTGTATACCTTGTACATGTACTTGTATACCTTGTACATGTACTTGTATACCTTGTACATGTACTGGTATACTTTGTACATGTACTGGTATACCTTGTACATGTACTGGTATACCTTGTACATGTACTGGAATACCTTGTACATGTACTGGTATACCTTGTACATGTACTGGTATACATTGTACATGTACTGGTATACCTTGTACATGTACTGGTATACCTTGTACATGTAATGATATACCTTGTACATGTACTGGTATACCTTGTACATGTACTGGTATACCTTGTACATGTAATTATATACCTTGTACATGTACTGGTATACCTTGTACATGTACTGGTATACCTTGTACATGTAATGGTATACCTTGTACATGTAATGGTATACCTTGTACATGTACTGGTATACCTTGTACATGTACTGGTATAGCTTGTACATGAAATGCTATAGCTTGTACATGTACTGGTATACCTTGTGCATGTACTGGTATACCTTGTACATGTACTTGTATACCTTGTACATGTACTGGTATACCTTGTACATGTACTTGTATACCTTGTACATGTACTGGTATACCTTGTACATGTACTGGTATACCTTGTACATGTCCTGGTATACCTTTTACATGTACTGGTATAGCTTGTACATGTACTGGTATACCTTGTGCATGTACTGGTATACCTTGTACATGTACTTGTATACCTTGTACATGTACTGGTATACCTTGTACATGTACTTTTATACCTTGTACATGTACTGGTATACCTTGTACATGTACTGGTATACCTTGTACATGTACTGGTATACCTTGTACATGTACTGGTATACCTTGTACATGTACTGGTATACCTTGTACATGTACTGGTATACCATGTACATGTACTGGTATACCTTGTACATGTACTGGTATACCTTGTACATGTACTGGTATACCTTGTACATGTAATGGTATACATTGTACATGTACTGGTATACCTTGTACATGTACTGGTATACCTTGTACATGTTCTGGTATACCTTGTACATGTAATGGTATACCTTGTACATGTACTTGTATACCTTGTACATGTACTTGTATACCTTGCACATGTTCTTGTATACCTTGTACATGTACTGGTATACCTTGTACATGTACTGGTATACCTTGTACATGTACTGGTATACCTTGTACATGTACTGGTATACCATGTACATGTACTGGTATACCTTGTACATGTACTGGTATACCTTGTACATGTACTGGTATACCTTGTACATGTAATGGTATACATTGTACATGTACTGGTATACCTTGTACATGTACTGGTTTACCTTGTACATGTTCTGGTATACCTTGTACATGTAATGGTATACCTTGTACATGTACTTGTATACCTTGTACATGTACTTGTATACCTTGCACATGTTCTTGTATACCTTGTACATGTACTTGTATACCTTGTGCATGTACTTGTATACCTTGTACATGTACTTGTATACCTTGTACATGTACTTGTATACCTTGTACATGTACTGGTAATAAATAAATATATTATATTATTTATTATTTACTGGGTTCTCGATGCCCCATTACAGTAAATGTTTCTGTAGAATATACAAAATAATGGTGGCTTTACACACTAAGTATATTTATGTTCTCTGTTATACTGGATATTCGTAGTGTGCACCAGCATGCAATATGATTCACAAAATTTGCATCAATAATAATCTTTTTTAAACAAAATGTTGAATTCACAGATATGAAATAGGGTGAAGTTGTCACCAGTAGGGTGAAGTTGTCACCAGTTGGGTGAAGTTGTCACCAGTAGGGTGAAGTTGTCACCAGTAGGGTGAAGTTGTCACCAGTAGGGTGAAATTGTCACCAGTAGGGTGCAGTTGTCACCAGTAGGGTGAAGTTGTCACCAGTAGGGTGAAGTTGTCACCAGTAGGGTGAAGTTGTCACCAGTATGGTGAAGTTGTAACCAGTAGGGTGAAGTTGTCACCAGTAGGGTGAAGTTGTCACTAGTATGGTGAAGTTGTCACCAGTAGGGTGAAGTTGTCACCAGTAGGGTGAAGTTGTCACCAGTAGGGTGAAGTTGTCACCAGTAGGGTGAAGTTGTCACCAGTTGGGTGAAGTTGTCACCAGTAGGGTGAAGTTGTCACCAGTAGGGTGAAGTTGTAACCAGTAGGGTGAAGTTGTCACCAGTAGGGTGAAGTTGTCACTAGTATGGTGAAGTTGTCACCAGTAGGGTGAAGTTGTCACCAGTAGGGTGAAGTTGTCACCAGTAGGGTGAAGTTGTCACCAGTAGGGTGAAGTTGTCACCAGTTGGGTGAAGTTGTCACCAGTAGGGTGAAGTTGTCACCAGTAGGGTGAAGTTGTCACCAGTAGGGTGAAGTTGTCACCAGTAGGGTGAAGTTGTCACCAGTAGGGTGAAGTTGTCACCAGTTGGGTGAAGTTGTCACCAGTAGGGTGAAGTTGTCACCAGTAGGGTGAAGTTGTCACCAGTAGGGTGAAGTTGTCACCAGTAGGGTGAAGCTGCGACCAGTAGGGTGAAGCTGCCACCAGTAGGGTGAAGCTGCCACCAGTAGGGTGAAGCTGCAACCAGTAGTGTGAACCTGCCACCAGTAGGGTGAAGCTGCGACCAGTAGGGAGAAGCTGTCACCAGTAGGGTGAAGCTGCAACCAGTAGGGTGAACCTGCCACCAGTAGGGTGAAGCTGCGACCAGTAGGGAGAAGCTGCCACCAGTAGGGTGAAGCTGTCACCAGTAGGGTGAAGCTGCCACCAGTAAGGTGAAGCTGCCACCAGTAGGGTGAAGCTGCCACCAGTAGACTGAAGCTGCCACCAGTAGACTGAAACTGCCACCAGTAGGGTGAAGCTGCGACCAGTAGTGAGAAGCTTCCGCCAGTAGGGTGAAGCTGCGACCAGTAGTGAGAAGCTGCCGCCAGTAGGGTGAAGCTGCGACCAGTAGTGAGAAGCTTCCGCCAGTAGGGTGAAGCTGCGACCAGTAGTGAGAAGCTGCCGCCAGTAGGGTGAAGCTGCGACCAGTAGTGAGAAGCTGCCGCCAGTAGGGTGAAGCTGCCACCAGTAGGGTGAAGCTGCGACCAGTAGTGAGAAGCTGCCGCCAGTAGGGTGAAGCTGCCACCAGTAGGGTGAAGCTGCCACCAGTAGGGTGACGCTGCCACCAGTAGGGTGAAGCTGCCACCAGTAGGGTGAAGCTGCCACCAGTAGGGTGAAGCTGCCACCAGTAGGGTGAAGCTGCCACCAGTAGACTGAAGCTGCCACCAGTAGGGTGAAGCTGCCACCAGTAGGGTGAAGCTGCCACCAGTAGGGTGAAGCTGCCACCAGTAGACTGAAGCTGCCACCAGTAGGGTGAAGCTGCCACCAGTAGGGTGAAGCTGCCACCATTAGGGTGAAGCTGCCACGAGTAGGGTGAAGCTGCCACCATTAGGGTGAAGCTGCCACCATTAGGGTGAAGCTGCCACCAGTAGGGTGAAGCTGCCACCAGTAGGGTGAAGCTGCTACCAGTAGGGTGAAGGTGTCACCAGTAGGGTGAAGCTGCCACCAGTAGGGTGAAGCTGCCACCAGTAGGGTGAAGCTGCCACCAGTAGGGTGAAGCTGCCACCAGTAGGGTGAAGCTGCCACCATTAGGGTGAAGCTGCCACCAGTAGGGTGAAGCTGCCACCAGTAGGGTGAAGCTGCCACCAGTAGGGTGAAGCTGCCACCAGTAGGGTGAAGCTGCCACCAGTAGGGTGAAGCTGCTACCAGTAGGGTGAAGGTGTCACCAGTAGGGTGAAGCTGCCACCAGTAGACTGAAGCTGCCACCAGTAGGGTGAAGCTGCCACCAGTAGGGTGAAGCTGCCACCAGTAGGGTGAAGCTGCCACCAGTAGGGTGAAGCTGCCACCAGTAGGGTGAAGCTGCCACCAGTAGGGTGAAGCTGCCACCAGTAGGGTGAAGCTGCCACCAGTAGACTGAAGCTGCCACCAGTAGGGTGAAGCTGCCACCAGTAGGGTGAAGCTGCCACCAGAAGGGTGAAGCTGCCACCAGAAGGGTGAAGCTGCCACCAGTAGGGTGAAGCTGCCACCAGTAGGGTGAAGCTGCCACCAGTAGGGTGAAGCTGCCACCAGTAGGGTGAAGCTGCCACCAGTAGGGTGAAGCTGCCACCAGTAGGGCCAGGACAGGAGGTATCCCAGAAGACAGATAGACAAAAAGAAATAAGGAGATGAGAGACATACAGATAGGAGAAAACATAAGAACATAAGAAAGGAGGAACACTGCAGGAGGCCTGCTGGCCCATACTAGGCAGGTCCTTTACAATTCATCCCACTAACAAAACATTTACCCAACCCAATTTTCAATGCTACCCAAGAAATAAGCTCTGATGTGAAAGTCCCACTCAAATCCAACCCTTCCCACTCATGTACTTATCCAACCTAGATTTGAAACTACCCAAAGTCCTAGCCTCAATAACCCAACTAGGTAGACTGTTCCACTCATCAACTACCCTATTTCCAAACCAATACTTTCCTATGTCCTTTCTAAATCTAAACTTATCTAATTTAAATCCATTACTGCGGGTTCTCTCTTGGAGAGACATCCTCAAGACCTTATTAATATCCCCTTTATTAATACCTATCTTCCACTTATACACTTCGATCAGGTCTCCCCTCATTCTTCGTCTAACAAGTGAATGTAACTTAAGAGTCTTCAATCTTTCTTCATAAGGAAGATTTCTGATGCTATGTATTAATTTAGTCATCCTACGCTGAATGTTTTCTAACGAATTTATGTCCATTTTGTAATACGGAGACCAGAACTGAGCTGCATAATCAAGGTGAGGCCTTACTAATGATGTATAAAGCTGCAGTATGACCTCTGGACTTCTGTTGCTTACACTTCTTGATATAAATCCCAGTAATCTATTTGCCTTATTACGTACGCTTAGGCATTGCTGTCTTGGTTTAAGGTTGCTGCTCACCATAACCCCCAAGTCCTTTTCGCAATCTGTATGGCTAAGTTCTACATCATTTAATTTATAAGTACTAGGGTTATGGGCACTCCCAAGCTTCAGAACCTTGCACTTATCTACATTGAACTGCATCTGCCACTTTTCTGACCAAGAATAGAGTTTGTTTAAGTCCTCCTGAAGTTCCCTAACATCTACGTTTGAATCAATTATCCTACCTATCTTTGTGTCATCGGCGAATTTGCTCATATCACTAGTAATTCCCTCATCAAGATCATTGATATATATTATAAACAACAACGGGCCCAAGACTGATCCCTGTGGAACGCCACTTGTTACAGATCCCCACTCGGATTTAACCCCATTTATGGACACTCTCTGCTTCCTGTCAGTGAGCCATGACTCGATCCACGAGAGCACTTTTCCCCCAATGCCATGGGCTGCCACTTTCTTTAACAGTCTATGGTGCGGAACTCTATCAAAAGCCTTACTAAAATCTAAGTAAATAATATCAAATTCTTTATTGTGGTCAACAGCCTCAAAAGCTTTACTGAAGAAAGTTAATAAATTAGTTAGACAAGACCGGCCTCTTGTGAATCCATGCTGAGTATCATTAATCAAGCTATGCTTATCGAGATGGCTTCTTATAATCTCAGCTATAATTGACTCTAGTAATTTGCCTACAATTGAGGTCAGGCTTATTGGGCGGTAATTTGACGGTAACGACTTGTCCCCTGTTTTAAAAATAGGAGTTACATTAGCCATCTTCCACATATCAGACACTACACCTGTTTGAAGAGATAAATTAAAAATATTAGTTAATGGTTCACAGAGTTCCATTTTGCATTCCTTGAGAACCCTTGAAAAAACCTCATCAGGACCCGGCGACTTATTTTGCTTCAGTCTGTCTATCTGCCTCACAACCATCTCACTAGTGACTGTGATGTTACATAATTTATCTTCTTCTAGCCCACTGTAAAAATTAATTACTGGAATATTGTTAGTGTCTTCCTGTGTAAAAACTGAGAGAAAATAATTATTTAAAATCAAGCACATTTCATTCTCATTGTCAGTAAGGTGCCCATAGTTATTTTTAAGGGGACCTATCTTATCTCTAACTTTTGTTCTATAGACCTGGAAAAAACTTTTTGGGTTAGTTTTAGAATCCCTAGCAACTTTAATTTCATAGTCCCTTTTAGCTTTTCTTATCCCCTTTTTAATGTCCCTCTTAATGTCAATATACTGATTCATAAGATGACCCTCACCTCTTTTGATACGCCTATAAATTCCTTTCTTATGCCCTAGTAGATATTTGAGCCTATTATTCATCCATTTTGGGTCATTTCTATTTGATCTAATTTCTTTATATGGGATAAACGCTCTTTGAGCAGCATGTATAGTGTTCAGAAAACTGTCATATTGATAGCTCTCTTCGTTACCCCAGTCAACAGATGATAAGTGTTCTTTAAGCCCATCGTAATCTGCTAAGCGAAAATCTGGGACTGTTACTGAGTTATCGCTACTATCGTACTTCCATTCAATGCTAAATGTAATTGATTTGTGGTCGCTAGCACCCAGTTCCTCTGAAATTTCTAAATTATTAACAAGGGATTCATTGTTTGCCATAACTAAGTCAAGCAGGTTATTTCCCCTTGTAGGTTCTGTCACAAACTGCTTCAAAAAACAATCCTGAAATACTTCTAAGAAGTCGTACGATTCTAAATTCCCAGCTTTTGGTATAACCAGCAGGAAATAAGTGTTTTTTCCCTGCTGGTTCCAATTTGGGTTTATTGAAGGATTATTTTAATGCAGTTTAAACCATACCACGGGTGGGGTTAGAACCCGCGGTCAGAGAGTCATAAAACTCCAAACCGACGCGTTAGCCACTGGACCAGCGGTACAATAAGATTCATCCTACTTGGTATATTGTAGCTAGCTGGTCCAGTGGCTAGCGTGTCGGTCTGGAGTATTATGACTCTCTGATCGCGGGTTCTAACCCCACCCGTGGTATGGTTTGTTTGCAATCTTGTCATAACTATTTCCTGAGTAATGCAGTTTACTTAGTACACAGAATTTCGAAGGTCAGCATCAGTAATCATCATCATCAAGGTCAGTTAGAAACTCTATGTTATATGTAAATCATTTATTTTGATGTATTTATCAAGAATCTTTACCAATAAGATACAAATGAAAAAAAAAAGATGAATCGGCAATACCCATTTTTATAGGTAGGACGAATATATTTTGAGTACAGTGACTGAAATACCATACATTGGACAGCAACATAATTACAATGTTTGGGTCTGTCCTGGACCGTTTGTCAACTGATTTGTGACTAAACAATGGTCTGGGATGAGCCGAAACGTCGTCATAATGTTCCTGTCTAAGTGCTGGATTTTCGTGAATTATTTGATCATATGGATACTGTTATGGTTGTAGGAGATAATGAAAGAGAGAGTACTAAGTTGTGTTTACTCTCGCTTCGCCTCCGGTGACAATAACAACAACATCGCCACCGGTGACAATAACAACAACATCGCCTTCGGTGACAATAACAACAACATCACCACCGGTGACAATAACAACAACATCGCCACCGGTGACAATAACAACAACATCGCCACCGGTGACAATAACAACAACATCGCCACCGGTGACAATAACAACAACATCGCCACCGGTGACAATAACAACAACATCGCCACCGGTGACAATAACAACAACATCGCCACCGGTGACAATAACAACAACATCGCCACCGGTGACAATAACAACAACATCGCCACCGGTGACAATAACAACAACATCGCCACCGGTGACAATAACAACAACATCGCCACCGGTGACAATAACAACAACATCGCCACCGGTGACAATAACAACAACATCGCCACCGGTGACAATAACAACAACATCGCCACCGGTGACAATAACAACAACATCGCCACCGGTGACAATAACAACAACATCACCACCGGTGACAATAACAACAACATCGCCACCGGTGACAATAACAACAACATCGCCACCGGTGACAATAACAACAACATCGCCACCGGTGACAATAACAACAACATCGCCACCGGTGACAATAACAACAACATCGCCACCGGTGACAATAACAACAACATCACCACCGGTGACAATAACAACAACATCGCCACCGGTGACAATAACAACAACATCGCCACCGGTGACAATAACAACAACATCGCCACCGGTGACAATAACAACAACATCGCCACCGGTGACAATAACAACAACATCGCCACCGGTGACAATAACAACAACATCGCCACCGGTGACAATAACAACAACATCGCCACCGGTGACAATAACAACAACATCACCACCGGTGACAATAACAACAACATCGCCACCGGTGACAATAACAACAACATCGCCACCGGTGACAATAACAACAACATCGCCACCGGTGACAATAACAACAACATCGCCACCGGTGACAATAACAACAACATCGCCACCGGTGACAATAACAACAACATCGCCACCGGTGACAATAACAACAACATCGCCACCGGTGACAATAACAACAACATCGCCTCCGGTGACAATAACAACAACATCGCCACCGGTGACAATAACAACAACATCGCCACCGGTGACAATAACAACAACATCGCCACCGGTGACAATAACAACAACATCGCCTCCGGTGACAATAACAACAACATCGCCACCGGTGACAATAACAACACCGCTATAAACGAGTAAACATAAGCAAAGTATTTAATCCTTTCACTGCTCCCAACACTTTACACATACTATTTTACAGGTTATTACCTAGGCTACCTAGGGTAGCCTAGACGGTAGCGTGTCGGACTGTTAATTTACGGACCGCGGTTCGAGCCATTTGTCCACCCTTCTGTTTATTCATATTTTTATTTAAATTTACCAAACCCAAACATACGTGAAACATACATGAGAAAATACTGGTGTCATACCATAAGAATATAATCATACGTTGATGCAATGATATATATATATATATATATATATATATATATATATATATATATATATATATATATATATATATATATATATATATATATATATATGTATGTATGTATGTATGTATGTATGTATATATGTAAAACAACCACTGTGAAAGAATAGAGAAATTCCAAGCGCTTTCGTGACTACTCATATCATCAAGGAACAATAAAAGTAGTGCATCAAAGGAAGGCATATAAAGGGTCTAGACCACACCTCACTATCACATCCCACAACAAAGCAACACCTGACGCGCGACTCATAAGAAAAGGAACACTGCAGCAGGCCCGCTGGCCTAACTACACAGGTCCTTCACACAACCCACCAACAAACTATTCTACCCAAGAATTAAGAATTTTAAAATTTATTTATTTGTCCAGTGTATTATTAAATTCTTCCCAAATTCTATTAATTATAAATGGATCTAATTTATATAAACCAAAGGAGATATTCATATTATTGTCAAAACTGCTTTTTATGAAACAAGATTCAATTATATTCCTGTCGACCATGGACTTGCTTGATACTACTTTCTCAACTTTTTGAAAATCAATTTGATGGTTAAAATCTCTTACATGAATAAATAGAGCATTGGAATCTTGTCCAGTTCTAATGCTATATTTATGTTGTTTTAATCTTAGTTCGAGATTTTTACCAGTTTGACAGTAATAAACTTTATCGCAAATTTTACAAGGAATCTTATAGACACATCCATCAGCATTTTGGGGGGAATTCTTTATCAAAAGTTTTTTTACTGTATCAAGATTTTTGAATACAACTTTAATATTAAAAGTCTTAAGAAGAGAAGGCATATCAACCAAGTTTTGATGGTAAGGGAGAACCAACATATTTTTAGTTGAATAAGGCTGGTTGTCCCTTTTTGGATTGTAAAAAGTATTTCTAGCAACTTTAAAAGATTTATCAATTAAATTTCTTGGGTATTTTAAATCATTACATATTTCATAAATTTTGGATATTTCCTCATCTATGAACTCAGGACTACAAATTCGTAAAGCTCTCAGAAACATTGATGAGAAAACAGACAGTTTGACTCTATCTTGATGCGAGGAATAATAGTGGACATAGGAACAGTTATTTGTAGGTTTTCTGTAAATTTTAAATTTGAATTCATTATTACCCTTAATAATTAAAACATCTAGAAAAGGTAATGAGTTATTTTCTTCAAACTCAACAGTAAAGTTTATAGAATGGGCTAAGTTATTTAATTTTCCAAGGAAATGGTGTATATCTACATTCTTGGGCATAAGACATAAAATATCATCAACATATCTGAACCATTTTGCTCTATTAGGGAGGATTGTGTTAAACAGCCTTGTTTCAGAAAATTCCATGTATAGGTTACTAAGAACAGGTGAAAGAGGATTTCCCATTGCCATACCAAACTTCTGATTGTGAATATTACACTCAGCAGTCATATCCCGACTCTTTAAATCATACCACGTTTCAGTTAATGCAATGATATCAAAGTTCCCAGCACATGCTACCAAGCGTAGTTCATTAATTTTATTTCTTGCACTTCGACTGTTAGCATAAAACACCATCACATGTTTTTTCTTCTGCACATTTTTCCTATTCATCTTTGTTTTTACACAATTTCTGAAATTATCATTACCCAGAGTTACTCCATGACAGTTACTATTAAGATTCTTAATATCAGAGCATAAGTCAATATATCCATACTCATTATTAATCATTTCTAAACCCATACCTCTAACTATTCCTAGTTTAAAGTCCTAACAACCCCCTCAACTGAGTTAGCAAGAAAACCCACACCTGCCCTGGATAAGTGAACCCCATCCCTGGCATACATGTCATTTCGGCCATAGAAGTTGTCCCAGTTGTCAATGAATGGTACTGCATTATCCTTACAGTGTTTATCCAGCCAACAATTAATAACAATTGCCCTGGACAACCATTCATTACCAACACCTCTTCTTGGCAAAATGCCACATATAACAGGGCGCCCCCCTTCTTCCTAATTATGTCTATAGCTGTCCTGAACTTTCTAACTAAATCCTCACTTCTACGCTTGCCTACATCATTGCCTCCAGCACTGAGGCAAATAATAGGATTGATCCCAATACCGTTCATGATGTTGTCAAGCCGGCTAACAATGTCCTCCATCCCAGCCCCAGGAAAGCATACCCTCTGTCTCCTGCTCCTGTCCTTCAAGCAGAATGCCCTATCCATGTATCTAACCTGGCTATCCCCAACAACAACAATGTTCTTACCTTCCTTGGTGTCGTTCGTCGTGACGTTCCCAGTAATCGACTCACATTCGTCGGGTAGCACAGAGAATGCATTAGATGTTTCCACAGCAGTTTCTTTCTTCTTCACTGTTTCTGTCTTTCCATTCTTCTTGATCGTCAACTTCGTTCCATGCTGTCCAGCCACTGTCCAGGTTCCCTTCTTGATCTGAGGACTCAAAACAGGAGGACTACTACGAATCCTCTTGTTTTCCTCAGTTAATCGCTGTATCTCAATCTTCGCTACCCTTAATTCTTCCTTAAGCTGCTGGTAAGTTGCTCGATGGAGGGCATCTTGGTTCAATCCACAGAGAGCACACAAGACACTTCTTCACAGAGTTAAGTACAGGTCCTTTCGTTTATATAAATCAGATCCATTTATAATTAATAGAATTTAGGAAGAATTTAATAATACATTGGGCAAATAATAAATTTTAAAATTCTTAATTCTTGGGCAGAATAGTTTGTTGGTGGGTTGTGTGAAGGACCTGTGTAGTTGGGCCAGCGGGCCTGCTGCAGTGTTCCCTTTCTTATTAGTCGCGAGTCAGGTATTGCTTTTTTGTGGGATGTGATAGTGAGGTGTGGTCTAGACCCTTTATATGCCTTCCTTTGATGCATTACTTTTATTATTCCTTGATAATGTGAGTAGTCACGAAAGTTCTTGGAATTTCTCTATTCTTTCACAGTTTTTGTTTTGTATATATATATATATATATATATATATATATATATATATTTTTTTTTTTTTTTTTTTTTTTTTTTTTCAACAAACCGGCCGTATCCCACCAAGGCAGGGTGGCCCAAAAAGAAAAACGAAAGTTTCTCTTTTTAAATTTAGTAATTTATACGGGAGAAGGGGTTACTAGCCCCTTGCTCCTGGCATTTTAGTCGCCTCTTACAACACGCATGGCTTACGGAGGAAGAATTCTGTTCCACTTCCCCATGGAGATAAGAGGAAATAAACAACAACAAGAACTAGAAAGAAAATAGAAGAAAACCCAGAGGGATGTGTATATATACATATATATGCTTGTACATGCATGTGTAGTGTGACCTAAGTGTAAGTAGAAGTAGCAAGACGTACCTGAAATCTTGCATGTTTATGAGACAGAAAAAAAAGGACACCAGCAATCCTACCATCATGTAAAACAATTACAGGCTTTCGTTTTACACTCACTTGGCAGGACGGTAGTACCTCCCTGGGCGGTTGCTGTCTACCAACCTACTACCTAGATATATATATATATACAATTGTATATATATAATATATATATATATATATATATATATATATAATTATGCATATATATATAATATATATATATATAATATATATATATATATATATATATATATATATATATATATATATATATATATATATATATCTATATATATATATATACAAATACCGATATTTGGCATTGTTAAAATCTCTAGTAAGGCTGATGCATGCAGGGGATGAGATGAAAAGCTGTAAGCCTCCTGCTTGAAAGCTGGCTGCCTTGGATCAACGTTTAGCTCGCCCTAGGCGCCAAGGTATTGGACCAGTGTAGCTAGGTTGGTAAAGCACACGCACCTCCCCCACACTCACATCCTGTTCTTCTTCACTCCTAAAAGATGGTATACCTCTCTGGCCAGTGCGTGAAATTACCGCTTCCCTTTCTTCGTCAACATTTAAAAGTTCCTCAAAATATTCTCGCCATCTACCTAATACCTCCCTCTCCCCATCTACTAACTCCCCTACTCTGTTTTTAACTGACAAATCTATTCGTTCTCTAGGTTTTCTTAACTTGTTTAACTCATTCCAAATTTTTTTCTTATTTTCATTAAAATTTCTTGACAGTGCCTCTCCCACTCTATCATCTGCTCTCCTTTTGCACTCTCTCACCACTCTCTTCACCTTTCTTTTACTCTCCATATACTCTGCTCTTCTTATAACACTTCTGCTTTGTAAATACCTCTCATAAGCTAACTTTTTCTCTTTTATCATACCCTTTACTTCATCATTCCACCAATCACTCCTCTTTCCTCCTGCACCCACCCTCCTATAACCACAAACTTCTGACCCACATTCTAATACTGCATTTTTAAAACTATTTCAACCCTCTTCAACCCCCTCCCCCACTACTGATACTTGCACCAGCCAATAGTTGCTTATATCTCACCCGAGGTATATATATTCAGCGGTTATTTGCAGATTAACTCTTGATCTCAAGTCCTCTTAAACGCTGTCTTGGTAAATCTTGACGTTTTTAGCAGTCTCTCCTGAAATTGTTATATTGTGATCCATATATGCAGCAATCTATCCATCAATTTTAACGCGGCCTAATAGCAGTCCCCCTAAAACTCTAAACTCAGCATTGCTGCAGCTTCCACCGCAGTTAACATCAGTAAACTGAAAACATTTGTGAGATGATTCCCAGAAAAATTCCTCAGTACAGAGATGCTCAGACGCCTCTTTCCCTAGGCTGGCAGAGTCTCAGAGATGAAAATTAATCTAATTCCTCAAAATCCGTTAATTATTCCTTGATTATATCCTGCTAAACGTATAATCCTAATAATTATTTCACCCTAAATTTCAAAAAAAAGCAAAAATTCGAAGAGACAGAATGAAATAAAAATTACGCTTCAGAATTAACGTAATTAACTGGGACCTTCAGATACATTTCAGCCATATATTAACTTGTTCACTTACTGATAAATGTAACATAAAGAAAAAATCACAATGTCTTTCCTCATTTGAGGCAGAATTATATTTTCAGAGAAATATTTTCTACCTGTCTTCCCACTAAGAAAATAAATCATTTAATATAACTGTTTCTCTACGATATATCAACAATGCAGAAAGACATCTTGCATATCGTAGCAATCTGCAAGTTATACACTTCAAGAAAGGTGAATTTTGAGGTATTAACTTCAAGATTTTGGGACGTCTGACTTGTATTTAAAATGGCGAACCCAGAATAATTGATTTCTCATATTTACATTAAAACAAAAAAACAAGAATGAAAACTGAAGAATTAAAGGCACAGCAACGTGACTGAATATCAACTGATTCCTCAAGTGGGAAATACACATCACTCACATTATTACGTGCAACATCTGGGTATCTTTATTGTAGACGTTTCGCCCTCCAGTGGATTTATCAATACAGATTCCAGGATATAATTTGAAGACAGTAGAACTATGTACAGAAGATGTGGTAATTAGTACTCACCTAGTTGAGGTTGCAGGAGTCGAGTCATAGCTCCTGGAACCGCCTCTTCACTGGTCGCTACTAGGTCACTCTCCCTGAACCGTGAGCTTTATCATACCTCTGCTTAAAGCTATGTATGGATCCTGCCTCCACTACATCGCTTCCCAAACTATTCCACTTACTGACTACTCTGTGGCTGAAGAAATACTTCCTAACATCCCTGTGATTGATCTGTGTCTTCAACTTCCAACTATGTCCCCTTGTTGCTGTGTCCCATCTCTGGAACATCCTGTCTTTGTCCACCTTGTTAATTCCTCTCAGTATTTTGTATGTCGTTATCATATCCCCCTATCTCTCCTGTCCTCCAGTGTCGTCAGGCTGATTTCCCTTAACCTCTCCTCGTAGGACATATCCCTTAGCTCTGGGAATAGTCTTGTTGCAAACCTTTGCACTTTCTCTAGTTTCTTCACGTGCTTGGCTAGGTGTGGGTTCCAAACTGGTGCCGCATACTCCAATATGGGCCTAACGTACACGGTGTACAGGGTCCTGAACGATCCCTTATTAAGATGTCGGAATGCTGTTCTGAGGTTTGCTATGCACCCATATGCTGCAGCAGTTATTTGGTTGATGTGCGCTTCAGGAGATGTGCCTGGTGTTATACTCACCCCAAGATCTTTTTCCATGAGTGAGGTTTGTAGTCTCTGGCCCCCTAGACTGTACTCCGTCTGCGGTCTTCTTTGCCCTTCCCCAATCTTCATGACTTTGCACTTGGTGGGGTTGAACTCCAGGAGCCAATTGCTGGACAAGGTCTGTAGCCTGTCCAGATCCCTTTGTAGTTCTGCCTGGTCTTCGATCGAATGAATTCTTCTCATCAACTTCACGTCATCTGCAAACAGGGACACCTCGGAGTCTATTCCTTCCGTCATGTCGTTCACAAATACCAGAAACAGCACTGGTTCTAGGACTGACCCCTGTGGGACCCCGCTGGTCACAGGTGCCCATTCTGACACCTCGCCACGTACCATGACTCGCTGCTGTCTTCCTGACAAGTATTCCCTGATCCATTGTAGTGCCTTCCCTGTCATCCCTGCTTGGTCCTCCAGTTTTTGCACTAATCCCTCAGCCTTGGAGTTGGTACGAAGAGCACCGTAGTTGTGTAGATTCTGGAGCACAGGCAAGAAGCCTGGAGCTTATATTCTAACCTCTGGTGGATTGGGACGGGTAGCGGACGAGAGCATAGTCACTGGTAGGCGGGATTCCCCAGCTTCCAGTAGGTCACCCACACTGCAGTATCAAACACAAGCATCCCAGTTTCCAGTAGGTCACCCACATTGCAGTGTCAAACACAAGCATCTCAGCTTACAGTATGTCACCCACACTGCAGTGTCAAACAAACATCCCAGCTTCCAGTAGGTCACCCACATTGCAGTATCAAACAAACATCCCAGCTTCCAGTAGGTCACCCACACTGCAGTATCAAACAAGCATCCCAGCTTCCAGTAGGTCACCCACATTGCAGTATCAAACACAAGCATCCCAGCTTCCAGTAGGCCACCCACATTGCAGTATCAAACAAACATCCCAGCTTCCAGTAGGTCACCCACACTGCAGTATCAAACACAAACATCCCAGCTTCCAGTAGGTCACCCACATTGCAGTATCAAACACAAACATCCCAGCTTCCAGTATGTCACCCACATTGCAGTATCAAACACAAACATCCCAGCTTCCAGTATGTCACCCACATTGCAGTATCAAACAAAAACATCCCAGCTTCCAGTATGTCGCCCACATTGCAGTATCAAACACAAACATCCCAGCTTCCGGTAGGTCACCCACACTGCAGTATCAAACACAAACATCCCAGCTTCCAGTAGGTCACCCACACTGCAGTATCAAACACAAACATCCCAGCTTCCAGTAGGTCACCCACATTGCAGTATCAAACACAAGCATCCCAGCTTCCAGTAGATCACCCACATTGCAGTATCAAACACAAGCATCCCAGCTTCCAGTAGGTCACCCACAATGCAGTATCAAACACAAGCATCCCAGCTTCCAGTCTGGCATTTATTTATGGGGATGCCCTTTTTTTAATTTAGTAAAATTAGAAGCATCAAGAGTGTTCTGCTGAGCTAACAATGCAGGGGTGTCACCTCCCCCTTCAAATAACTCGTACATTGCAGAAAGAAACTTACGATGACATTTCGGTCCGACTAGTCCAAGTCGGACCGAAACGTATTCATTAGTTTGTTTCTCTATTCACTCGTTATTCGTGTATGTAACACAAGTCTTTCATATTACCTTATCTTCTCCAGTGTTCTTTACACCATACCCAAGAAAATAACTAATGGGAGAACAGTTAACTCCTCTGCCAAACTAAATTAGAGGATTAGATACAATGCCAATACTACATACACCAGCAACAGCGTATAACATTAAAATGGTATAAAATACCGACAGGTTGTTAGGTGAGACACATATGCAACAGTTAGGTATCTTTACCTAACTAAGATACCTAACTGTTGCATATGTGTCTTACCTAACAACAGCGTATAAATGTAAACAGTGGAAGGCCAGATAAATTCGATATATAAAAGTCAGCTTTTTTGACGAGATAGTGAATCAGAAGGAAATTTATATTACGTAAATAAGCAGAAGGCAAGTTTGCTGATAATTTAAATGTAATACATATATGGTACGCATTGTGATGAATGGTTTGAAAAACACTTGTTCAACCTTTGGACGAAGACCAACTTCGACTAGCGGATGGTACCACTATGACCCCGCCTCCGCCTGCTTCACCTCACCTCACTACAGTATATAAGCCACGTCTACGGCCCTATGCTGTACATTCTACAAGATTGATGGACTGAACACATCGACTCCAGGCTGAGGGACTGATTACCTCATACTCCTCCTCTCCTTACGCCTTCCTCTTTGTATTGGACTGATGAAGCCACTGTGTGGCGAAACGTTTCCTGAATAAAGATTCCCATATGTTGCATAAGTGTCTCAGTCTTCAAGAGCAGTAGTGGAACGCCTTATTACGTTCATAGTCTTGTGGTATCGTAGTTCATGGGTCACGTTTATGTCACAGGTGGTCACGTTAGTAGTACAGGGGTCAAGTTTGTCACAGATGATGACATTAGTACGCCAGGGGTCACGTTCGTGATTATGTGATCACGTTAGTACTCTCTGAGGGTGACGTTCGTGATTATGCGATAACGTTAGCACCCCAGGGGCTACGCTCGTGCTCCGTGGTCACGTGAGTGATTATGCTGTCACGTTAGTATCTCGGTGATCACGTTCATGTGCCGGTGGTCACATTAGTACCCCAGGAGTCACGTTCGTGCCCCGGTGACAGCATATGACAGACAGGTCGCGGGTCTAGACGGTGCAAAAATCTATGCAAAATATACGTATGGAAGATGAACATTAATAAGGGGGATATAAATATGGTTTTGAGGATATCCCTCCAAGAGAGAACCCACAATAATAGATTCAAATTTGATAAATATAGATTTAGAAAGGATATAGAAAAGTACTGGTTTGATAACAAGGTAGCTGATGAGTGGAACCATCTACCTGGTAGGGTTATCGAAGCTAAAACCTTGTGCAGTTGCAAATTTATTTTGGATAAATACGTGGGTGAGAGGGGTTGGATATGAGTGGTTCTTGCAAGTGAGTATATAGAATTATCAAAGCTTATTGCTTGGATAGCGCTTAATCTGTTAGTATGATAAATTAGACACATGTGCAACTCTTGGGTTTGTATGTCAACTTCTACTAGTGAGAATGGCTGGATTTGAGAGGGACCTGACCTTCCAACGACAACATTCTTACCTCTACTAGTGACCTACGTCTCACCTCTTGGCGCTATATAAGGCTCCATCCTGTCACTTCAACTCCATATTGTTTCAGATAAGATAAGATAAGATTTCGTTCGGATTTTTAACCCCGGAGGGTTAGCCACCCAGGATAACCCAAGAAAGTCAGTGCGTCATCGAGGACTGTCTAACTTATTTCCATTGGGGTCCTTAATCTTGTCCCCCAGGATGCGACCCACACCAGTCGACTAACACCCAGGTACCTATTTGCTGCTAGGTGAACAGGACAACAGGTGTAAGGAAACGTGTCGAAATGTTTCCACCCGCCGGGAATCGAACCCGGACCCTCCGTGTGTGAAGCGGGAGCTTTAGCCACCAGGCCACCGGGCCACGAGCCAGACTATGGAACAATGCTCTTCTCCAGACTGAGGGACTGACCACCTCAAAACTTTAAGGGTGATGGACTGATTACATCGTCTTCAAGTCTCTTCTGCTTCTATCAACTTTTCTGTACTCGACTGAAGAAGCCTACTGTGTAGGCGAAACGTTTCGAAATAAAGATACCTAACTGTTGCATATGTGTCTTACCTAACAACTCTTGGGTATCTTTATTAAGGAAACGTTTCGCCACACAGTGGCTTCATCAGTCCATACACAGGAGAAACTTGAAGAACAGGAGGAGAATGAGGTAATCAGGTTGAGGGACTGATTACCTCATTCTCCTCCTGTTCTTCAAAACGTTTCCTTAATAAAGCTACCCAAGAGTTGCACATGTGTCTAATTTATCAACGTGTCGGTTCTGTGAACCATTCATCTACAATCTGTTAGTATGCTGGATTTGTGAAGGTCTGGCCTAGTATTGGCCAACAGGCCTACTGCAGCATTCTTCCTTTCTTATGTTCTTATGTTCTTCTTGTGACTTTTTAAAGTAAAACAAAGAGTAATTTATACTTTCAGCATGCTAGTATGATGAATGGGAGTCCATGGGGTGTGACAGTGTTCCAGGCTCCAGCTGGTGACCTCCACGATAATGCTACCATCAACCTCCTCTCTCATCTCCTTCTCCGGGCACAACGGGTAAGTCATTTTATTCCTGGAGCGAGTATATTCCTCTTCTGCTAAAGTAGGGACGTCACACTACTGTTAAAGAGGGTAGGCCACTCTGCTGCTGATGTGGGTAGATATATCTTACTGTTGCATTAGTGGGTAAGTTCCTTATCTGCTGCTAAAGTGCGTAAGTACATCTGTTGCAGTAGTGTATAAGTTCCTTATCTACTACTGAAGTGGGTAGGTTTGTTTTATTGCTGCTATTGAAACAGTTTCGTTGATCTTATGCTCTACTGAAGTAGCTAGATTCCTATTCCGTTGTTGCTGCAGGAGCCGGAAGATCTATGATTCTCAAGGATACGTTCCTTTTAAGCCGACTTACGGTTCTTCTCGACAATCTTCTGAACCTTCTGCAATATGCTCTACTGAAGTAGCTAGATTCCTATTCCGTTGTTGCTGCAGGAGCCGGAAGATCTATGATTCTCAAGGATACGTTCCTTTTAAGCCGACTTACGGTTCTTCTCGACAATCTTCTGAACCTTCTGCAATACAAATTTTTCCTAAGGTCACTCCCGCAGTGACAGACTGTCCCGCGACTCAGGATCTTGCCTGGAAGCATGGAAGAGAGTCCTGAAATCGTAGAGCAGTTCCAGCTACCCACTAGGAGACACCCGCCCTATGTTCGCCTCTGACCATGACCTTGGCTTCTTTTTCTACACGATTTGTAAGCCTTCCTTGTTTCAAGTTATCTCTAGCTCACGTCTCATCATTACCCGTACTTTCGAACACTTCGCTACGTATCTCGTCCTCCACAATTCTGTGAAGTCTCTTCACTGAGCTTCGTTACCTCTCCAAGATACCTACTGTCCACCTACTTAAAATTCTCCATTCATCAGGCCACAAATCCTACTGAAGTCCTACGTTGTTTTTAACGTTATTGGGGTTAGTAAAGTGATTTTTTTGCAGTCCTCAGGATGCTTTCCATTCCCAGGAGGATGGAGAGGATGGAGATAAATGGCAAAATACCAACACGATGGAAAAATAGATACAAATGTAGTATAAAGCGATCCTTTATTGACTACGTTTCGCCCATACAGTGGGCTTTATCAAGGCACAAATAGATCTCTTAGTGATTTCATACAGCCCACTATGTGGGCGAAACGTAAAGAATAAATAATTGCCTTATACTACATTCGTATATTTGTCCTCCTCGCTGGAGAGCAGCTGGTCTGTGCCAGCTACACATCCCAGGCTGACCTCCAGTATGTCATTCAGTTTGTACATACCTGGCCAGTTACAGTACCGTAGTATCCTCGCTTGAATCGCTGTTGAAGATCAATTAACAACGCATAACAGATTGTTTGTCAGTTAGTTTAATATGTTTATTATGCACCCCATACCCATCCTGTGGGCGGTAGTCAAAAGATTACAGAGGTACATAATTGGTCCAGGGACTGGACTCCAAAGTTTTGATAGCTGAGCAAGTTACAGAGGTAATGAACTCACAATTTACAAAGGTAATGAACTCACAATTTACAAAGGTAATGAACACACAATTTACAAAGGTAATGAACTCCAGGTAAGTCTGGTCACAATCATGACAAGTTACAAAGGTATTTACAGATTACAGAGGTACGTAATGTTTGTCACACTAGACATTTGCGCTCGAATGTGAAAATGACATACCAATAACTCAAACCTCTTTCCTTGCGAGTCTTATATGTCGACACCTCGTTCGTGCGCTCTCCATACGCTACTCAAAATATCCCGGCAACTTTGCTAAGCTTAAATTTAATGGCTGTGATCTCCCTTTGTTGTCTGTCTTACAGGACATTACCAGACTTTTAACAAACTTTGTCCCTACTCGTCAAGAGTATTGTCAGTGATGGTGCTTCAGCTTAAGATAAGATAAGATAAGATTTCGTTCGGATTTTTAACCCCGGAGGGTTAGCCACCCAGGATAACCCAAGAAAGTCAGTGCGTCATCGAGGACTGTCTAACTTATTTCCATTGTGGTCCTTAATCTTGTCCCCCAGGATGCGACCCACACCAGTCCACTAACACCCAGGTACCTATTTGCTGCTAGGTGAACAGGACAACAGGTGTAAGGAAACGTGTCGGAATGTTTCCACCAGCCGGGAATCGAACCCGGGCCCTCCGTGTGTGAAGCGGGAGCTTTAGCCACCAGGCCACCGGGCCACCGGGGCACCTGTCAAAGTATTGCATGTTAAATGTCCTATCTGTTCTAGCCTCACATAAATAATCGTGTTTGGTAAAAGGACACTGATGCAACTAGTTAGACATTTTACTGTGGCGACGTTTCGTTTTCCAGGAGCTGTGTCAAGTCATTACCACCCGTCATGTAAACAGTCCATACCTATGTACCTGAAATATTCTTCGGCCTGTCCTTCCTACACTCGTTCAGGCTCGGAAAACATTAACGAAATACATTCACGTAATGAAAGAAAAGCGAATGTCTGCTATCGGGCTAATTCTCATATATTGCTTCACTGGCGCCTTTCAGGGGGATGGTAACGCTTTGATCTCGACCCCTCTTTTTTTTCAAGCGATTACGTTCGTTTTTGGTGTAATATTATGGTGGCCCGGTGGCCTGGTGGCTAAAGCTCCCGCTTCACACACGGAGGGCCCGGGTTCGATTCCCGGCGGGTGGAAACATTTCGACACGTTTCCTTACACCTGTTGTCCTGTTCACCTAGCAGCAAATAGGTACCTGGGTGTTAGTCGACTGGTGTGGGTCGCATCCTGGGGGACAAGATTAAGGACCCCAATGGAAATAAGTTAGACAGTCCTCGATGACGCACTGACTTTCTTGGGTTATCCTGGGTGGCTAACCCTCCGGGGTTAAAAATCCGAACGAAATCTTATCTTATCTTATATCAACCATGCTGTGCTGAAGTTTCAAACATATCGGCCAAAAAGGAAATTAAATATGCAAAATTTACGAAAAATTACGTTTGGCAGTATTCAATTACTCAGTGGTACTTGGAAAAGTGATTTTGACACTTGCTGCTGATAGAACACTTCTAATTACATAAACAACTATGTTCCAATTCTAAAATAAACCTTATCTTCATACTAAAAAAAATGAAGTTTCATAACTTTTTTGACATTGTGGAAGATGTCGGTCTTGTTGCCCACATAAATCTAAAAATATTTGGGTTGCTTCAGAAAGGAACATTGTTACTTGTAAATCAATCATTCTTCTTTGTTTGTTGTGAAAATCAAGTCAATTCATTCATAAATAACGATGGTAGGTCCATAAATAGGTAAATAACTTTCTTCCAACATATCGGCCGCCGCGCGCGGCACCCCAGGTGCCGGGGATTTTTTTTTTTTCCGAAAAATTCGCTTTCTTTTACACTTTTTCCGTGATCTACGAGTGTTTATTACAGTTAATCATTGTAAATCTCCGTTTTCTCTCATCACTGATGAGAGAATGGGTCCTGTCACCTTCATGGGATATATCGCTAGAATTTTTTTTCCTCTGGGGCGTCATATTATGCTATATATTATTTTTTCTGGTGTACTTTTTATGTTTCTATTCTATTATTATATCGCCCTATGTCATATTAGATCAATTATGATAGGTAAATAAGCATTATAATTGATATTAGCGTGAGTATGGAATATTTTGTTGGCCGGAGGTGTCGGCCATTTTGGGCACTCTACCCACGGGAGGTTCCCGGTTGGTCGCTTGACCATATTAGCTCCGCTCACTCTGCCATGATCTCAGACGGTGAATTTGTATTATATTCGCCATAAAGACATGAGAAAACGATCAAAATAACACGGAAAGAAAAAAAATGCGGTGTCAGCGCTTGTTACGCAATGCGCTGTCACCATGCATGTTATAAATGACTATAATCCCTTTTAGAAACATCGTATAAGGATGATAATTATACCAGAGTGTAGCCAGAAAGTTCAGCTATTTTTTTTGGTAACAATAACTCAATTTTCGTATTTTTTTCGATTTCTTTTTTTTTACTCCGCGCGGCGAAGTGTTGAGGGCCCCCTTCAACTGGGATCATTCGCTCGCTTCTCGCAACCTCCCTTTGAACTCTTATTACTCCCTTCCTTATGTTCTCACAAGAAAGAAGGGGCACTACAGCAGGCCTACTGCCCCATGACTCAAGAAATCGTAATAACACGATTGCAAACAAACCATACCCCCGGCCGGGATTGAACCCACGGTCATAGAGTCTCAAAACTCCAGCCCGTCGCGTTAGCCACTAGACCAGCTAGCCACAATAAGATTCATCCAACTAGGTATATTTCTACACCATAAGAAGGTTAGCACAGGCACCTCTGTGAAGGGACTTGAGCTAGAGTTCGTCACGGCCACGCTAGCTGGAGATTCGTCTGTAAAAACTTGCATTTGTGGTCACAGAGGTGCCTGTGCTAACCTTCCTATGGTGTGAACATTAAAATGGTATAAAATACCGACAGGTTGTTAGGTAAGACACATATGCAACAGTTAGGTATCTTTATTATGAAACGTTTCGCCTACACAGTAGGCTTCTTCAGTCGAGTACAGAAAAGTTGATAGAAGCAGAAGATACTTGAAGACGATGTAATCAGTCCATCACCCTTAAAGTTTTGAGGTGGTCAGTCCCTCAGTCTGGAGCAGAGCATTGTTCCATAGTATGAAATAATATGGAGATGAAGTGACAGGATGGAGCTTTATATAGCGCCAAGAGGTGAGACGTAGGTCACTAGAAGAGGTAAGAACTCAGATGTTGAGAGGTCAGGTCCCTCTCAAATCCAGCCGCTCTCACTAGTGGAAGTTGTCGAAGTTGATTGCAGGTCTGTACCAAGATACCCTTCTGTTGCAGTGTCTGACAGATTGAACATTAAAATGGTATAAAATACCGACAGGTTGTTAGGTAAGACACATATGCAACAGTTAGGTATCTTTATTATGAAACGTTTCGCCTACACAGTAGGCTTCTTCAGTCGAGTACAGTCGACTGAAGAAGCCTACTGTGTAGGCGAAACGTTTCATAATAAAGATACCTAACTGTTGCATATGTGTCTTACCTAACTTCCTATGGTGTAGAAATATACCTAGTTGGATGAATCTTATTGTGGCTAGCTGGTCTAGTGGCTAACGCGACGGGCTGGAGTTTTGAGACTCTATGACCGCGGGTTCAATCCCGGCCGGGGTATGGGTTGTTTGCAATCTTGTCATTACGATTTCTTGAGTCATGTTGACGGCAGTGAAGGGACTTGAGATAGGGTTCGTCACGGCCACGCTAGCTGGAGATTCGTCTGTAAAAACTTGCATTTGTGGTCACAGAGGTGCCTGTGCTAACCTTCCTATGGTGTAGAAATATACCTAGTTGGATGAATCTTATTGTGGCTAGCTGGTCTAGTGGCTAACGCGACGGGCTGGAGTTTTGAGACTCTATGACCGCGGGTTCAATCCCGACCGGGGATATGGTTTCTACTGCCCCATGCTAGGTGGGTCCAAGTCACACCCGCTCAAGAACGAAGTACTGCAGCAGAGCCACTAGCCCAAGCTGGTCAGGAGTTGCTGTCCTCTAAGGCCTTACCTCCTCTGCTGCTACTTTTCTCTCTGGTATCCTTTTCCATCCTTCTTTTCTGCCATTTTTAGCTTTGTTTACCCTACACAACCAGCTGATGCTCCATGTGCCTCAGCTACTCCTTGGGTGATGGATATGGACGGTTACCCTCGGTAATTTCCTCCTTATCCATATCCATATTCACCTCCTCCCTTTAGTACCACTCCCTAAGGCCTAAGCTCATCCCTCCATTCTTAGCCCTCATTTTTTCTCTGCCTTTTCAACACAGTACCCCCTAGTTATTCCTGTCTCTAATATTCTTTACTCATTCCTGCCCCTCTCTGATTATTCAGGGTCGGACGCTACGATTCCTCCGAGCGACTTAGCGCACTTACGGTCCATTTCTTGGATGCAGTCACGATGTCTGAGACATGAGGTAGCATGACAGGGCTTATCAGGGGACCGTAAGAGCAAGGTTGTCCACTTGGCTTGTTGTGAGAAGTTTGAATGTGTCTGGGTTATTAAATAATTCGAGCATTTTTGTTCCCGTAGTCGTTAGTGGTCAAGATTACGACACATTTCCTTTATCAGAGGTGGTGACCTTGATGTTCGTGTCTTCTGCTAAAGTGCAGTGATGTAACGTCGAGGTAGGACTGGGAAGCTGTGTGTTGAGATGGCCGCCGAAATGATGCCAAAAACTACAGACCATTATTCTGATTTACAAAAACGCTCTCTTCAAGGCACCATTTTAGCGGCCATTTCAATACACAGCTCCCCAGTCCTACCTCTTCGTTACATCACTTCATTTAAAGCTTTAGCAAATGACACGAATATCAGGGTCACCGCCGCTGATAAAAGAGATGTGCAAGTTTTTACCGACGAATCTCCCGCTAGCATATCCATGACGAACTCTAGCTCAAGTCCCCTCAAAACCATCAGCATGAGGGGACTTGAGCTAGAGTGCGTCACGGCTATGCTAGCTGGTCCAGTGGCTAACGCGTCGGTCTGGAATTTTGAGACTCTGATCGCGGGTTCTAACCCCACCCTTGATATGGTTTGATTAGCATTTGATTCATACATCACATTTCTCTGCATCCACAGGAATCCGTATACCGAATTTCTTAACTTTATCTCATTTCCGTAACATAAATCAAATTGCAATAATGTTGGTAGAATTACCAACAATATGTTAAGTAAAAGGCCACAAGTGCAACTAATGTGACATTAGTTGCACTTGTGGCCTTTTACTTTAGTAAGTAAGTAAGTAAGTAAATTTATTCAGGTATACACAAATACAGTTACATAGAATTATCATACATAGCAGCATATGTGTAGAGAACCTAGGATAACCCAAAAAAGTCAGACAGAGTGACTTATTTCCATTGGGGTCCTTTTACTTTACATAAATCAAATTACTTGGATTTTTCTTGGATTGCTCATTCTGTCAGGCATCAGTTGGATTAATTTGTTGTATAAGTCAGATTTATTTAACTGGTTCCTGACAGTGTGTAGCGCAGACTACTTACATCTTTATCACTGGAATTTCAATATACCTCTATCTGTTATTTTCCAAGGAATACCATACACAACAGTCAACTAACTCCTAGGTGTCTATTGCGTGGAATATATATATATATATATATATATATATATATATATATATATATATATATATATATATATATATATATATATATATATATATATATATATATATATATATATATATATATATATATATATATATATATATATATATATATATATATATATATATTGATTGGATTCATGTATAATTAATAAAATTTGGGAAGAATTTAAGGGGGATTACCAACAGACCCCTGGCAGTCTTCAAGCTGGCACTGGACAAGCACCTAAAGCCGGTTCCTGACCAGCCGGGCTGTGGCTCGTACGTTGGTTTGCGTGCAGCCAGCAGCAACAGCCTGGTTGATCAGGCTCTGATCCACCAGGAGGCCTGGTCACAGACCGGGCCGCGGGGGCGTTGACCCCCGGAACTCTCTCCAGGTAAACTCCAGGTAAACAGACAAATATTTGGATAGAATATAAGCTGTGTTTGAGGGATCACTAACTACCAACATCATCACAGAAAGTCAGGTGTTGTTGTGGGTGGCAGCCTTCCTGTTAACCTTTTATTTTGATAGTTCCTTGATAATGTGAGATGTCACGAAAGCGCTTGGAATTTCGCTATTTTTTCACAATGGTTGTTCTACATATATAGTTTAAATACAGTGAGGTTAACAATTACCTTTCCACATACAGTAGGGCCCCACTTATACAGCAGGTTAGCTGAAGTTGCCGTAAAGTGAATCATAGCCGTTTGCACTATCATATATGCAAATCTAATAACATATTTACACTATCATATATTAAGTGAGCAATATAGATAGACCTAATAAAATACATATACAATACACACATTACTTTCTCTACAATGTTTTCGTCCTAAGTATATTGAGTGGTGAATATATTGTGTGGTGAATATATTGTGTGGTGAATATATTGTGTGGTGAATATATTGTGTGGTGAATATATTGTGTGGTGAATATATTGTGTGGTGAATATATTGAGTGGTGAATATATTGAGTGGTGAATATATTGAGTGGTGAATATATTGAGTGGTGAATACATTGTGTGGTGAATATATTGTGTGGTGAATATATTGTGTGGTGAATATATTCATTGTAGGAAATTCGAATAAATGAACACTTGGCATAATTTAAAACCGCCGTGTTAGAGAAACGCTGTAAAGCGAGGCACTGTAAATCGGGGCCTGTTTATATTAATTTGTAATTTAAAGCATATTCTCTCATTCTTTTTCTGTACATTAACTGATTCCTCCGCCTTAAAATGATAATATTAATGAGCTAGTGTACTGGCAGGTGCGGGTGTTGTCGTGGTGTGTACTGGCAGGTGCGGGTGTTGTCGTGGTGTGTACTGGCAGGTGCGGGTGTTGTCGTGGTGTGTGCTGGCAGGTGCGGGTTTTGTCGTGGTGTGTACTGGCAGGTGCGGGTGTTGTCGTGGTGTGTGCTGGCAGGTGCGGGTTTTGTCGTGGTGTGTACTGGCAGGTGCGGGTGTTGTCGTGGTGTGTACTGGCAGGTGCGGGTGTTGTCGTGGTGTGTGCTGGCAGGTGCGGGTTTTGTCGTGGTGTGTACTGGCAGGTGCGGGTGTTGTCGTGGTGTGTGCTGGCAGGTGCGGGTGTTGTCGTGGTGTGTACTGGCAGGTGCGGGTGTTGTCGTGGTGTGTACTGGCAGGTGCGGTGTTGTCGTGGTGTGTGAGGATGGTGGTAGTGAGTCAAGCGCTGTAAAGCAGGACCTATCAATATTTATAATATGTAGCTTCAAGCTTATTTTCTCTCTTTTTCTGTACATTAACTGATTCTTCTGCCTTAAAATGATAATATTAATTAGTGTACTGGCAGGTGCGGGTGTTGTCGTGGTGTGTGAGGATGGTGGTAGTGAGTCAAGACCCAGTCTTCCTGGCCACCTTTGCTGAGATCTCTCTCAAGAAGCGTCTTCTGGTGTGGGACACTAAACTGTTGGTGCTCACTTGTCTCTCCCTGACGCAGCTTCACACCCTCATCTCCTCCTACTGGACCTTCACTATGATGAACACTGTCTTTCTTAATGTGGAGAGTCGTCTAAACCTCAGGTAATATTCTCAGGTGATGTACGCTTTCTCCTTAAGTTTCACGGCTCACTTGCCGTGGGTTCTAACCCCTCCCAAACCGTGTTTTTATTCAATAAATATATTTTTCACAACTTGCAACTGAAAATAAATTTAAAATTTTGACTTAGAAAACACTCACCCATATGAAATATATTCACACTTCTGGTAATCCACTGAAAATATGTGATTATCTGAGAATATAGTCCATGGAATAAATTTTGAGAATTTCTGTTTTTCTACGACACATTGTGACAATTTTCGTGATTACGTACATATAGTCTTAAAAATTTTCTGATATTTGACTCTGATGTTTCAATTAGTAATAATTACATTGAGAATCTGTGATAAATTTTGAGTTAACTTCAAAAAATATTTAGTAGGATGGATTCATATACGACAAACTCTTGCTTCATAACTCAAGGGAAATGGAAAATGGCTTTGGTGTTTATAAAAGTCTCCCCATACAAGAAATAGGCGCTGCCCTTCACTTCCTCCCCTCAAATTCGATTTTTTCCCCATGTGTTTCATAGCCCCTTTAAGTTCAGCACTAGTCTGTGAATATGATTATAAAACTTCGATTTCAGGAATTTATCTTTCACTTTTAACAAACATCCGGTGGACTGTTGTTTTTAGTGTAACGTGAAGTGGTAAACCCGTGAACTCAGGTTATTCAGAGAGCGGAGACTTGAACCTTTAGAGTGGATCATTCACGATAAAAAATGGTGAATGAGAGATCTCCATGTATGTTATAACACGTATTAGTACCATTTCTTAGGCGTACTTTACATCACCATACTAGATTAAGTGTCACCATATACGACACAGAGAAATCTCTCATAACATTGCATAAGTACATCACTATGAGAATACAGTGTTTGAAAATACAATACCAAGGTGATCTTACGACCTTTGTAACAGAGGTGACTCTTACCATATTGTAAATAATAATAATCTCCATGGGATAGTGGAACGAAATTCATCCTCCGTAAGAAGAGACTAAAATGCCGGGAGCAAGAGGCTAGTAACCCCTTCTCCTATATAAATTACTAAATTTAAAAAGAATTTTTTTTTTAAGTCACCCTGCCACAGTGGCACACGGCCGATGTGGTGAAAAAATTATTAAGCACTATGTTTTCCCTTTGACAGAGTGAGCATGTATACCCGGCTACCATACACCTCAGAGGGCGCCAAGGTCGTCAACTTTGCCTTGTGGACAATAAAACGCGGCCTCCTCTTCAAAGATATTCTTGCTTTCTTCCCATCCAAGTTTTCCAAGTGAATACGCAATACTGTCCAAACTCTGCCAGACCACAAATAACTTTAGCTCCCAGAGAACTAGGGAAACATATCTCTTGTTCTATAAATTATAATAATCTTAATACCTTCAGAGCGAAGTTCATGCAAGAGAGATGAAATATTAATCGCCAGACTTGTGCCAGAGGCTCCTGTGTAAGCATCTAGTTCGTTGATTGCCAGAGTAATGTCGTCTGGCGTAGTATGGACAGTACTGCATACTTTCTTCCAGAAGAGTGGACGAGGGTTCGAAGCGCTGTCCGTAAACTGACAGTCCAAAGGAGTTCGGCTGGGTTTCAGTTGATGATTGAGACACTTATGCAACATATGGGAATCTTTATTCAGGAAACGTTTCGCCACACAGTGGCTTCATCAGTCCAATACAAAGTAGAAAGGCGTAAGGAGAGGAGGACATTGATGGATTGAACATATCAACACCAGGCTGAGGGACTGATTATCTCAAACTCCTCCTCTCCATACGCCTTTCTACTTTGTATTGGACTGATGAAGCCACTATGTGGCGAAACGTTTCCTGAATAAAGATTCTCATATGTTGCATCAGTGTCTCAATCTTCAACTTGTCGGTTTTTCACACCATTCATCACAACTGGGTTTCAGGTAGTGTCTTTAACTATTAGAGGCCTTGGCGCTAGAGATGGTACGGAATCGGACTGACAGTTTACGGGCCGCGGTTCGAACTCGTAAATATCTGTGAAAAGAACAGTAAATTTCCAAATGCTTTCTTGATATCACGAAAGAGCTTGGAAGTTCGCTATTCTTATCACAGCGGTTTTTCTGCGTATTGTGGTATCACGTGCTCAATATAATCTTATTGCATATATATATATAGTGTATTATATATAAATATATATATATATATATATATATATATATATATATATATGTGTGTGTGTGTGTGTGTGTGTGTGTGTGTGTGTGTGTGTGTGTGTGTGTGTGTGTGTGTGTGTGTGTGTGTGTGGGTGTGTGTGTGTGTGTGTGTGTGTGTGTGTGTGTGTGTGTGTGTGTGTATGTGTGTGTGTGTGTGTGTGTGTGTGTGTGTGTGTGTGTGTGTGTGTGTGTGTGTGTGTGTGTGTGTGTGTGTATACTGCGGCTAGAAGGGGATCGAACCCACAATATTTTAACCAGCCTTCTCGGAAACCAGCCAAAATCCACGACGCCTTAGTCCATATCGCAGAATCTTTCGAGCGCCAGTTGGCCAATCGGTTAGCACACTGGCTTGTGAGTCTTGTGACTCATCTGCCATGGGTTAGAGCCCCAGCCATTCTGGAGACGTGTATCAGCATATGACACATCCTCTATTAGCAATACATTGACATATTGTTAAATTAAATTTAATTAAGGCATCATTTCTCTTGATAAAGCTCTTCACGTTATTCTTAAAGTCAGTACCAACAGATAAACACACAACGGAAAGCGCTCTTCTCAAATTAATATAATCGCTTTAGGAGCTAAACCCATGTGAGTCATTCAGAGAAGACATGTTAGTAAAGTTTGTTAGTGTATATTAATGAAATCACTAAACAAATGATTTTGAATCGTTAACAGAACTGCAGCTAGCCGAGATTCGATCCTGCGTCACCATATCCACCTCCTGTTCTCTAGGAGATGGACATGGTGACGCAGGATCGAATCTTGGCTAGCCGTAGTTCTGTTAATGATTCAAAATTACTTGTTTCGTGATTTCACTAATATATAGACGGCTAGTGAAAGCTGGCACTCAACCGGGAGTAGGTTGAAATTAGTTTCTGAGTGTTAGTGTTTATGAGGAATTAGACACATGTGCAACATCTGGGTATCTTTACAGATGTTTTGTCTTCCAGTGGTATTACCAATACAAGGACATAATCTGAAGACTGTTTAAATGTATACAGAAAACAGTGGAAGTATTGTCGACATGTATACTGCTGATGCACAACTTATCAGACTTATACAATTACACGTACAAGGTATACAGACCATAGCTGACATCAGTGACATACTACTATATGGAGAGTACCTTGTTATACAGAGCTTTTCGGGCAAATTAGATCAATTTCGTCCCTTGGATGCGGCCCACACTAGTCGATTAACACCCAGGTTTCTCTAGTAATAGAATAGAGACAGCAGGTGTCTTAAGGAAACGCGTCCTTATGTTTCTACCCTTATATGACACAGTTCTCTTTCTCAGTTTCTACGGTGCCACGGTGAATGTGACAGCATTACCATTCGCACCGTTCTGGGACGCAGTGGAAGGACCAGGCGACACCATACTTTACACCGGCTCAGATTACTTTCTCCTGATGGCCATCGCCGAAGCACTCAACTTTACAGTGTACGTCGTGCCTACAAGCTCCTGGGCGGAGGTAAATCACACTGCACTTCTCTTGTTTTATAATTGTTTTTGCTGTAGCTTTCAGTGTCCTAATAATGGTCAAAAGGTCCTGATCTGAGAAACTGGAGGATGGCCAACGGAAGGGAATTTGAGCTGACGTTGAGAAGGATGAGGTGACTGTGAACTGGATTCCTTCGGTGTGCTGCTGGCCGAGTGGGGTTCAGGTATTGAGAGGGACACTTTATTACACAATACACACTTTATTGCTTTGTTTTTACTAATATCATTAGACACGCAGATAAATATTACCTAACACAAAGAAATCTTTAAAGGAATACCGGAATTTTCTTACACAGGGATGGGTATTACGGTCATGATGTCCAGGAGGATTAAAATTTTTCATTTTCGTTCCCCGTTCCAGTCACGGTATTGTGCCTTTTTTCGTTGTTTACCCAAGAATTATTATAATTATTATTATAATCATGGTGGAGCGGGGATGAAAGGTATGCGTTTGGAAGGTATTCACGCTTAATTCAGGGAACTGGGGCACAGATCCAATTCCTTCGATCAAGAGCCTCTCACCAGCGTCAAGAAACCTCCCATGAGGAGAGATACCTATGAGTAAATAGAACGATGGGCGGGAGGCTTAAACGGTGGTGACCTGTACTTAACTCAGTGGTGACCTGTACTTAACTCAGTGGTGACCTGTACTTAACTCAGTGGTGACCTGTACTTAGCTCAGTGGTGACCTGTACTTAACTCAGTGGTGACCTGTACTTAACTCAGTGGTGACCTGTACTTAACTTCAGTGGTGACCTGTACTTAACTCAGTGGTGACCTGTACTTAACTCAGTGGTGACCTGTACTTAACTCAGTGGTGACCTGTACTTCGCTCAGTGGTGACCTGTACTTAACTCAGTGGTGACCTGTACTTAACTCAGTGGTGACCTGTACTTAACTTCAGTGGTGACCTGTACTTAACTCAGTGGTGACCTGTACTTAACTCAGTGGTGACCTGTACTTAACTCAGTGGTGACCTGTACTTAACTCAGTGGTGACCTGTACTTAACTCAGTGGTGACCTGTTCTTAACTCAGTGGTGACCTGTACTTAACTTAGTGGTGACCTGTACTTAACTCAGTGGTGACCTGTACTTAACTCAGTGGTGACCTGTACTTAACTCAGTGGTGACCTGTACTTAACTCAGTGGTGACCTGTATTTAACTCAGTGGTGACCTGTACTTAACTCAGTGGTGACCTGTACTTAACTCAGTGGTGACCTGTACTTAACTCAGTAGTGACCTGTTCTTAACTCAGTGGTGACCTGTACTTAACTCAGTGGTGACCTGTACTTAACTCAGTAATGACCTGTACTTAACTCAGTGGTGACCTGTACTTAACTCAGTGGTGACCTGTACTTAACTCAGTGGTGACCTGTACTTAACTCAGTGGTGACATGATCGAAGTGTATAAGTGGAAGATGGGTATTAATAAAGGGGATATTAATAAGGTCTTGAGGATATCTCTCCAAGAGAGAACCAGCATTACGATTTCTTAAGTCAGCAGTAATGGATTTAAGTTGGACAAGTTTAGATTTAGAAAGGACATAGGAAAGTATTGGTTTGGAAATAGGGTAGTTGATGAGTGGAACAGTCTACCTAGTTGGGTTATTGAGGCTAAAACCTTGGGTAGTTTCAAATTTAGGTTGGATAAATACATGAGTGAGAGGGGTTGGATTTGAGTGGAACTTGCATATGGATGGATAGAGTTATCAGAGCTTATTTGATGGGTAGTTTTGAAAATTTGGTTGGGTAAATGTTTTGTTAGTTGGATGGATTGTAAAGGACCTGCCTAGTATGGGCCAACAGGCCTGCTGCAGTGTTAGTCCTTTCTTATGTTCTTATGTATAGAAATTGCAGGTATTGAGTAATTTGAATGAACATTAAAATGGTATAAAATACCGACAGATTGTTAGGTAAGACACATATGCAACAGTTAGACAACTTTATTCCGAAACGTTTCGCCTACACAGTAGGCTTCTTCAGTCGAGTACAGAAAGTAGGCAGGAGCAGTAGAGATGTGAAGACGATGTAATCAGTCCATCACCCTTAAAGTTTTAGGGTGATGGACTGATTACATCGTCTTCAAGTATCTTCTGCTTCTATCAACTTTTCTGTACTTGACTGAAGAAGCCTACTGTGTAGGCGAAACGTTTCGAAATAAAGATACCTAACTGTTGCATATGTGTCATACCTAACAATCTGTCGGTTTTTTATACCATTTTAATATTCAATTATATTCCTGTCGACAATGGACAATAGCTTCAAAAGTAAATACAGTATTGAGATTAAAATATGGGAATATTGAGAATGTGAATATTGAGTATAGAGCATATTTAGTCTAGGGTGATTAAGTGGCTTTTGAGAAGTCTTAAATTGATTTTCAGACTGGGTTAATTTAGTATTTTCTGGTAATGAATTCCATATTTTGGGGCCCTTTATGTGCATAGAGGTTACACAGTGTGATGTGGATACGGGGTACATCAAAAAGAGATCTGTGTCTTGTGTTATGGTCGTGTGTATGAAGGAAGAACTCAGGTTAGTGTAGTTTTATTATGATGGTTTCATTAATGCGACATCCATGAGAACATAAGAATGGAGGAACACTGCAGAAGGCCTACTGGCCCATGCAAGACAGGTCCTTATCAAAACGACCTCTACCCAAAGCTATCCAGGAAATAACTCCCGTACCCAATGACACCAATCAAACCCAGCCCCTCCCACTCATATATTTGTCCAGTCTCTTCTTAAAGCTACCCAAGGTAGCTTTTAATTCAGGATTAATAACTTTTAATTCACAGAGAAAACCTGTTTACAGGTTTCAGGGTCAAAATGTGAACATCAGCGAATGAGATCATTTTTCCGGTTGGCTCATTGTAACTTTGGATGAACGAGGTGTTAGTAGATTAACATATGTGAGCAACCAGAAATGAGACTCATTGTTCACCTCACATTCTAACGTGAACTAGACTGATGGTCCGGTGTTGTTTACATTGTCTGGAAGATGGCGCCCATCAAGTTAAATGCGACCTACAATCAATATATCGAAATGCGCAATTTATGCTATTATGAATAAAGGATGGAATTCCATAAGTTCCCTGAAGATATTGGCCATGAAATATATTTGTTGTATGAATCTTAATATGTAAAACAGTTTAAAATAATGCAAACTTCTGTTTGGGCAATGTAATCCTGGCGCCTTAAAGGTAATTAGACATCATTGTTACTGGAGAATACGTCAGTCACATGTTCAGTAATAACTCATATTGTAATAAAGTTGGTAGAATTACCGACAATATGTAAAGTAAAAGGACACAAGTGCAACTAATGTGACATTTATTGTGGCAACGTTTCGCTCTCCAGGAGCTTTATCAAGCCATTACAAACAATACATGGACACAGAGGGTATATAAAGGCTCTGAGTGAGGTGTAATACTAGTGAGGTACCATTTCGATGTTCACTAGTGGTAGTAGTAGTAGTAGTAGTAGTAGTAGTAGTAGTAGTAGTAGTAGTAGTAGTAGTAGTGACAAAAGTAATACAAAGTTAAGACACATGTGCAACATCTGGATATCTTTATTGTAGACGTTTCGCCATCCAGTGGCTTTATCAATACAGATTCTAGGACATAATAGGAAGACAGTAGAACTATATACAAAAGATGAGGTAATCAGTCCCTCGGCCTTGGAGTTAGTGTTCACAGCATCGTGGTAGAGGAGAATCTCCAGATTCTCCAGATTCTCCTCTACCACGATGCTGTGAACACTAACTCCAAGGCCGAGGGACTGATTACCTCATCTTTTGTATATAGTTCTACTGTCTTCCTATTATGTCCTAGAATCTGTATTGATAAAGCCACTGGATGGCGAAACGTCTACAATAAAGATATCCAGATGTTGCACATGTGTCTTAACTTTGTATTACTTTTGTCACTACTACTACTACTACTACTACTACCACTACTACTACTACTACTACCACTAGTGAACATCGAAATGGTACCTCACTAGTATTACACCTCACTCTGAGCCTTTATATACCCTCTGTGTCCATGTATTGTTTGTAATGGCTTGATAAAGCTCCTGGAGAGCGAGACGTTGCCACAATAAATGTCACATTAGTTGCACTTGTGTCCTTTTACTTTACAATAACTCATATTAGACCGATCACATAACTTATGATCTGAGTTATATTAGACAAACTATATCAGATTTTTCTGATTTGTGTCCCTTAGCTCTAGTCTTTTTGAGATTATTCAACCCATGCTGGTAAACATTTTTCAGAAACGTCATCTGTACTCACCTATTTACTCACCTATTTGTGGTTGCAGGAGTCGAGTCTTAGCTCCTGGCCCCGCCTCTTCACTGGTTGCTACTAGGTCCTCTCTCTCCCTGCTCCATGAGCTTTATCAAACCTCGTCTTAAAACTATGTATGGTTCCTGCCTCCACTACTTCACTTTCTAGGCTATTCCACGGCTTGACTACTCTATGACTGAAGAAATACTTCCTAACATCCCTTTGCCTCATCTGAGTCTTTAACTTCCAATTGTGACCCCTTGTTTCTGTGTCCCATCTCTGGAACATCCTGTCGTTGTCCACCTTGTCTATTCTGTGTCCTTTTGTGTCCTTTTACTTTACAGTATTTTATATGTCGAAAGTTAAGACACTTGTGCAACATCTGGTTATCTTTATTGTAGACGTTTCGCCATCCAGTGCCTTTATCAATACAGATTCTTGGACACAAGAAAAACGAAGAACTATATACAAAAGATGAGGTAATCAGTCCCTCGGCCTTGGAGGTGGTGTTTAGAGCACCGTGGATGTAGAGATTCTGAAGCACAGGCAAGGAGACTGGCGCTTATATAGGCGTCAGTGAAAGGGACGTGTAGCAGACGAGGACATAGTCACTGGTAGGCGGGATTCCCCAGTGGAAGTAGGTCCTTCCCAAATTGATGGGCTAGTTGTAGAAGTCGTGAAGAAAGTCATGTAGATGTCCTCTGAATCAAGATACCATGATGTTGCAGTGCCTGACAAGTTGTGCAAGACATCTCCATGACTTTCTTCAAGACTTCTACAACTAGCCCATCAATTTGGGAAGGACCTACTTCCACTGGGGAATCCCGCCTACCAGTGACTAGGCCCTCGTCTGCTACACGTCCCTTTCACTGACGCCTATATAACCGCCAGTCTCCTTGCCTGTGCTTCAGAATCTCTACAACCACGGTGCTCTAAACACCACCTCCAAGGCCGAGGGACTGATTACCTCATCTTTTGTATATAGTTCTTCGTTTTTCTTATTGTGTCCTAGAATTTGTATTGATAAAGCCACTGGAGGGCGAAACGTCTACAATAAAGATAACCAGATAAGAACATAAGAACATAAGAAAGGAGGAACACTGCAGCAGGCCTGTTGGCCCATACTAGGCAGGACCTTTACAATTCATCCCACTAACAAACATTTGACCTACCCAATTTTCAATGCTACCCAAGAAATAAGCTCTGATGTGCAAGTCCCACTCAAATCCAACCCATCCTACTCATGTATTTATCCAACCTAAATTTGAAACTACCCAAAGTCCTAGCCTCAATAACCCAACTAGGTAGACTGTTCCACTCATCAACTACCCTATTTCCAAACCAATACTTTCCTATGTCCTTTCTAAATCTAAACTTATCTAATTTAAATCCATTACTGCGGGTTCTCTCTTGGAGAGATATCCTCAAGACCTTGTTAATATCCCCTTTATTAATACCTATCTTCCACTTATACACTTCGATCAGGTCTCCCCTCATTCTTCGTCTAACAAGTGAATGTAACTTAAGAGTCTTCAATCTTTCTTCATAAGGAAGATTTCTAATGCTATGTATTAATTTAGTCATCCTATGCTGAATGTTTTCTAACGAATTTATGTCCATTCTGTAATATGGAGACCAGAATTGAGCTGCATAATCTAGGTGAGGCCTTACTAATGATGTATAAAGCTGCAGTATGACCTCTGGACTTCTGTTGCTTACACTTCTTGATATAAATCCCAGTAATCTATTTGCCTTATTACGTACGCTTAGGCATTGCTGTCTTGGTTTAAGGTTACTGCTTACCATAACCCCCAAGTCCTTTTCGCAATCTGTATGGTTAAGTTCTACATTATTTAACTTATAAGTGCTAGGGTTATGGACACTCCCGAGCTTCAGAACCTTGCATTTATCTACATTGAACTGCATCTGCCACTTTTCTGACCAAGAGTAGAGTTTGTCTAAATCCTCCTGAAGTTCCCTAACATCTACGTTTGAATCAATTATCCTACCTATCTTCGTGTCATCGGCGAATTTGCTCATATCACTAGTAATTCCTTCATCAAGATCATTGATATATATTATAAACAACAACGGGCCCAAGACTGATCCCTGTGGAACGCCACTTGTTACTGATCCCCACTCGGATTTAACCCCATTTATGGACACTCTTTGCTTCCTGTCTGTGAGCCATGATTCGATCCACGAGAGCACCCTTCCCCCAATGCCATGAGCTGCTACTTTCTTCAACAGTCTTTGGTGCGGAACTCTATCAAATGCCTTACTAAAATCTAAGTAAATAATATCAAATTCTTTATCGTGGTCAACAGCCTCAAAAGCTTTACTGAAGAAAGTTAATAAATTAGTTAGACAAGACCGGCCTCTTGTGAATCCATGCTGAGTATCATTAATCAAGCTATGCTTATCGAGATGGCTTCTTATAATCTCAGCTATAATTGACTCTAGTAATTTGCCTACAATTGAGGTCAGGCTTATTGGGCGGTAATTTGACGGTAACGACTTGTCCCCTGTTTTAAAAATAGGAATTACATTAGCCATCTTCCACATATCAGACACTGCACCTGTTTGAAGAGATAAATTAAAAATATTAGTTAATGGTTCACAGACTTCCATTTTGCATTCCTTTAGAACCCTTGAAAAAACCTCATCAGGACCCGGTGACTTATTTTGCTTCAGTCTGTCTATCTGCTTCACAACCATTTCACTAGTGACTGTGATGTTACATAATTTATCTTCTTCTGATCCACTATAAAAATTAATTACCGGAATATTATTAGTGTCTTCCTGTGTAAAAACCGAGAGAAAATAATTATTTAAAATCGAGCACATTTCATTCTCTTTGTCAGTAAGATGCCCATAGTTATTTTTAAGGGGACCTATCTTATCTCTGACTTTTGTTCTATAGACCTGGAAAAAACTTTTTGGGTTAGTTTTAGAATCCCTAGCAACTTTAATTTCATAGTCCCTTTTAGCTTTTCTTATCCCCTTTTTAATGTCCCTCTTAATGTCAATATACTGATTCATAAGATGACCCTCGCCTCTTTTGATACGCCTATAAATTCCTTTCTTATGCCCTAGTAGATATTTCAGCCTATTATTCATCCATTTTGGGTCATTTCTATTTGATCTTATTTCCTTATAAGGGATAAACGTTCTTTGAGCAGCATGTAATGTGTTCAGAAAACTGTCATATTGATAGCTCTCTTCGTTACCCCAGTCAACAGATGATAAGTGTTCTCTAAGCCCATCGTAATCTGCTAAGCGAAAATCTGGGACTGTTACTGAGTTATCCCTACTATCATACTTCCATTCAATTCTGCATGTAATTGATTTGTGGTCGCTAGCACCCAGTTCCTCTGAAACTTCTAAATTATTAACAAGGGATTCATTGTTTGCCAGAACTAAGTCAAGCAGGTTATTACCCCTTGTAGGTTCTGTCACAAACTGCTTCAAAAAACAATCCTGAACTACTTCTAAGAAATCGTATGATTCTAAATTCCCAGTCAAGAAATTCCAATCAATATGACTAAAGTTAAAGTCTCCTAGAATTACTACATTATCGTGCCTTGTGGCCCTAACAATTTCCTCCCATAGTAGTCTCCCCTGGTCCCTATCTAAATTTGGGGGACGGTATATCACACCTAAAATTAATTTTTCATGTCCCTCTGAAAATTCTATCCAAACAGACTCTGTATGTGTTACTTCAGACTTAATACCCGTTTTTATGCAACAGTTCAAGCGATCTCGGACATACAATGCCACCCCACCTCCCTTCCCGATACTTCTATCTACTTGGAACAATTTAAAACCCTGAATGTGACATTCTGCAGGCATGTCCCGACTTTTTGAATTAAACCACGTCTCAGTAATGGCAAATACATCTATGTTACCTGCACTGGCAACTAGTCTCAACTCGTCCATCTTATTCCTAGCACTGCGACTATTTGTGTAATAAATATTTAATGACCCTCCTATCTCTTTACCCTTCCTGCTCCTTTCTGTTATTCCACTAAACCTATTACTGTCATTGTCAATTAGTGCCACTGGCTTTCCAATATCCTCCTCATTTTGCCTATTACTAGTTCTCCTAGTACTCATGTTACTACCCTGCGACTTCACAGTTTTCCCGCCAAAACCCATACCACTAACTATTCCTAGTTTAAAGACCTAACAGCTCCCTCCACTGCGTTGGCCAGTGCTCCCACCCCACACCTAGACAAGTGAACCCCATCCCTGGCATACATGTCATTTCTGCCATAGAAGAGGTCCCATTTGTCAATGAATGTTACCGCATTTTCCTTACAGTATTTGTCCAGCCAGCAATTGACACCAATTGCTCTGGACAACCATTCATTTCCAACTCCTCTCCTTGGCAAAATGCCACATATGACAGGTTTCCCACCCTTCTTCCTAATTATCTCTATTGCTGACCTATACCTGCTAATCAGGTCCTCACTCCTACGTCTGCCAACATCGTTGCCTCCAGCACTGAGACAGATAATAGGATTGCTCCCATTACCTCTCATGATGTCATCCAGACGGCTAACAATATCCTTCATCCCAGCCCCAGGAAAACATACTCTCTGCCTCCTAGTCCTGTCCTTCAAACAGAATGCCCTATCCATGTACCTAATCTGGCTATCCCCAACAACAACAATGTTTTTACCTTCCTTGGCGTCGTCCGTAGTGATGCTCCGAGTAGTCGACTCACATTCGCCAGGTAGCATTACACCACTTGTAGAATTCGTCATGACGTTCTCGATGGTCTTCGTTGGGGTTTCTAGGGATGTCTCACTCACGTCTGCCAATGCTTCCTTGGTGCTCGTTGTGGCATTCCCAGTAGAACACTCACATTCGTCAGGTAGCACCGAGAATGAGTTGGAAGTTTCCACGGCAGTCTTCTGGTTTCTCGTTGTTTCTGCCTCTCCAACCGTTTTCTTAATCTTCAGCTTGGTTCCATGTTGCCCGGCCACTGACCAAGCTCCCCTCTTAACCTGGGGACTCACAACAGGTGGATTACTACGAATCCTCTTGTTCTCCTCCGTTAATCGCCGTATCTCCAGTTTAGCAACTCTGAGTTCTTCTCTCAGCTGCTGGTAAAGCTGCTCAAGAGAGGGCATCCTGGTTCAGATTCACAGAGAGCACACAAACAGGTCTTCACGAGAGCACACAAACAGGTCTTCACGAACACAAACAGATGTTGCACATGTCTTAACTTTCATCTTGTCGGTATTGTATACCAGTCTTGCACATTTTATATGTCGTTATCATGTCTCCCCTGACCCTCCTGTCTTCCAGTGTCGTCAGGTCGATTTCCCTTAACCTTTGTTTAGATAAGACACATATGTAACAGTTAGGTATCTTTATTTCGAAACGTTTCGCCTACACAGAAGGCTTCTTCAGTCGAGTACAGAAAAGTTGATAGAAACAGAAGATACTTGAAGACGATGTAATCAGTCCATCACCCTTAAAGTTTTGAGGTGGTCAGTCAAAACCACCTCAAAACTTTAAGGGTGATGGACTGATTACATCGTCTTCAAGTCTCTTCTGCTTCTATCAACTTTGCTGTACTCGACTGAAGAAGCCTACTGTGTAGGCGAAACGTTTCGAAATAAAGATACCTAACTGTTGCATATGTGTCTTACCTAAACAAACTGTCGGTATTTTATACCATTTTATTGTTCTCCCTTAACCTTCTTCATATGACATTCCCCTTAGCTCTGGAACTAACCTTGTCGCAAACCTTTGCACTCTCTCTAATTTCTTGACGTGCTTGATCAAGTGCGGGTTCCAAACAGGTGCTGCATACTCCAGTATGGGCCTGACGTACACGGTGTACAGTGTCTTGAAAGATTCCTTACTAAGGTATCGGAACGCTGTTCTTAGGTTTGCCAGGCGCCCATATGCTGCAGCAGTTATCTTGTTGATGTGTGCTTCCGGAGACATGCTCGGTGTTATACTCACCCCAAGATCTTTCTCCTTGAGCAAGGTTTGCAGTCATTGGCCACCTAGCCTATACTCCATCTGCGGTCTTCTGTGCCCTTCCCCGATATTCATGACATTGCATTTGGCGGGGTTAAATTCGAGAAGCTAGTTGCTTGACCGACCAGGTGTCCAGTCTGTCCAGGTCTCTTTGAAGTCCTGCCTGAACCTCATCTGATTTAATTCTCCTCATTAACTTCACATCATCTGCAAACAGGGACACTTCTGAGTCTAACCCTTCCGTCATGTCGTTCACATATACCAAAAATAGCACTAATCCTAGGACCGACCCCTGTGGGACCCCGCTCGTCACAGGCGCCCACTGTGATACCTCATCACGTACCATGACTCGTTGTTGCCTCCCTGTCAGGTATTCTCTGATCCATTGCAATGCCCTTCCTGTTATATGCGCCTGATCCTCTAGCTTCTGCACTAATCTCTTGTGAGGAACTGTGTCAAAGGTCTTCTTGCAGTCCAAGAAGATGCAATCAGCCCACCCCTCTCTCTCGTGTCTTACTACTGTTACTTTATCATAAAACTCCAGGTTTGTGACACAGGATTTGCCTTCCGTGAATCCGTGCTGGTTGGCGTTTATAATCTTGTTCCGTTCCAGGTGCTCCACCACTCTCCTCCTGATAATCTTCTCCATAACTTTGCATACTATACACGTTAGTGACCCAGGTCTATAGTTTAGTGCCTCTTTTCTGTCTTCTTTTTTAAAAATGGGAACTACATTTGCCGTCTTCCATACCTCAGGTAGTTGCCCAGTTTCCAGGGATGTGTTGAAGACTGTGGTAAGTGGCACACACAGTATATCCGCTCCCTCTCTAAGGACCCATGGGGAGATGTTGTCTGGTCCCATTGTCTTTGAGGTATCGATGTCCCTTAGCAGCTTTTTCACCTCCTACTCATTTGTATGTCATCCAACACTTTTTGGTATATTCCTTGCTGGTGTCCCCATCTGGTCTGTCCCCCCAGAGGCCTTCCTGTCCGCACTGTAAATACTTCCTTAAATCTCATATTGAGCTCCTCACATACTTCTTGGTCGTTTCTTGTGAGTTCCCCACCTTCTTTCCTCAGCCTTATCACCTGGTCTTTGACTGCTGTCTTGCTCCTAATGTGGCTATACAGCAGTTTCGGGTCAGACTTGACTTTCGATGCTATGTCGTTTTTGTACTGTCGCTGGGCCTCCCCCCTTATCTGTGCATGCTCGTTTCTGGCTCTTCTATGTGAGGGTTATCTGTGTATTTGACAAATGGTTCAGAGAACCGACAACTTGATAAATTAGACACATGTGCAACACTTTGGTATCTTTAATGAGTAAACGTTTCGCCACACAGTGACTTCATCAGTCCATGCAAAGGAGAATGGTGAAGAACAGGAGGAGTTTGATGTGCTGTATTCTTTTCAAGATTGATGGACTGACCACATCGACTCAAGGTTGAGGGACTGATTACCTCAAACTCCTCCTATTCTTCACCATTCTCCTTTGTATGGACTGATGAAGTCACTGTGTGGCGAAACGTTTCCTTAATAAAGATACCCAAGTGTTGCACATGTGTCTAATTTATCTGTATATTGTTCCAGTCACGGTACTGTGTCTCTCTCTGTCCTTCAGAATTGTAGTTATCTCACTACGTCCCTTCTATTCCAATTAAATTTGATGACTATCTATCCTGTGTGTTTTTAAGATAACATTTGATAGGTCGATACAGTAATGTTACCCGAGATTCGTCTCTCAACCTTCGGGTAGAGAGGACGTCCGTGGAGCTGCACTTTTGACCCCTGATGGCAGGTGACAGTACCTTCATAATGGCAGAAAGTGGTCCCAGGCGTGTCAACACTGTTTGTGTGGAACTGGTGAGGGGCACGCTCAATGGCCAGAATTCCCATCTGTTGCTGGCGGCGATACTGAGGGACACGTATGGCATCGCAAACGAAGATCTTTATGGCGTTTCGTTGAATGGTGTTACAAGAATTTTCGTCAAATTCCGGCATGGCAGCACTTATGAAAACATGGTAGTCAGGTACCAGGATGTGGCTATGCAGGTTAACCATGGCATTAGTGTTCGCCTCCATGATGTGTCGAGATTTTACACCTGGATCAAGGTGCGTAATGTGCCCTTTGAAGCTGACGAAAGTGATTTAAGGGACTTTTTGGACGTTATGGGACGATACATATGGCGACACTGGGACGCTGGCATGATGGGCCGTTTGCTGGCATCCCAGAAGGGACTTTTTCCCTTAAAATGGCCCTAAAGCGCCCTATGCCATCATATGTGGTGATGGAGAAATTCCTTACTCAAGTTTGTCACGTTTACGTCAGAGACGTACATGCCGCCTATGTGGGGCATACGACCACATAGCAGCGCATTGCCCGACGCAATGAGGGAGATCAACGGTAGGTGCATGGATTGATAATACACCGGAGCAGCAGATTTATGCTACGGCTCCGTAACGTGAGCCTCCGTCACGAGGCATGGAGTGAGGAGGTGGAGAGGGAGAAAGTGTTGTCTCCTGAATGTTTGACCCTCCCTGCATTTGGAGAGGACATAGGCTTGGTGTCAGCAACAGGAGAGGTGGAGCCTGTGATAGCTCAGGATGTGATGGAAGCCTCCATACAGGAGGCTTTGCACGAATTGTTGGATGTATCGGCGTCTAATATGATTAACGCTGGTTTGAATAATGTGAGTGTGGAGGCAGAGGTGGGGGCCTCAACGAGAAGGAAGTGTGAAGCGAGGGGCTGGTTAAGGATGTGGGAGCGGAGGTCCACAGGGACGACACCCAGGAGGAGGCCATGGTTGAAGATCGTAGCTCTTGTAAGAGGGCGGCTGTAATATCAGATAGTGAGGATGTTTTGACTCCTGGGCAAAGGTCTAGGAAGAAAGCATGGCATGATGTGGCACATAGAGGCAAAGGTGGCTTGAAGAATACTGCGCATGGGCACGGGGCCGGCAGGGGGGGGGGGGGGGCGGGGTGGGGGCTCTCGCCTGGGTTCTAAGAGTGTTAAGGGGCCTAAAGACAAACCCCCACTATATCCTTCAAGTGTCTTACCTTAAATGTTAATGGGTTGAAGTCAGTGGGTAAGTGTAAGAATTTTGAAGTTTTTTGAATAGATATATACCAGACCTTGTGTTCCTGCAGAAACAATTATAAATCCACACGACTGAAAGGTGGTGTTGCATTGTTACTTAAAGAATCCAGCCCAGTTATTACGCAGAGATGTGAGGTAAGGGAGGAGGGGCAGGTGGTTAGGGTGGATAGTACGTGGGGTGGGGTTCAGGTGGATTGTACGTGGCGTGGGGTTCAAGTGGGTGTATGGACCTGTGAAGGAGACATGGTCGTTAAGTATAGGTTTTTTAGGGACATCCTTGTCTACATTTAAGATTGCTGCCAGTCATTATGATTATAGGAGGTGATTGGAACTGTGCTGTACGACGTAAAGATGTGGAACCTAGAGGGTGGGTTTTTTCGGGTTTTTTAGGGAATCTATTGCAAGGAGTGAATGTAGTGGATGTGAGAGGGGAGGAAGTGGGTGGGGTGATGCATACGTTTATTAAGCACGATTATGAGGCAAGGCTTGACTGAATCTATGTATCTCGTGGGGTGAGGGTGGGCAGTATGTATGCATTGAATGTGAGTTTCTCTGATCATAGAGGGGTTGCCATAGCGTTTCAGGTCTTATTGGAGTTGAATGTTGGATTATTGCACAAAGGAGGGGGGATGAGGAATCTTTTACGAGTGCTTGGAGGTGGGTGTTGGACTGACGGTAGGGGGGGGGGGAGTTGATGTCCTTAGGTGGTGGAACAAGGTTGGTAAAGGGAAGGTGAGGGATTTTTATCAGAAACGGGGAAGGGAAGAATGACGGTTTCTATATGGGGTTTCACATTACCTTGAAGGTCAACTACAGGAATGCTATATGGGGGGGGGGAGTGTATCTGGTGGGTGAGATTGAGGGTCTGAAACAACTGATTAGGGATATTCAAAATCGTAATTTTGATGCGGCGCGGGTTGCGGGAGGACTTGAAGAGGTCTTATGGGGTGACCGTCCTTCAGCATATGCCTTGCGAGAGCAGGGGAAACGTCGCAGGGCAACGGAAATGATGACCTTGAAGGTTCAGGAGCAATTGGAGAGGTATCGTCAACGGAGGGTATGGGCTATGTGGATGCGTGGTATGAGAAGCATGATAAGAGTGTGGGGGTTAATTGTGAGGCACTGGGTGAAATGGGTGAATGGTTATGTTGTAATCTAGTGCATAAGGATCGGTTGATTTTGAATGGGGTTATAAGTGAGGAGGAGATAAGGACGGCAGTTGGGGGAATGAGTGTGGGAAAATAGCCTGGTATTGATTGTATCCCTTGCGATTTTTATAAGGAAAATTTGGGCTGTTTGTGTGAATTTTTAGTAGTTTTATTTAATGCCATGAAAACCATGGGCAGGTTGGGGGAACAGGAGAGAACGGGTGTGGTGGTCATGATCCCTAAAAAGGAGTCTTGTGAATATGTGAATGATTATCGATCATGCACATATTCACAAGACTCTGCTAAGGTGTCAGGAAATAGGATGAAAAGAGTTCTTGACAGAGTTTTGGATGAGGGTTAATATGTGGTGTCTGGGCGATCGATGTGTGTGGGGCAAGGGATCATATGCTGGTTTCTAAATGAAAGGGGGGGCGCGAAGGTGGGTATTAGTGTTAGATTGGCATGCGGCGTATGACTGTGTGGAGCGTGAGGCGTTGTGAAGGGGAAATTGTCAATTGGGCTAACGTGTTGTATGAGCAGGCTATGGTGAGGGTACAAGTGAATGGTAGGCTAGGGATACTTGTTAGGATGGAACGAGGCCTGCGGCAGGGATGACCTCTGTCACAGCTTCTATTAGCGTTGCTTCAGGACCTGTTTTATAGGGTTGTGCTATGGGGTGTAAGGGATGGTGTGGGGAGGGATGTGGTATCTGTGGAACTGGTGATCGTGGGTTACATAGATGATACCACGGTTCTGTTCAGGAGGTCTGAGGGTTTACGAGAGGTGGGTGAGTTGGTGGAGAGATTTGGCGTGGCAACGGGGAGGAAGATTTATAGGGAAAAGTTTATGCTAATGAGTGGGTGGGGACTTTGGGCAGGGAGATGGTTGGCCCCTGGTAAGTCAAATTAAGGTGTGTGTTCACATGGGAAATCTTCAGGAGGCGCGGGAGGTGAATTCGAAAGGAGCTGTGGATAGGGTTTTGGGTAGACTGGCGGGATTGCATACAGGGAGTGAGGGGGTCTGACGCTACGCCAGCGTGCTATTGTGATGAAAGTGATATTGTATGGTAAGCTGTGGCCTGTGGCGGGTATATACCCCTTGGAAACATGTGATGGAAGTGTCTGTTGAAGCGCGTGTATCGATATATTTGGAATTCGGGCTGTGACTGGTTGTCGAGAGATGTGTGGCTCCCGGTACGCCAGGGAGGGCTGGGGTTAATGGTGCTGCATCAAAGGTTGTTGGGTATGTACGTTAAACACAGTTATTTGAGGGAGGGTAGGGTTGCAGACACAGGCTTGGCATGAGTGATAAAGGATTTGGGGCGTTGGGTGTGGGGTAAGGATGTCCAGGTGTGTGAGGGAATGTTGAGGTTATTGATTTTTGCACAGGACCCACGCAGGGTCAAGATAGGAAGACTGGCTCAGGTAGGTGGTGGGGAGGTGGTTTCTTGGGTTGAAGGTATATATCCTAAGTATGCCTGGAATGGCATATGGGAAAGCTTGAATGGGTTACGACTGAAGGCTGTGGTCAGGGAGGTAATGTTCATATTTCTCCACAATATATTGCCGTCTGGGGAAGTGTTGGGTAATATGCGTGTGCAGGAGTGTTGTGTGTGTGGGGATATTGGCACCGTTCATCACGTGGTATATTTTTGTACGAGGTAGGAATCGGTGAGGGAGTGGTTTGGCAGTGTTTTACGTATGGTAGGTGGAGGTGGGAGTAGTGTTTGAAGGACATTAAGCTTAGATGTGAGGGGGTGGGGGTGCCGGCGCAGAATGCAGTGGATTATCTTGTCATAGACTTCTTGTATACTTCGTGGGTTTTAAGACGCGCGCCGGCAAGGGAGCGCATCAGGGCGTTGGCAGCGATGTTTTATGGGACGCAGCGGCGGAATAAGGACATCACCGGGGAAAGATAGTATTCTAGATTTTCTGAGGGATATCGTAGCTTTACAGCCTTAAGGGGGAATAATGGAGCTGAATTGTTGAGGAGCGGGCGTGAGTGGTGCATTTGGTGAGAAGTGTGATGTAAGGAGGTGTGTGGGGTGTCTATGGTGTACAGGAACATTTCATATACAGTGGACCCCCGCATAACGATTACCTCCGAATGCGACCAATTATGTAAGTGTATTTATGTAAGTGCGTTTGTACGTGTATGTTTGGGGGTCTGAAATGGACTAATCTACTTCACAATATTCCTTATGGGAACAAATTCGGTCAGTACTGGCACCTGAACATACTTCTGGAGTGAAAAAAATATCGTTAACCGGGGGTCCACCGTAATGTGTTAATTGGGGATGGAAGTGTAGACCTGGTTGTGGGTAATCAAGAAATAGAGCTGTCTTAAATATGTATGTTTCTTGTATTTCATACAACAGTGAGCCTCTTATGTGGTAGCATGTTAGTATAATGTACCTTGTGGTAAGCTGTATGAATCACTGTATTTCTAAGGTGAAATTATATATGTATTGTGTGTCTATATTTATCACTAGGGTAAACATTTACCATATAATTAGTTTGACTGACGTTTACCTGGAGTTTACCTGGAGAGATTTCCGGGGGTCAACGCCCCCGCGGCCCGGTCTGTGACCAGGCCTCCTTAGGTCAGTGTCCCAGGATGCGACCCACACCAGTCGACTAACACCCAGGTACCCATTTTACTGATGGGGAACATAGACAACAGGTGGAAAGAAACACGTCCAATGTTTCTACTCTGGCTGGGAATCGAACCCAGGCCCTCACCGTGTGAAGCCATAGCGTTAACCACCAGGCCACCAGAGCCGTTGTCATAATTGCTGTTTTAAGTAATACAGAACATGTCGGTGTGTACTCCCGGTATGTGTGGAGTACGGTATGTATATCATGGATGGGGGGGTGTTACGGTTGGTTCTACCCGAGGGGGGGACCAGGTGTTGGTGTATATATTGTTTGTTAGTACAATGTTGTGTGTGGGCGCTCTCCGTAGGCACATGAAGCGTGTTTGGTGTGCATGGGTTGCAGTTTGGGTATGGATTCGACACACGAGGGTGTGGCGTGGGTAATGAGTGGGTCAGGGCCTCCAGCTGGCGGAAATCCCTCGTCTCCAGGCCCTGGAGGCTCTCCAGCTGGCGGAGGCCCCTGGGCTCCAGCCCCTGGAGGCTCTCCAGCTGCCTGGACACACAGTCATGTGTGTCCAGGCACTTAGAGGTACAAGTTGTATCATGACGTGAGGTGTAAAGTTTAGTTGTCCAGTGTTGTTATCAGACACTTTGTTAAATCGCTGTTTGTATTGATAGCTTATGTAAGAATACCGTCATTATGTAATATGTAATGTACGCCGTAAGTGGCAATGTTATGGTCAGGAAGCCTTGAATGTAAGACATTTGGGGGGGTCAAGGTGGGGTAATCTAGTGGTGAATTATATATAACGGACCAATGTGATGTAGGGTGGATGGGTTACAAGGCATAATGGAACTCGTGTATTATCATTTTGTGAGAGTTACAATACACGGGAAAGTTCAGTCCAGGTAATTATATCATTATTTGTGATGTTTTTTTAATATTTATTGTCATAATGTTTTAAGTAACATAAAATATATTCCTAAACATATATGCAATGTTATTATTTAGGATCTATTGTGGTGGAGGAGGTAGAGGTGTGTCATTTATTATAGCATGTCTTAGTGGTAGGATGACATATTGGGCCACAATGTCATCCTTCGTTTACTTATATACGAATTATAGGCATCCTAGGCGGCTTGAAGTGTATATAGCTACTATAATGTACTCTCATTGGTTTTAGTTATTCATTATATTGTAATGTTTTAAATAAAATATAAAAATAGTGTTACCAGAGGAAAAAAAATGAGTTTCTGCCTTTTACCCTAAACGGTGTTTACATAATCGTTAAGTAAGTAAGTTTATTCAGGTATACACAAATACAGTTACATAGAATTATCATACATAGCAGCATATGTGTAGAGAACCTGGGATAACCCAAAAAAGTCAGACAGAGTGACTTATTTCCATTAGGGTCCTTTTACCTTACTATTATAAAGGTTATAATATCTTCTTATTATTCTATAATGAAGATAACATCTTATTATCATACTAAAAAGACTATCTACTACACGAGGGTCATTAAGACTATCTACTACACGAGGGTCATTAAGACTATCTACTACACGAGGGTCATTAAGACTATCTACTACACGAGGGTCATTAAGACTATCTACTACACGAGGGTCATTAAAACTATCTACTACACGAGGGTCATTAAAACTATCTACTACACGAGGGTCATTAAAACTGTCTACGAGGATCATTACTAGGAATAACGTAAAATTTACTCGTATGTTAGCTAAAAAATAGAAAATCATTCCCCTCCCTTTCATTTTTACATTATCTTCTATTGAAAGGTCCTGTCTAATGTATATCTCCTTGCATATCAATGGTATCTTAGAGTAAAATTGACTAATCTTATACATTTTAATGCATTTTTCATTATTTAGAAACATGTAAAACATTACAATCTCCCATTGCTAAGACTAAAGTTGTTTGCAATCGTGTCATTACGATTCCCTGAGTCTTATAACAATAACACCAAACTATCGTAACAGGTAACAGAACGTGTTGAGGAACGGGTGGCTTTCATGGCCACTGTGTACCACAATATGCTGCCAGAACGCTTGCAGCGCTACGACTATTCCTGGGTGTACGAATATGGGTCTCTGGACTTCAGCATGGCTCAGCCGGGTATAAAACCCCAGTGGCAGTCACTCTACTACCCTCTCACAGACACTGTGTGGTTGGCTATCATTCTAGCCTTGCTCCTCGCCCCGTTCGTCTTGATTTTGGTAAGAAATAGGATTTAACAGCAGAATCGACTAATTTAAGGTGCGATGTGGAAGGTGAGATGTGGAACTATCTTTAATTCCCTTGGATCAAACCTGATTGCCTCCCATTACCCAAGTGCTGTACTACCATTCCAGGATTTGCGCTGTTTTGTGAATATAATATCTGTACCCAATATACAAACAATAGAGGCAGTGGAGAGTTTGTGTACCCCTTATCCATCCTGTAGAAGGCAATGGATAGTTTATTGTGAACTCCTAACGCCTATACCTAATTGGTTATAAATGACCATTATTTTTAAAGGGGTGGACCGGTAAGCCAGCGAAAAGCCTCGGTCAGATGACCAAAAGCTCGAAACGCGGGTCATCAACTAAGACGAATCTGACCTAACCTAACCTAATATAAAATAATTGAAAAATTATCCGTATCATTGATATAACTGAAATTGCATATTTCTGCTTTTCGAAATCCAGCCAACTTAAGTATTAACATTAAAAGATTTTCACTATGAAGGTCATAATAAAATGGGTCCTTGAGATACGATAGTAACCCCTTCCAGAAGACGCATCGATCCTTCAAACCTATCGTAACTCAAATCCCCAAAAATGCAGGATTTTACAGTTAATTCGTTGCAAGTCCCGAAAAGTGTAATTTTTTCTGTAGCTTGGACTTCAAGAGCTCTTGATTATAATAATAATTGAACTTGAAGAGTTGGGAGTGTGATGGTGGGAGAGAGGGTAGAGAGAAGGTTACTGGATGGTAGCAGCTCTTCCAGTCGCTGCCTCTTGGAAAAGACTGTCTCCAGTAGGTTATTTCTGTGCCTTTCTCCTAAGATGCACATCTCAGTTTTTCGGGGTCTGAGTGCTCTCTCATAATCAGTGCCGGATTAAGATTTCGTAGGCCCCTGGGCTACAGCTACTGTCAGGCCCCTGGGCTACAGCTACTGTCAGGCCCCAGGGCTACAGCTACTGTCGGGCCGCTGGGCTACAGCTACTGTCAGGCCCCTGGGCTACAGCTACTGTCAGGCTCCTGGGCAACAGTTACTGTCAGGCCCCTAGGCTACAGCTACTTTCAGGCCCCTGGGTTACAGCTACTGTCAGGTCTCTGGGCTACAGCTACTTTCAGGCCCCTGGGCTACAGCTACTGTCAGGTCTCTGGGCAACAGCTACTGTCAGGCCCCTGGGCTACAGCTACTGTCAGGCTCCTGGGCTACAGCTACTGTCAGGCTCCTGGGCTACAGCTACTGTCAGGCCCCTAGGCTACAGCTACTTTCAGGCCCCTGGGATACAGCTACTGTCAGGCCTCTGGGCTACAGCTACTTTCAGGCTCCTGGGCTACAGCTACTGTCAAGCCCCTGAGCTACAGCTATTGTCAGGCCCCTGGGCTACAGCTACTGTCAGGCCCCTGGGCTACAGCTACTGTCAGGCCCCTGGGCTACAGCTACTGTCAGGCCCCTGGGCTACAGCTACTGTCAGGCCCCTGGGCTACAGCTACTGTCAGGCTCCTGGGCTACAGCTACTGTCAGGCCCCTGGGCTACAGCTACTTTCAGGCCCCTGGGCTACAGCTACTGTCAGGCTCCTGAGCTACAGCTACTGTCAGGCCCCTGGGCTACAGCTACTTTCAGGCCCCTGGGATACAGCTACTGTCAGGCCTCTGGGCTACAGCTACTTTCAGGCTCCTGGGCTACAGCTACTGTCAGGCCCCTGAGCTACAGCTATTGTCAGGCCCCTGGGCTACAGCTACTGTCAGGCCCCTGGGCTACAGCTACTGTCAGGCCCCTGGGATACAGCTACTGTCAGGCATCTGGGCCACAGCTACTGTCAGGGCCCTGGGCTACAACTGCTGTCAGGCCCCTGGGCTAGAGCTACTGTCAGGCCCCTGGGCTAGAGCTACTGTCAGGCCCCTGGGCTACAGCTACTGTCAGGCCCCTGGGCTAGAGCTACTGTCAGGCCCCTGGGCTACAGCTACTGTCAGGCCTCTGGGCTACAGCTACTTTCAGGCCCCTGGGCTACAGCTACTGTCAGGCCCCTGGGCTACAGCTACTGTCAGGCCCCTGGGCTGCAGCTACTGTCAGGCTCCTGAGCTACAGCTACTGTTAGGCCTCTGGGCTACAGCTACTGTCAGGCCCCTAGGCTACAGCTACTTTCAGGCCCCTGGGCTACAGCTACTGTCAGGCCTCTGGGCTACAGCTACTTTCAGGCCCCTGGGCTACAGCTACTGTCAGGCCCCTGGGCTACAGCTACTGTCAGACCCCTGGGATACAGCTACTGTCAGGCATCTGGGCTACAGCTACTGTCAGGCCCCTGGGCTAGAGCTACTGTCAGGCCCCTGGGCTACAGCTACTGTCAGGCCCCTGGGCTACAGCTACTGTCAGGCCCCTGGGCTACAGCTACTGTCATACCCCTGGGCTACAGCTACTGTCAGGCCCCTGGGCTACAGCTACTGTCAGACCCCTGGGCTACAGCTACTGTCAGGCCACTGGGCTACAGCTACTGTCAGGCCCCTGGGCTACAGCTACTGTCATGCCATTGGGCTACAGCTACTGTCAGGCCACTGGGCTACAGCTACTGTCAGGCTCCTGGGCTACAGCTACTTTCAGGCCATGAGCTACAGCTACTGTCAGGCCCCTGGGCTACAGCTACCTTCAGGCCCCTGGGCTACAGCTACTGTCAGGCCCCTTGGCTACAGCTAGTGTCAGGCCACTTGGTTACAGCTACTGTCAGGCCCTTGGGCTACAGCTACTGTCAGGCCCCTGGGCTACAGCTACTGTCAGGCCACTGGGCTACAGCTACTGTCAGGCCCTTGGGCTACAGCTACTGTCAGGCCCCTGGGCTACAGCTACTGCCAGGCCACTGGGCTACAGCTACTGTCAGGCCCTTGGGCTACAGCTACTGTCAGGCCACTGGGCTACAGCTACTGTCAGGCTCCTGGGCTACAGCTACTGTCAGGCCCCTGAGCTACAGCTACTGTCAGGCCCCTGGGCTACAGCTACCTTCAGGCCCCTGGGCTACAGCTACTGTCAGGCCCCTTGGCTACAGCTATTGTCAGGCCACTTGGCTACAGCTACTGTCAGGCCCTTGGGCTACAGCTACTGTCAGGCCCCTGGACTACAGCTACTGTCAGGCCACTGGGCTACAGCTACTGTCAGGCCCCTGGGCAACAGCTACTGTCAGACCCCTGGGCTACAGCTACTGTCAGGCTCCTGGGCTACAGCTACTGTCAGGCCCCTGGGCTACAGCAACTGTCATGCCCTTGGGCTACTGCTACTGTCAGGCCCCTGGGCTACAGCTACTGTCAGGCTCCTGGGCTACAGCTACTGTCAGGCCAATGAGCTACAGCTACTGTCAGGCCCCTCGGCTACAGCTACCTTCAGGCCCCTGGGCTACAGCTACTGTCAGGCCCCTGGGCTACAGCTATTGTCAGGCCACTTGGCTACAGCTACTGTCAGGCCCTTGGGCTACAGCTACTGTCAGGCCCCTGGGCTACAGCTACTGTCAGGCCACTGGGCTACAGCTACTGTCAGGCCACTGGGCTACAGCTACTGTCAGGCCTCTGGGCTACAGCTACTGTCAGGCCCCTGGGCTACAGCTACTGTCAGGCCCCTGAGCTACAGCTACTGTCAGACCACTGGGCTACAGCTACTGTCAGGCCTCTGGGCTACAGCTACTGTCAGGCCACTGGGCTACAGCTACTGTCAGGCCCCTTAGCTACAGCTACTGTCAGGTCACTGGGCTACAGCTACTGTCAGGCCACTGGGCTACAGCTACTGTCAGGCTACTGGGCTACAGCTACTGTCAGGCCCCTGGGCTACAGCTACTGTCAGGCCTTTGAGCTACAGCTACTGTCAGACCACTGGGCTACAGCTACTGTCAGGCCTCTGAGCTACAGCTACTGTCAGGCCACTGGGCTACAGCTACTGTCAGGCCCCTGAGCTACAGCTACTGTCAGGCCCCTGGGCTACAGCCATTGTCAGGCCACATGGCTACAGCTACTGTCAGGCCCTTGGGCTACAGCTACTGTCAGGCCCCTGGGCTACAGCTACTGTCAGGCCCCTGGGCTACAGCTACTGTCAGGCCACTGGGATACAGCTACTGTCAGGCCCCTGGGCTACAGCTACTGTCAGGCCCCTGAGCTACAGCTACTGTCAGACCCCTGGGCTACAGCTACTGTCAGGCCCCTGGGCTACAGCTACTGTCAGGCCACTGGGCTACAGCTACTGTCAGGCCCCTGGGCTACAGCTACTGTCAGGCCTCTGAGCTACAGCTACTGTCAGACCCCTGGGCTACAGCTACTGTCAGGCCTCTGGGCTACAGCTACTGTCAGGCCCCTGGGCTACAGCTACTGTCAGACCCCTGGGCTATAGCTACTGTCAGGCTCCTGAGCTACAGCTACTGTCAGGCTACTGGGCTACAGCTACTGTCAGGCCCCTGGGCTACAGCTACTGTCAGGCCCCTGGGCTACAGCTACTGTCAGGCCCCTGGGCTACAGCTACTGTCAGACCCCTGGGCTACAGCTACTGTCAGGCCCCTGGGCTACAGCTACTGTCAGACCCCTGGGCTACAGCTACTGTCAGGCCACTGGGCTACAGCTACTGTCAGGCCCCTGGGCTACAGCTACTGTCATGCCCTTGGGCTACAGCTACTGTCAGGCCACTGGGCTACAGCTACTGTCAGGCCCCTGGGCTACAGATACTGTCATGCCCTTGGGCTACAGCTACTGTCAGGCAACTGGGCTACAGCTACTGTCAGGCTCCTGGGCTACAGCTACTGTCGGGCCCCTGGGCTACAGCTACTTTCAGACCCCTGGGCTACAGCTACTGTCAGGCCACTGGGCTACAGCTACTGTCAGGCCCCTGGGCTACAGCTACTGTCATGCCCTTGGGCTACAGCTACTGTCAGGCCACTGGGCTACAGCTACTGTCAGGCCCCTGGGCTACAGCTACTGTCATGCCCTTGGGCTACAGCTACTGTCAGGCCACTGGGCTACAGCTACTGTCAGGCTCCTGGGCTACAGCTACTGTCAGGCCCCTGGGCTACAGCTACTTTTAGGCCCCTGGGCTACAGCTACAGTCAGGCCCCTGGGCTAGAGCTACTGTCAGGCCCCTGGGCTACAGCTACTGTCAGGCCCCTAGGCTAGAGCTACTGTCAGGCCCCTGGGCTACAGCTACTGTCAGGCCCCTGGGCTACAGCTACTGTCAGACCAATGGGCTACAGCTACTGTCAGGCCCCTGGGCTACAGCTACTGTCAGGCCCCTGGGCTACAGCTACTGTCAGGCTCCTGGGCTACAGCTACTGTCAGGCCCCTAGGCTACAGCTACTTTCAGGCCAGTGGGATACAGCTACTGTCAGGCCTCTGGGCTACAGCTACTTTCAGGCCCCTGGGCTACAGCTACTGTCAGGCCCCTGGGCTACAGCTACTGTCAGGCCCCTCGGCTACAGCTACTGTCAGGCTCCTGAGCTACAGCTACTGTTAGGCTTCTGGGCTACAGCTACTGTCAGGCCCCTAGGCTACAGCTACTTTCAGGCCCCTGGGCTACAGCTACTGTCAGGCCCCTGGGATACAGCTACTGTCAGGCATCTGGGCCACAGCTACTGTCAGGCCCCTGGGCTACAACTGCTGTCAGGCCCCTGGGCTACAGCTACTGTCAGGCTCCTGAGCTACAGCTACTGTCAGGCCCCTGGGCTACAGCTACTTTCAGGCTCCTGGGCTACAGCTACTGTCAGGCCCCTGAGCTGCAGCTATTGTCAGGCCCCTGGGCTACAGCTACTGTCAGGCCCCTGGGCTACAGCTACTGTCAGGCCCCTGGGATACAGCTACTGTCAGGCATCTGGGCCACAGCTACTGTCAGGCCCCTGGGCTACAACTGCTGTCAGGCCCCTGGGCTACAGCTACTGTCAGGCCCCTGGGCTAGAGCTACTGTCAGGCCCCTGGGCTACAGCTACTGTCAGGCCCCTGGGCTAGAGCTACTGTCAGGCCCCTGGGCTACAGCTACTGTCAGGCCTCTGGGCTACAGCTACTTTCAGGCCCCTGGGCTACAGCTACTGTCAGGCCCCTGGGCTACAGCTACTGTCAGGCCCCTGGGCTGCAGCTACTGTCAGGCTCCTGAGCTACAGCTACTGTTAGGCCTCTGGGCTACAGCTACTGTCAGGCCCCTAGGCTACAGCTACTTTCAGGCCCCTGGGCTACAGCTACTGTCAGGCCTCTGGGCTACAGCTACTTTCAGGCCCCTGGGCTACAGCTACTGTCAGGCCCCTGGGCTACAGCTACTGTCAGACCCCTGGGATACAGCTACTGTCAGGCATCTGGGCTACAGCTACTGTCAGGCCCCTGGGCTAGAGCTACTGTCAGGCCCCTGGGCTACAGCTACTGTCAGGCCCCTAGGCTACAGCTACTGTCAGGCCCCTGGGCTACAGCTACTGTCATACCCCTGGGCTACAGCTACTGTCAGGCCCCTGGGCTACAGCTACTGTCAGACCCCTGGGCTACAGCTACTGTCAGGCCACTGGGCTACAGCTACTGTCAGGCCCCTGGGCTACAGCTACTGTCATGCCATTGGGCTACAGCTACTGTCAGGCCACTGGGCTACAGCTACTGTCAGGCTCCTGGGCTACAGCTACTTTCAGGCCATGAGCTACAGCTACTGTCAGGCCCCTGGGCTACAGCTACCTTCAGGCCCCTGGGCTACAGCTACTGTCAGGCCCCTTGGCTACAGCTATTGTCAGGCCACTTGGCTACAGCTACTGTCAGGCCCTTGGGCTACAGCTACTGTCAGGCCCCTGGGCTACAGCTACTGTCAGGCCACTGGGCTACAGCTACTGTCAGGCCCTTGGGCTACAGCTACTGTCAGGCCCCTGGGCTACAGCTACTGCCAGGCCACTGGGCTACAGCTACTGTCATGCCCTTGGGCTACAGCTACTGTCAGGCCACTGGGCTACAGCTACTGTCAGGCTCCTGGGCTACAGCTACTGTCAGGACCCTGAGCTACAGCTACTGTCAGGCCCCTGGGCTACAGCTACCTTCAGGCCCCTGGGCTACAGCTACTGTCAGGCCCCTTGGCTACAGCTATTGTCAGGCCACTTGGCTACAGCTACTGTCAGGCCCTTGGGCTACAGCTACTGTCAGGCCCCTGGACTACAGCTACTGTCAGGCCACTGGGCTACAGCTACTGTCAGGCCCCTGGGCAACAGCTACTGTCAGACCCCTGGGCTACAGCTACTGTCAGGCTCCTGGGCTACAGCTACTGTCAGGCCCCTGGGCTACAGCAACTGTCATGCCCTTGGGCTACTGCTACTGTCAGGCCCCTGGGCTACAGCTACTGTCAGGCTCCTGGGCTACAGCTACTGTCAGGCCAATGAGCTACAGCTACTGTCAGGCCCCTCGGCTACAGCTACCTTCAGGCCCCTGGGCTACAGCTACTGTCAGGCCCCTGGGCTACAGCTATTGTCAGGCCACTTGGCTACAGCTACTGTCAGGCTCTTGGGCTACAGCTACTGTCAGGCCCCTGGGCTACAGCTACTGTCAGGCCAATGGGCTACAGCTACTGTCAGGCCACTGGGCTACAGCTACTGTCAGGCCTCTGGGCTACAGCTACTGTCAGGCCCCTGGGCTACAGCTACTGTCAGGCCCCTGAGCTACAGCTACTGTCAGACCACTGGGCTACAGCTACTGTCAGGCCTCTGGTCTACAGCTACTGTCAGGCCACTGGGCTACAGCTACTGTCAGGCCCCTTAGCTACAGCTACTGTCAGGTCACTGGGCTACAGCTACTGTCAGGCCACTGGGCTACAGCTACTGTCAGGCTACTGGGCTACAGCTACTGTCAGGCCCCTGGGCTACAGCTACTGTCAGGCCTTTGAGCTACAGCTACTGTCAGACCACTGGGCTACAGCTACTGTCAGGCCTCTGAGCTACAGCTACTGTCAGGCCACTGGGCTACAGCTACTGTCAGGCCCCTGAGCTACAGCTACTGTCAGGCCCCTGGGCTACAGCTATTGTCAGGCCACTTGGCTACAGCTACTGTCAGGCCCTTGGGCTACAGCTACTGTCAGGCCCCTGGGCTACAGCTACTGTCAGGCCCCTGGGCTACAGCTACTGTCAGGCCACTGGGATACAGCTACTGTCAGGCCCCTGGGCCACAGCTACTGTCAGGCCCCTGAGCTACAGCTACTGTCAGACCCCTGGGCTACAGCTACTGTCAGGCCACTGGGCTACAGCTACTGTCAGGCCACTGGGCTACAGCTACTGTCAGGCCCCTGGGCTACAGCTACTGTCAGGCCCCTGAGCTACAGCTACTGTCAGACCCCTGGGCTACAGCTACTGTCAGGCCTCTGGGCTACAGCTACTGTCAGGCCCCTGGGCTACAGCTACTGTCAGACCCCTGGGCTATAGCTACTGTCAGGCTCCTGAGCTACAGCTACTGTCAGGCTACTGGGCTACAGCTACTGTCAGGCCCCTGGGCTACAGCTACTGTCAGGCCCCTGGGCTACAGCTACTGTCAGGCCCCTGGGCTACAGCTACTGTCAGACCCCTGGGCTACAGCTACTGTCAGGCCCCTGGGCTACAGCTACTGTCAGACCCCTGGGCTTCAGCTACTGTCAGGCCACTGGGCTACAGCTACTGTCAGGCCCCTGGGCTACAGCTACTGTCATGCCCTTGGGCTACAGCTACTGTCAGGCCACTGGGCTACAGCTACTGTCAGGCCCCTGGGCTACAGATACTGTCATGCCCTTGGGCTACAGCTACTGTCAGGCAACTGGGCTACAGCTACTGTCAGGCTCCTGGGCTACAGCTACTGTCGGGCCCCTGGGCTACAGCTACTTTCAGACCCCTGGGCTACAGCTACTGTCAGGCCACTGGGCTACAGCTACTGTCAGGCCCCTGGGCTACAGCTACTGTCAGGCCCCTGGGCTACAGCTACTGTCAGGCCACTGGGATACAGCTACTGTCAGGCCCCTGGGCCACAGCTACTGTCAGGCCCCTGAGCTACAGCTACTGTCAGACCCCTGGGCTACAGCTACTGTCAGGCCACTGGGCTACAGCTACTGTCAGGCCACTGGGCTACAGCTACTGTCAGGCCCCTGGGCTACAGCTACTGTCAGGCCCCTGAGCTACAGCTACTGTCAGACCCCTGGGCTACAGCTACTGTCAGGCCTCTGGGCTACAGCTACTGTCAGGCCCCTGGGCTACAGCTACTGTCAGACCCCTGGGCTATAGCTACTGTCAGGCTCCTGAGCTACAGCTACTGTCAGGCTACTGGGCTACAGCTACTGTCAGGCCCCTGGGCTACAGCTACTGTCAGGCCCCTGGGCTACAGCTACTGTCAGGCCCCTGGGCTACAGCTACTGTCAGACCCCTGGGCTACAGCTACTGTCAGGCCCCTGGGCTACAGCTACTGTCAGACCCCTGGGCTACAGCTACTGTCAGGCCACTGGGCTACAGCTACTGTCAGGCCCCTGGGCTACAGCTACTGTCATGCCCTTGGGCTACAGCTACTGTCAGGCCACTGGGCTACAGCTACTGTCAGGCCCCTGGGCTACAGATACTGTCATGCCCTTGGGCTACAGGTACTGTCAGGCAACTGGGCTACAGCTACTGTCAGGCTCCTGGGCTACAGCTACTGTCGGGCCCCTGAGCTACAGCTACTTTCAGACCCCTGGGCTACAGCTACTGTCAGGCCACTGGGCTACAGCTACTGTCAGGCCCCTGGGCTACAGCTACTGTCATGCCCTTGGGCTACAGCTACTGTCAGGCCACTGGGCTACAGCTACTGTCAGGCCCCTGGGCTACAGCTACTGTCATGCCCTTGGGCTACAGCTACTGTCAGGCCACTGGGCTACAGCTACTGTCAGGCTCCTGGGCTACAGCTACTGTCAGGCCCCTGGGCTACAGCTACTTTTAGGCCCCTGGGCTACAGCTACAGTCAGGCCCCTGGGCTAGAGCTACTGTCAGGCCCCTGGGCTACAGCTACTGTCAGGCCCCTAGGCTAGAGCTACTGTCAGGCCCCTGGGCTACAGCTACTGTCAGGCCCCTGGGCTACAGCTACTGTCAGACCAATGGGCTACAGCTACTGTCAGGCCCCTGGGCTACAGCTACTGTCAGGCCCCTGGGCTACAGCTACTGTCAGGCTCCTGGGCTACAGCTACTGTCAGGCCCCTAGGCTACAGCTACTTTCAGGCCAGTGGGATACAGCTACTGTCAGGCCTCTGGGCTACAGCTACTTTCAGGCCCCTGGGCTACAGCTACTGTCAGGCCCCTGGGCTACAGCTACTGTCAGGCCCCTCGGCTACAGCTACTGTCAGGCTCCTGAGCTACAGCTACTGTTAGGCTTCTGGGCTACAGCTACTGTCAGGCCCCTAGGCTACAGCTACTTTCAGGCCCCTGGGCTACAGCTACTGTCAGGCCCCTGGGCTACAGCTACTGTCATGCCCTTGGGCTACAGCTACTGTCAGGCCACTGGGCTACAGCTACTGTCAGGCCCCTGGCCTACAGATACTGTCATGCCCTTGGGCTACAGCTACTGTCAGGCCACTGGGCTACAGCTACTGTCAGGCTCCTGGGCTACAGCTACTGTCAGGCCCCTGGGCTACAGCTACTTTCAGACCCCTGGGCTACAGCTACTGTCAGGCCACTGGGCTACAGCTACTGTCAGGCCCCTGGGCTACAGCTACTGTCATGCCCTTGGGCTACAGCTACTGTCAGGCCACTGGGCTACAGCTACTGTCAGGCCCCTGGGCTACAGCTACTGTCATGCCCTTGGGCTACAGCTACTGTCAGGCCACTGGGCTACAGCTACTGTCAGGCTCCTGGGCTACAGCTACTGTCAGGCCCCTGGGCTACAGCTACTTTCAGGCCCCTGGGCTACAGCTACAGTCAGGCCCCTGGGCTAGAGCTACTGTCAGGCCCCTGGGCTACAGCTACTGTCAGGACCCTATGCTAGAGCTACTGTCAGGCCCCTGGGCTACAGCTACTGTCAGACCAATGGGCTACAGCTACTGTCAGGCCCCTGGGCTACAGCTACTGTCAGGCCCCTGGGCTACAGCTACTGTCAGGCTCCTGGGCTACAGCTACTGTCAGGCTCCTGGGCTACAGCTACTGTCAGGCCCCTAGGCTACAGCTACTTTCAGGCCCCTGGGTTACAGCTACTGTCAGGCCTCTGGGCTACAGCTACTTTCAGGCCCCTGGGCTACAGCTACTGTCAGGCCCCTGGGCTACAGCTACTGTCAGGCCCCTCTGCTACAGCTACTGTCAGGCTCCTGAGCTACAGCTACTGTTAGGCTTCTGGGCTACAGCTACTGTCAGGCCCCTAGGCTACAGCTACTTTCAGGCCCCTTGGCTACAGCTACTGTCAGGCCTCTGGGCTACAGCTACTTTCAGGCCCCTGGGCTACAGCTACTGTCAGGCCCCTGAGCTACAGCTATTGTCAGGCCCCTGGGCTACAGCTACTGTCAGGCCCCTGGGCTACAGCTACTGTCAGGCCCCTGGGATACAGCTACTGTCAGGCATCTGGGCTACAGCTACTGTCAGGCCCCTGGGCTACAGCTACTGTCAGAACCCTGGGCTACAGCTACTGTCAGGCCACTGGGCTACAGCTACTGTCAGGCCCCTGAGCTACAGCTACTGTCTGGCCTCTGGGCTACAGCTACTTTCAGGCCCCTGGGCTACAGCTACTGTCAGGCCCCTGGGCTACAGCTACTGTCAGGCCCCTCGGCTACAGCTACTGTCAGGCTCCTGAGCTACAGCTACTGTTAGGCTTCTGGGCTACAGCTACTGTCAGGCCCCTAGGCTACAGCTACTTTCAGGCCCCTGGGCTACAGCTACTGTCAGGCCCCTGAGCTACAGCTATTGTCAGGCCCCTGGGCTACAGCTACTGTCAGGCACCTGGGCTACAGCTACTTTCAGGCCGCTGGGCTACAGCTACTGTCAGGCTCCTGAGCTACAGCTACTGTCAGGCCTCTGGGCTACAGCTACTTTCAGGCCCCTGGGCTACAGCTACTGTCAGGCCCCTGAGCTACAGCTATTGTCAGGCCCCTGGGCTACAGCTACTGTCAGGCACCTGGGCTACAGCTACTGTCAGGCCCCTGGGATACAGCTACTGTCAGGCATCTGGGCTACAGCTACTGTCAGGCCCCTGGGCAACAGCTACTGTCAGGCCACTGGGCTACAGCTACTGTCAGGCCACTGGGCTACAGCTACTGTCAGGCCCCTGGGCTACAGCTACTGTCATGCCCTTGGTCTACAGCTACTGTCAGGCCAATGGGCTACAGCTACTGTCAGGCTCCTGGGCAACAGCTACTGTCAGGCCCCTGAGCTACAGCTACTGTCAGGCCCCTGGGCTACAGCTACCTTCAGGCCCCTGGGCTACAGCTACTGTCAGGCCCCTGGGCTACAGCTACTGACAGGCCACTTGGCTACAGCTACTGTCAGGCCCTTGGGCTACAGCTACTGTCCGGCCCCTGGGCTACAGCTACTGTCAGGCCAATGGGCTACATCTACTGTCAGGCCCCTGGGCTACAGCTACTGTCAGGCCACTGGGCTATAGCTAATGTCAGGCCCCTGGGCTACAGCTACTGTCAGACCCCTGGGCTACAGCTACTGTCAGGCAACTGGGCTACAGCTACTGTCAGGCCCCTGGGCTACAGCTACTGTCATGCCCTTGGGCTACTGCTACTGTCAGGCCCCTGGGCTACAGCTACTGCCAGGCTCCTGGGCTACAGCAACTGTCAGGCCCCTGAGCTACAGCTACTGTCAGGCCCCTCGGCTACAGCTACCTTCAGACCCCTGGGCTACAGCTACTGTCAGGCCTTTGGGCTACAGCTATTGTCAGGCCACTTGGCAACAGCTACTGTCAGGCCCTTGGGCTACAGCTACTGTCAGGCCCCTGGGCTACAGCTACTGTCAGGCCACTGGGCTACAGCTACTGTCAGGCCACTGGGCTACAGCTACTGTCAGGCCACTGGGCTACAGCTACTGTCAGGCCCCTGGGCTACAGCTACTGTCAGGCCCCTGAGCTACAGCTACTGTCAGACCACTGGGCTACAGCTACTGTCAGGCCTCTGGGCTACAGCTACTGTCAGGCCACTGGGCTACAGCTACTGTCAGGCCCCTTGGCTACAGCTACTGTCAGGCCACTGGGCTACAGCTACTGTCAGGCCACTGTGCTACAGCTACTGTCAGGCCACTGGGCTACAGCTACTGTCATGCCCCTGGGCTACAGCTACTGTCAGGCCCCTGAGCTACAGCTACTGTCAGACCACTGGGCTACAGCTACTGTCAGGCCTTTGATCTACAGCTACTGTCAGGCCACTGGGCTACAGCTACTGTCAGGCCCCTGGGCTACAGCTACTGTCAGGCCCCTGAGCTACAGCTACTGTCAGGCCCCTGGGCTACAGCTATTTTCAGGCCACTGGGCTACAGCTACTGTCAGGCCCTTGGGCTACAGCTACTGTCAGGCCCCTGGGCTACAGCTACTGTCAGGCCCCAGGGCTACAGCTACTGTCAGGCCACTGGGATACAGCTACTGTCAGGCCCCTGGGCTACAGCTACTGTCAGGCAACTGAGCTACAGCTACTGTCAGACCCCTGGGCTACAGCTACTGTCAGGCCACTGGGCTGCAGCTACTCTCAGGCCACTGGGCTACAGCTACTGTCAGGCCCCTGAGCTACAGCTACTGTCAGACCCCTGGTCTACAGCTACTGTCAGGCCTCTGGGCTACAGCTACTGTCAAGCCCCTGGGCTACAGCTACTGTCAGACCCCTGGGCTATAGCTACTGTCAGGCTCCTGAGCTACAGCTACTGTCAGGCCACTGGGCTACAGCTACTGTCAGGCCCCTGGGCTACAGCTACTGTCAGGCCACTGGGCTACAGCTACTGTCAGGCCACTGGGCTACAGCTACATGTCAGGCCCCTAGGCTACAGCTACTTTCAGGCCCCTGGGTTACAGCTACTGTCAGGCCTCTGGGCTACAGCTACTGTCAGGCCCCTGAGCTACAGCTATTGTCAGGCCCCTGAGCTACAGCTACTGTCAGACCCCTGGGCTACAGCTACTGTCAGGCCTCTGGGCTACAGCTACTGGCAGGCCCCTGGGCTACAGCCACTGTCAGACCCCTGGGCTATAGCTACTGTCAGGCTCCTGAGCTACAGCTACTGTCAGGCCACTGGGCTACAGCTACTGTCAGGCCCCTGGGCTACAGCTACTGTCAAGCCGTTGGGCTACAGCTACATGTCAGGCCCCTAGGCTACAGCTACTTTCAGGCCCCTGGGTTACAGCTACTGTCAGGCCTCTGGGCTACAGCTACTGTCAGGCCCATGAGCTACAGCTATTGTCAGGCCCCTGGGCTACAGCTACTGTCAGGCCCCTGGGCTACAGCTACTGTCAGGCCCCTGGGATACAACTACTGTTAGGCATCTTGGCTACAGCTACTGTCAGGCCCCTGGGCTACAGCTACTGTCAGGCCCCTGGGCTACAGCTACTGTCAGGTCCCTGGGCTACAGCTACTGTCAGACCCCTGGGCTATAGCTACTGTCAGGCTCCTGAGCAACAGCTACTGTCAGGCCACTGGGCTACAGCTACTGTCAGGCCCCTGGGCTACAGCTACTGTCAAGCCACTGGGCTACAGCTACATGTCAGGCCCCTAGGCTACAGCTACTTTCAGGCCCCTGGGTTACAGCTACTGTCAGGCCTCTGGGCTACAGCTACTGTCAGGCCCCTGAGCTACAGCTATTGTCAGGCCCCTGGGCTACAGCTACTGTCAGGCCACTGGGCTACAGCTACTGTCAGGCCCCTGGGATACAACTACTGTCAGGCCACTGGGCTAGAGCTACTGTCAGACCCCTGGGCTACAGCTACTCTCAGGCTCCTGGGCTACAGCTACTGTCAGGTCTCTGGGCTACAGCTACTGTCAGGCCCCTGGGCTACAGCTACTGTCAGGCCACTGGGCTACAACTACTGTCAGGCCCCTGGGCTACAGCTACTGTCATACCCCTGGGCTACAGCTACTGTCAGGCCCCTGGGCTACAGCTACTGTCAGACCCCTGGGCAACAGCTACTGTCAGGCCACTGGGCTACAGCTACTGTCAGGCCCCTGGGCTACAGCTACTGTCATGCCCTTGGGCTACAGCTACTGTCAGGCCACTGCGCTACAGCTACTGTCAGGCTCCTGGGCTACAGCTACTGTCAGGCCCCTGAGCTACAGCTACTTTCAGGCCCCTGGGCTACAGCTACCTTCAGGCCCCTGGGCTACAGCTACTGTCAGGCCCCTTGGCTACAGCTATTGTCAGGCCACTTGGCTACAGCTACTGTCAGGCCCTTGGGCTACAGCTACTGTCAGGCCCCTGGGCTACAGCTACTGTCAGGCCACTGGGCTACAGCTACTGTCAGGCCCCTGGGCTACAGCTACTGTCAGGCCCCTGGGCTACTGCTAATGTCAGGCCCCTGGGCTACAGCTACTGTCAGACCCCTGGGCTACAGCTACTGTCAGGCCACTGGGCTACAGCTACTGTCAGGCCCCTGGGCTACAGCTACTGTCATGCCCTTAGGCTACTGCTACTGTCAGGCCCCTGGGCTACAGCTACTGTCAGGCTCCTGGGCTACAGCTACTGTCAGGCCAATGAGCTACAGCTACTGTCTGGCCCCTCGGCTACAGCTACCTTCAGGCCCCTGGGCTACAGCTACTGTCAGGCCCCTGGGCTACAGCAATTGTCAGGCCACTTGGCTACAGCTACTGTCAGGCCCTTGGGCTACAGCTACTGTCAGGCCCCTGGGCAACAGCTACTGTCAGGCCACTGGGCTACAGCTACTGTCAGGCCACTGGGCTACAGCTACTGTCAGGCCTCTGGGCTACAGCTACTGTCAGGCCCCTGGGCTACAGCTACTGTCAGGCCCCTGAGCTACAGCTACTGTCAGACCACTGGGCTACAGCTACTGTCAGGCCTCTGGGCTACAGCTACTGTCAGGCCACTGGGCTACAGCTACTGTCAGGCCCCTTAGCTACAGCTACTGTCAGGCCACTGGGCTACAGCTACTGTCAGGCCACTGGGCTACAGCTACTGTCAGGCCACTGGGCTACAGCTAATGTCAGGCCCCTGGGCCACAGCTACTGTCAGGCCCCTAAGCTACAGCTACTGTCAGACCACTGGGCTACAGCTACTGTCAGGCCTCCGAGCTACAGCTACTGTCAGGCCACTGGGCTACAGCTACTGTCAGGCCCCTGGGCTACAGCTACTGTCAGGCCCCTGAGCTACAGCTACTGTCAGGCCCCTGGGCTACAGCTATTGTCAGGCCACTGGGCTACAGCTACTGTCAGGCCCTTGGGCTACAGCTACTGTCAGGCCCCTGGGCTACAGCTACTGTCAGGCCCCTGGGCTACAGCTACTGTCAGGCCACTGGGATACAGCTACTGTCAGGCCCCTGGGCTACAGCTACTGTCAGGCCCCTGAGCTACAGCTACTGTCAGACCCCTGGGCTACAGCTACTGTCAGACCCCTGGGCTATAGCTACTGTCAGGCTCCTGAGCTACAGCTACTGTCAGACCCCTGGGCTATAGCTACTGTCAGGCTCCTGAGCTACAGCTACTGTCAGGCTACTGGGCTACAGCTACTGTCAGGCCCCTGGGCTACAGCTACTGTCAGGCCCCTGGGCTACAGCTACTGTCAGGCCCCTGGGCTACAGCTACTGTCAGACCCCTGGGCTACAGCTACTGTCAGGCCCCTGGGCTACAGCTACTGTCAGACCCCTGGGCTACAGCTACTGTAAGGCCACTGGGCTACAGCTACTGTCAGGCCCCTGGGCTACAGCTACTGTCATGCCCTTGGGATACAGCTACTGTCAGGCCACTGGGCTACAGCTACTGTCAGGCCCCTGGGCTACAGCTACTGCCATGCCCTTGGGCTACAGCTACTGTCAGGCCACTGGGCTATTCAGACCCCGGGCTACAGCTACTGTCAGGCCACTGGGCTACAGCTACTGTCAGGCCCCTGAGCTACAGCTACTGTCATGCCCTTGGGCTACAGCTACTGTCAGGCCACTGGGCTACAGCTACTGTCAGGTCCCTGGGCTACAGCTACTGTCATGCCCTTGGGCTACAGCTACTGTCAGGCCACTGGGATACAGCTACTGTCAGGCTCCTGGGCTACAGCTACTGTCAGGCCCCTGGGCTACAGCTACATTCCGGCCCCGGGGCTACAGCTCCAGTCAGGCCCCTGGGCTACAGCTACTGTCAGGCACCTAGGCTAGAGCTACTGTCAGGCCCCTGGGCTACAGCTACTGTCAGGCCCCTGGGCTACAGCTACTGTCAGACCAATGGGCTACAGCTACTGTCAGGCCCCTGGGCTACAGCTACTGTCAGGCCCCTGGGCTACAGCTACTATCAGGCTCCTGGGCTACAGCTACTGTCAGGCTCCTGGGCTACAGCTACTGTCAGGCGCCTAGGCTACAGCTACTTTCAGGCCCCTGGGTTACAGCTACTGTCAGGCCTCTGGGCTACAGCTACTTTCAGGCCCCTGGGCTACAGCTACTGTCAGGCCCCTGGGCTACAGCTACTGTCAGGCTCCTGGGCTACAGCTACTGTCAGGCTCCTGGGCTACAGCTACTGTCAGGCTCCTGGGCTACAGCTACTGTCAGGTCCCTAGGCTACAGCTACTTTCAGGCCCCTGGGTTACAGCTACTGTCAGGCCTCTGGGCTACAGCTACTTTCAGGCCCCTGGGCTACAGCTACTGTCAGGCCCCTGAGCTACAGCTATTGTCAGGCCTTTGGGCTACAGCTACTGTCAGGCCCCTTGGCTACAGCTACTGTCAGGCCCCTGGGATACAGCTACTGTCAGGCATCTGGGCTACAGCTACTGTCAGGCCCCTGGGCTACAGCTACTGTCAGACCCCTGGGCTACAGCTACTCTCAGGCCACTGGGCTACAGCTACTGTCAGGCCCCTGGGCTACAGCTACTGTCATGCCCTTGGTCTACAGCTACTGTCAGGCCAATGGGCTATAGCTACTGTCAGGCTCCTGGGCTACAGCTACTGTCAGGCCCTTGAGCTACAGCTACTGTCAGGCCTCTGGGCTACCGCTACTTTCAGGCCCCTGGGCTACATCTACTGTCAGGCCCCTGGGCTACAGCTACTGTCAGGCCCCTCGGCTACAGCTACTGTCAAGCTCCTGAGCTACAGCTACTGTTAGGCTTCTGGGCTACAGCTACTGTCAGGCCCCTAGGCTACAGCTACTTTCAGGCCCCTGGGCTACAGCTACTGTCAGGCCTCTGGGCTACAGCAACTTTCAGGGCCCTGGGCTACAGCTACTGTCAGGCCCCTGAGCTACAGCTATTGTCAGGCCCCTGGGCTACAGCTACTGTCAGGCCCCTGGGCTACAGCTACTGTCAGGCATCTGGGCTACAGCTACTGTCAGGCCCCTTGGCTACATCTACTGTCAGACCCCTGCGCTACAGCTACTGTCAGGCCACTGGGCTACAGCTACTGTCAGGCCCCTGGGCTACAGCTACTGTCATGCCCTTGGTCTACAGCTACTGTCAGGCCAAAGGGCAACAGCTACTGTCAGGCTCCTGGGCTACAGCTACTGTCAGGCCCCTGAGCTGCAGCTACTGTCAGGCCCCTGGGCTACAGCTACCTTCAGTCCCCTGGGCTACAGCTACTGTCAAGCCCCTGGGCTACAGCTACTGTCAGACCCCTGGGCTATAGCTACTGTCAGGCTCCTGAGCTACAGCTACTGTCAGGCCACTGGGCTACAGCTACTGTCAGGCCCCTGGGCTACAGCTACTGTCAGGCCACTGGGCTACAGCTACTGTCAGGCCACTGGGCTACAGCTACATGTCAGGCCCCTAGGCTACAGCTACTTTCAGGCCCCTGGGTTACAGCTACTGTCAGGCCTCTGGGCTACAGCTACTGTCAGGCCCCTGAGCTACAGCTATTGTCAGGCCCCTGAGCTACAGCTACTGTCAGACCCCTGGGCTACAGCTACTGTCAGGCCTCTGGGCTACAGCTACTGTCAGGCCCCTGGGCTACAGCTACTGTCAGACCCCTGGGCTATAGCTACTGTCAGGCTCATGAGCTACAGCTACTGTCAGGCCACTGGGCTACAGCTACTGTCAGGCCCCTGGGCTACAGCTACTGTCAAGCCATTGGGCTACAGCTACATGTCAGGCCCCTAGGCTACAGCTACTTTCATGCCCCTGGGTTACAGCTACTGTCAGGCCTCTGGGCTACAGCTACTGTCAGGCCCCTGAGCTACTGCTATTGTCAGGCCCCTGGGCTACAGCTACTGTCAGGCCCCTGGGCTACAGCTACTCTCAGGCCCCTGGGATACAACTACTGTCAGGCATCTGGGCTACAGCTACTGTCAGGCCCCTGGGCTACAGCTACTGTCAGGCCCCTGGGCTACAGCTACTGTCAGGCTCCTGGGCTACAGCTACTGTCAGGCCCCTGGACTACAGCTACTGTCAGACCCCTGGGCTACAGCTACTCTCAGGCTCCTGGGCTACAGCTACTGTCAGGTCCCTGGGCTACAGCTACTGTCAGACCCCTGGGCTATAGCTACTGTCAGGCTCCTGAGCTACAGCTACTGTCAGGCCACTGGGCTACAGCTACTGTCAGGCCCCTGGGCTACAGCTACTGTCAAGCCACTGGGCTACAGCTACATGTCAGGCCCCTAGGCTACAGCTACTTTCAGGCCCCTGGGTTACAGCTACTGTCAGGCCTCTGGGCTACAGCTACTGTCAGGCCCCTGAGCTACAGCTATTGTCAGGCCCCTGGGCTACAGCTACTGTCAGGCCCCTGGGCTACAGCTACTGTCAGGCCCCTGTGATACAACTACTGTCAGGCCACTGGGCTACAGCTACTGTCAGACCCCTGGGCTACAGCTACTCTCAGGCTCCTGGGCTACAGCTACTGTCAGGTCCCTGGGCTACAGCTAGTGTCAGGCCCCTGGGCTACAGCTACTGTCAGGCCACTGGGCTACAACTACTGTCAGGCCCCTGGGCTACAGCTGCTGTCATACCCCTGGGCTACAGCTACTGTCAGGCCCCTGGGCTACAGCTACTGTCAGACCCCTGGGCTACAGCTACTGTCAGGCCACTGGGCTACAGCTAATGTCAGGCCCCTGGGCTACAGCTACTGTCATGCCCTTGGGCTACAGCTACCTTCAGGCCACTGGGCTACAGCTACTGTCAGGCTCCTGGGGTACAGCTACTGTCAGGCCCCTGAGCTACAGCTACTGTCAGGCCCCTGGGCTACAGCTACCTTCAGGCCCCTGGGCTACAGCTACTGTCAGGCCCCTTGGCTACAGCTATTGTCAGGCCACTTGGCTACAGCTACTGTCAGGCCCTTGGGCTACAGCTACTGTCAGGCCCCTGGGCTACAGCTACTGTCATGCCACTGGGCTACAGCTACTGTCAGGCCCCTGGGCTACAGCTACTGTCAGGCCCCTGGGCTACTGCTAATGTCAGGCCCCTGGGCTACAGCTACTGTCAGACCCCTGGGCTACAGCTACTGTCAGGCCACTGGGCTACAGCTACTGTCAGGCCCCTGGGCTACAGCTACTGTCATGCCCTTGGGCTACTGCTACTGTCAGGCCCCTGGGCTACAGCTACTGTCAGGCTCCTGGGCTACAGCTACTGTCAGGCCAATGAGCTACAGCTACTGTCAGGCCCCTCGGCTACAGCTACCTTCAGGCCCCTGGGCTACAGCTACTGTCAGGCCTCTGGGCTACAGCTATTGTCAGGCCACTTGGCTACAGGTACTGTCAGGCCCTTGGGCTACAGCTACTGTCAGGCCCCTGGGCTACACCTACTGTCAGGCCACTGGGCTACAGCTACTGTCAGGCCACTGGGCTACAGCTACTGTCAGGCCTCTGGGCTACAGCTACTGTCAGGCCCCTGGGCTACAGCTACTGTCAGGCCCCTGAGCTACAGCTACTGTCAGACCACTGGCCTACAGCTACTGTCAGGCCTCTGGGCTACAGCTACTGTCAGGCCACTGGGCTACAGCTACTGTCAAGCCCCTTAGCTACAGCTACTGTCAGGCCACTGGGCTACAGCTACTGTCAGGCCACTGGGCTACAGCTACTGTCAGGCCACTGGGCAACAGCTAATGTCAGGCCCCTGGGCTACAGCTACTGTCAGGCCCCTGAGCTACAGCTACTGTCAGACCACTGGGCTACAGCTACTGTCAGGCCTCTGAGCTACAGCTACTGTCAGGCCACTGGGCTACAGCTACTGTCAGGTCCCTGTGCTACAGCTATTGTCAGGCCCCTGAGCTACAGCTACTCTCAGGCCCTTGGGCTACAGCTATTGTCAGGCCACTTGGCTACAGCAACTGTCAGGCCCTTGGGCTACAGCTACTGTCAGGCCCCTGGGCTACAGCTACTGTCAGGCCCCTGGGCTACAGCTACTGTCAGGCCACTGGGATACAGCTACTGTAAGGCCCCTGGGCTACAGCTACTGTCAGGCCCCTGAGCTACAGCTACTGTCAGACCCCTGGGCTACAGCTACTGTCAGGCCACTGGGCTACAGCTACTGTCAGGCCACTGGGCTACAGCTACTGTCAGGCCACTGGGCTACAGCTACTGTCAGGCACCTGAGCTACAGCTACTGTCAGACCCCTGGGCTACAGCTACTGTCAGCCCTCTGGGCTACAGCTACTGTCAGGCCCCTGGGCTACAGCTACTGTCAGACCCCTGGGCTATAGCTACTGTCAGGCTCCTGAGCTACAGCTACTGTCAGGCTACTGGGCTACAGCTACTGTCAGGCCCCTGGGCTACAGCTACTGTCAGGCCCCTGGGCTACAGCTACTGTCAGGCCCCTGGGCTACAGCTACTGTCAGACCCCTGGGCTACAGCTACTGTCAGGCCCCTGGGCTACAGCTACTGTCAGACCCCTGGGCTACAGCTACTGTCAGGCCACTGGGCTACAGCTACTGTCAGGCCCCTGGGCTACAGCTACTGTTATGCCCTTGGGCTACAGCTACTGTCAGGCCACTGGGCTACAGCTACTGTCAGGCCCTTGGGCTACAGCTACTGTCATGCCCTTGGGCTACAGCTACTGTCAGGCCACTGGGCTATTCAGACCCTGGGCTACAGCTACTGTCAGGCGACTCGGCTACAGCTACTGTCAGGCCCCTGGGCTACAGCTACTGTCATACCCTTGGGCTACAGCTATTGTCAGGCCACTGGGCTACAGCTACTGTCAGGCCCCTGGGCTACAGCTACTGTCATGCCCTTGGGCTACAGCTACTGTCAGGCCACTGGGATACAGCTACTGTCAGGCTCCTGGGCTACAGCTACTGTCAGGCCCCTGGGCTACAGCTACTTTCAGGCCCCTGGGCTACAGCTACAGTCAGGCCCCTGGGCTAGAGCTACTGTCAGGCCCCTGGGCTACAGCTACTGTCAGGCCCCTAGGCTAGAGCTACTGTCAGGCCCCTGGGCTACAGCTACTGTCAGGCCCCTGGGCTACAGCTACTGTCAGACCAATGGGCTACATCTACTGTCAGGCCCCTGGGCTACAGCTACTGTCAGGCCCCTGGGCTACAGCTACTGTCAGGCTCCTGGGCTACAGCTACTGTCAGGCTCCTGGGCTACAGCTACTGTCAGGCGCCTAGGCTACAGCTACTTTCAGGCCCCTGGGTTACAGCTACTGTCAGGCCTCTGGGCTACAGCTACTTTCAGGCTCCTGGGCTACAGCTACTGTCAGGCCCCTGGGCTACAGCTACTGTCAGGCCCCTCGGCTACAGCTACTGTCAGGCTCCTGAGCTACAGCTACTGTTAGGCTTCTGGGCTACAGCTACTGTCAGGCCCCTAGGCTACAGCTACTTTCAGGCCCCTGGGCTACAGCTACTGTCAGGCCTCTGGGCTACAGCTACTTTCAGGCCCCTGGGCTACAGCTACTGTCAGGCCCCTGGGCTACAGCTATTGTCAGGCCCCTGGGCTACAGCTACTGTCAGGCCCCTGGGCTACAGCTACTGTCAGGCCCCTGGGATACAGCTACTGTCAGGCATCTGGGCTACAGCTACAGTCAGGCCCCTGGGCTACAGCTACTGTCAGACCCCTGGGCTACAGCTACTGTCAGGCCACTGGGCTACAGCTACTGTCAGACCCCTGGGCTACAGCTACTGTCATGCCCTTGGTCTACAGCTACTGTCAGGCCAATGGGCTACAGCTACTGTCAGGCTCCTGGGCTACAGCTACTGTCAGGCCCCTGAGCTACAGCTACTGTCAGGCCTCTGGGCTACAGCTACTTTCAGGGCCCTGGGCTACACCTACTGTCAGGCCCATGAGCTACAGCTATTGTCAGGCCCCTGGGCTACAGCTACTGTCAGGCCCCTGAGCTACAGCTACTGTCAGGCCTCTGTGCTACAGCTACTTTCAGGCCCCTGGGCTACAGCTACTGTCAGGCCCCAGGGCTACAGCTACTGTCAGGCCCCTCGGCTACAGCTACTGTCAGGCTCCTGAGCTACAGCTACTGTTAGGCTTCTGGGCTACAGCTACTGTCAGGCCCCTAGGCTACAGCTACTTTCAGGCCCCTGGGCTACAGCTACTGTCAGGCCTCTGGGCTACAGCTACTTTCAGGGCCCTGGGCTACACCTACTGTCAGGCCCATGAGCTACAGCTATTGTCAGGCCCCTGGGCTACAGCTACTGTCAGGCCCCTGGGCTACAGCTACTGTCAGGCCCCTGGGATACAGCTACTGTCTGGCATCTGGGCTACAGCTACTGTCAGGCCCCTGGGCTACAGCTACTGTCAGACCCCTGCGCTACAGCTACTGTCAGGCCACTGGGCTACAGCTACTGTCAGGCCCCTGGGCTACAGCTACTGTCATGCCCTTGGTCTACAGCTACTGTCAGGCCAATGGGCTACAGCTACTGTCAGGCTTATGGGCTACAGCTACTGTCAGGCCCCTGAGCTACAGCTACTGTCAGGCCCCTGGGCTACAGCTACCTTCAGGCCCCTGGGCTACAGCTACTGTCAGGCCCCTGGGCTACAGCTATTGTCAGGCCCCTGAGCTACAGCTACTGTCAGACCCCTGGGCTACAGCTACTGTCAGGCCCCTGGGCTACAGCTACTGTCAGGCCAATGGGCTACATCTACTGTCAGGCCCCTGGGCTACAGCTACTGTCAGGCCACTGGGCTACAGCTAATGTCAGGCAACTGGGCTACAGCTACTGTCAGACCCCTGGGCTACAGCTACTGTCAGGCAACTGGGCTACAGCTAGTGTCAGGCCCCTGGGCTACAGCTACTGTCATGCCCTTGGGCTACTGCTACTGTCAGGCCCCTGGGCTACAGCTACTGCCAGGCTCCTGGGCTACAGCTACTGTCAGGCCCCTGAGCTACAGCTACTGTCAGGCCCCTCGGCTACAGCTACCTTCAGGCCCCTGGGCTACAGCTACTGTCAGGCCCCTGGGCTACAGCTATTGTCAGGCCACTTGGCTACAGCTACTGTCAGGCCCTTGGGCTACAGCTACTGTCAGGCCCCTGGGCTACAGCTACTGTCAGGCCACTGGGCTACAGCTACTGTCAGGCCACTGGGCTACAGCTACTGTCAGGCCACTGGGCTACAGCTACTGTCAGGCCCCTGGGCTACAGCTACTGTCAGGCCCCTGAGCTACAGCTACTGTCAGACCACTGGGCTACAGCAACTGTCAGGCCTCTGGGCTACAGCTACTGTCAGGCCACTGGGCTACAGCTACTGTCAGGCCCCTTGGCTACAGCTACTGTCAGGCCACTGGGCTACAGCTACTGTCAGGCCTCTGAGCTACAGCTACTGTCAGGCCACTGGGCTACAGCTACTGTCAGGCCCCTGGGCTACAGCTACTGTCAGGCCCCTGGGCTACAGCTATTGTCAGGCCACTTGGCTACAGCTACTGTCAGGCCCTTGGGCTACAGCTACTGTCAGGCCCCTGGGCTACAGCTACTGTCAGGCCTTTGGGCTACAGCTACTGTCAGGCCCCTGAGCTACAGCTACTGTCAGGCCCCTGGGCTACAGCTACTGTCAGGCCTCTGAGCTACAGCTACTGTCAGGCCACTGGGCTACAGCTACTGTCAGGCCCCTGGGCTACAGCTACTGTCAGGCCCCTGGGCTACAGCTATTGTCAGGCCACTTGGCTACAGCTACTGTCAGGCCCTTGGGCTACAGCTACTGTCAGGCCACTGGGCTACAGCTACATGTCAGGCCCCTAGGCTACAGCTACTTTCAGGCCCATGGGTTACAGCTACTGTCAGGCCTCTGGGCTACAGCTACTGTCAGGCCCCTGAGCTACAGCTATTGTCAGGCCCCTGAGCTACAGCTACTGTCAGACCCCTGGGCTACAGCTACTGTCAGGCCTCTGGGCTACAGCTACTGTCAGGCCCCTGGGCTACAGCTACTGTCAGACCCCTGGGCTATAGCTACTGTCAGGCTCCTGAGCTACAGCTACTGTCAGGCCACTGGGCTACAGCTACTGTCAGGCCCCTGGGCTACAGCTACTGTCAAGCCATTGGGCTACAGCTACATGTCAGGCCCCTAGGCTACAGCTACTTTCACGCCCCTGGGTTACAGCTACTGTCAGGCCTCTCGGCTGCAGCTACTGTCAGGCCTCTGGCTACAGCTACTGTCAGGCCCCTGGGCTACAGCTACTGTCAGGCCCCTGAGCTACAGCTACTGTCAGACCCCTGGTCTACAGCTACTGTCAGGCCTCTGGGCTACAGCTACTGTCAAGCCCCTGGGCTACAGCTACTGTCAGACCCCTGGGCTATAGCTACTGTCAGGCTCCTGAGCTACAGCTACTGTCAGGCCACTGGGCTACAGCTACTGTCAGGCCCCTGGGCTACAGCTACTGTCAGGCCACTGGGCTACAGCTACTGTCAGGCCACTGGGCTACAGCTACATGTCAGGCCCCTAGGCTACAGCTACTTTCAGGCCCATGGGTTACAGCTACTGTCAGGCCTCTGGGCTACAGCTACTGTCAGGCCCCTGAGCTACAGCTATTGTCAGGCCCCTGAGCTACAGCTACTGTCAGACCCCTGGGCTACAGCTACTGTCAGGCCTCTGGGCTACAGCTACTGTCAGGCCCCTGGGCTACAGCTACTGTCAGACCCATGGGCTATAGCTACTGTCAGGCTCCTGAGCTACAGCTACTGTCAGGCCACTGGGCTACAGCTACTGTCAGGCCCCTGGGCTACAGCTACTGTCAAGCCATTGGGCTACAGCTACATGTCAGGCCCCTAGGCTACAGCTACTTTCACGCCCCTGGGTTACAGCTACTGTCAGGCCTCTGGGCTACAGCTACTGTCAGGCCCCTGAGCTACTGCTATTGTCAGGCCCCTGGGCTACAGCTACTGTCAGGCCCCTGGGCTACAGCTACTCTCAGGCCCCTGGGATACAACTACTGTCAGGCATCTGGGCTACAGCTACTGTCAGGCCTTTGGGCTACAGCTACTGTCAGGCCCCTGGGCTACAGCTACTGTCAGGCCCCTGGGCTACAGCTACTTTCAGGCCACTGGGCTACAGCTACTATCAGACCCCTGGGCTACAGCTACTCTCAGGCTCCTGGGCTACAGCTACTGTCAGGTCCCTGGGCTACAGCTACTGTCAGACCCCTGGGCTATAGCTACTGTCAGGCTCCTGAGCTACAGCTACTGTCAGGCCACTGGGCTACAGCTACTGTCAGGCCCCTGGGCTACAGCTACTGTCAGGCCCCTGGGCTACAGCTACTGTCAGGCCCCTGGGCTACAGCTACTTTCAGGCCACTGGGCTACAGCTACTATCAGACCCCTGGGCTACAGCTACTCTCAGGCTCCTGAGCTACAGCTACTGTCAGGTCCCTGGGCTACAGCTACTGTCAGACCCCTGGGCTATAGCTACTGTCAGGCTCCTGAGCTACAGCTACTGTCAGGCCACTGGGCTACAGCTACTGTCAGGCCCCTGGGCTACAGCTACTGTCGAGCCACTGGGCTACAGCTACATGTCAGGCCCCTAGGCTACAGCTACTTTCAGGCCCCTGGGTTACAGCTACTGTCAGGCCTCTGGGCTACAGCTACTGTCAGGCCCCTGAGCTACAGCTATTGTCAGGCCCCTGGGCTACAGCTACTGTCAGGCCCCTGGGCTACAGCTACTGTCAGGCCCCTGGGATACAACTACTGTCAGGCCACTGGGCTACAGCTACTGTCAGACCCCTCTGCTACAGCTACTCTCAGGCTCCTGGGCTACAGCTACTGTCAGGTTCCTGGGCTACAGCTACTGTCAGGCCCCTGGGCTACAGCTACTGTCAGGCCACTGGGCTACAACTACTGTCAGGCCCCTGGTCTACAGCTGCTGTCAGGCCCCTGTGCTACAACTACTGTCAGGCCCCTGGGCTACAGCTACTGTCAGGCCCCTGGGCTACAACTACTGTCAGGCCCCTGGGGTACCCTGGGCTACAGCCACTATCAGGCCCTCCAACTGGCGGAAATCCCTGGTCTCCAGGCCCTGGAGGCTCTCCAGCTGGCGGAGGCCCCTTGGCTCCAGCTCCTGGAGGCTCTCCAGCTGACGGAGGCCCCTTGGCTCCAGCCCCTGGAGGCTCTCCAGCTGACGGGGCCCCCTGGGCTCCAGCCCCTGGAGGCTCTCCAGCTGACGGAGGCCCCTGGGCTCCAGCCCCTGGAGGCTCTCCAGCTGACGGAGGCCCCTGGGCTCCAGCTCCTGGAGGCTCTGCAGCTGGCGGAGGCCCCTGGAGGCTCTCCAGCTGACGGAGGCCCCTGGGCTCCAGCCCCTGGAGGCTCTCCAGCTGACGGAGGCCCCTGGGCTCCAGCCCCTGGAGGCTCTCCAGCTGACGGAGGCCCCTGGGCTCCAGCCCCTGGAGGCTCTCCAGCTGACGGAGGCCCCTGGGCTCCAGCCCCTGGAGGCTCTCCAGCTGACAGAGGCCCCTGGAGGCTCTCCTGGAGGCTCTCCAGCTGACGGAGGCCCCTTGGCTCCAGCCCCTGGAGGCTCTCCAGCTGACGGAGGCCCCTGGGCTCCAGCCCCTGGAGGCTCTCCAGCTGACGGAGGCCCCTGGGCTCCAGCCCCTGGAGGCTCTCCAGCTGACGGAGGCCCCTGGGCTCCAGTTCCTGAAGCTCATACCTTAATCCGACCCTCTTTATCAATATTGCTACACCTTCCCAAAGCGTAAACAACACATGAAATTCTTCAGCCACTTTAATATTCTTCATAATTTCTGTTTCCTTGATAACAGTAGAAGTCGTTAACTGAGGAAAGCCATACACGCCAACGCACTAATTCTAACTTAGTAATCATGTTTTTTTGCAAATTCTTTTGCTTGTTATTAAGAGAAAATGATTGTTTAATGCTCACTTTAGGGGCCGTGATAACTTGGTAAAAAAAAATGCCGTAATTAAATAGTGAAGGGAGTTATGAAGGGTAAATAATCCAGAGTTAGCATAGGCCACACATCAGGTGTCTTCTAACTGAAGAGAAAGACAACGCTGCTATTGGTTGAAATACTGGGTTATAGACTTTCATCTCCATCGCTGAATGGCTTCTTAGCCACCTCTCAAGCCCCTCCCCACTAACACCTATTGGCGGAATTGCTGCCCTGGTGGCTAAAGCTTTCGCTTCACACGGCGAGGGTCTGGGTTCGATTCCCAGCCAGAGTAGAAACATTGGGTGCGTTTCTTTACACCGGTTGTCTATGTTCACCCATCAGTAAAATGGGTACCTGGGTGTTAGTGGACTGGTGTGGGTCACATCCTGGGTGTTAGTGGACTGGTGTGGGACACATCCTGGGTGTTAGTGGACTGGTATGGGTCACATCTTGGGTGTTAGTGGACTGGTGTGGGTCACATCCTGGGTGTTAGTGGACTGGTGTGGGTCACATCCTGGGTGTTAGTGGACTGGTGAGGGTCACATCTTGGGTGCTAGTGGACTGGTGTGGGTCACATCCTGGGTGTTAGTGGACTGGTGTGGGACACATCCTGGGTGTTAGTGGACTGGTATGGGTCACATCTTGGGTGTTAGTGGACTGGTGTGGGTCACATCCTGGGTGTTAGTGGACTGGTGTGGGTCGCATCCTGGGACAAAACTGACCTAATTTGCGGGAAATGCTCAGCATAACAAGCGGCTTTCTGTATAGTAGTATGTCACTGATGTCAGCTATGGTCTGTATACCTTGTACATGTACTTGTATACCTTGTACATGTACTTGTATACCTTGTACATGTACTTGTATACCTTGTACATGTACTTGTATACCTTGTACATGTACTTGTATACCTTGTACATGTACTTGTATACCTTGTACATGTACTTGTATACCTTGTACATGTACTTGTATACCTTGTGCATGTACTTGTATACCTTGTACATGTACTTGTATACCTTGTACATGTACTTGTATACCTTGTACATGTACTTGTATACCTTGTACATGTACTTGTATACCTTGTACATGTACTTGTATACCTTGTACATGTACTTGTATACCTTGTACATGTACTGGTATACCTTGTACATGTACTTGTATACCTTGTACATGTACTTGTATACCTTGTACATAAACTGGTAGTAATAAAGATATTATTATTATTATTATTATTATTATTATTATTATTATTATTATTATTATTATTATTATTATTATTATTATTATTATTATTATTATTATTGGCAAAATATCGCATCGATGGCTGGCTAAGGCCTACCCACGAGCACCGACCATCGTACACATATCGTTCCTCAGTTTTTTCATTGCAACTCAAACTAACTTTCTCTATGAGGGTTAATAGTAAGATGCGACCATTTACACTTTACTAACACCCAGGTACCTGTTTACTGTTAGGTGAGAAGGGGAAGTAGGTGTAAAGAGAAATGTTCATTCTCTCCATCTCGAAGTGGAAACGATGGTGGATTTTATCGTCTATAATCCCAGCAATGAGCCACTGATGTGGAAAAAGATACTAATGTACAGCTCGGGACATCTATTATTCTCCATGATTAAGGAAGTCACTCGTGGCGAAACGTTTCCTGTAATAAATGTCCTGAATTGTACTATTAGTGTCGTTTTCAACATCTAGGGGTTACGTTATACGATTTTTTGATAAACCATTGAGCTTAGAGGGAAAGAAAAGCAGATTCTTCATCTTCCGCTTTTTAAAATGTAAAATAGGTTTCAGTAGGCCTTCTGCAGTGTTCCTCCATTCTCTGTTCTCCAGGATGAATGTACTTCAGTGGCCAGTGAAGGTAAGGGTACTACTGCCCCTGCTAATGAAGGTAAGCGCATTCTTGTGGTTGGTGACTCTCAGGTAAGATATATTGACCGTGCTTTTTGTAATAGGAATAAGAAGATGAGAGATAGAGTGTGCTTCCCTGGAGCTGGTGTTGGGGACATTGTCAACAGGCTGGATAATATCATGTCAGGTAATGGGAACAAGCCCATTATCTGTCTCAGTGCTGGTGGAAATGATATTGGGAAGGGTAGGAGAGAAGAGCTGCTAGATAAGTACAGGTCAGCTATAGATTTCATTAAGTCTAAGGGAGGGATCCCAATCATATGTAGCATCTTGCCTAGAAGGGGAGTAGGAAATGAATGGTTGTCTAGGGCAATTGGTGTAAATTGCTGGCTAGACAGATACTGCAAGGAACTTGCAATCCCATTCATTGACAACTGGAACAACTTTTATGGCAAACATGATATGTATGCAAGGGATGGGGTACATCTCTCTGGGGCAGGGGTGGTAGCACTTGCAGACTCGATTGAGAAGGCCATTGGTGAAATGCCTATGATTTTAAACTGAGGTGTGTGTGGGAAACAAGCAGGTTGCAACACTAGGGTTGGAAACAGTAAATGTATAAAAGGCATTCAGCATGAAGTTATAAATAAAGACAACAGAACAGGTCAGCAAACAAAGGGGGACAGCAGAGGGCAGCAAGGGACTAGCTCCCTTAAGGTTTACTATACTAATAGCAGGAGTGTTAGAAATAAGATAGATGAGCTAAGATTAATTGCAAGTGCAGGAAACATAGATATTATTGCTATAACAAAGACCTGGCTCAATCTGAAAGATAGAGAGATGCCCTCTGAATGTCACATACAAGGCTATAAATTATTCCACACTGACAGGGTCAACAGGAAGGGTGGTGGAGTAGCGATGTATGTCAGAGACAATTTAAATTGTTGTGTTAGACAAGATATTAAATTAGAAGCGTCAGCCACTGAATCTGTTTGGTTACAGCTTCTCGAGGGCCGAGAAAAACTAATTTTGGGTGTGATTTACAGGGCCCCAAATCTTGATAGGGAGTGCAGTAAACTTCTATGGGACGAAATTCGTAAGGCATCTACATACGAAAATGTTGTGCTAATGGGAGATTTCAACTATAGACAGATTGACTGGAGCAATTTGACAGGAAATTTAGAGTCGGGTGACTTTCTTGATACGATCCAGGATTGTTTTTTAAAACAGTTTGTGACAGAGCCAACTAGGGGAAATAACCTCCTTGACTTGGTTCTTGCCAGTAGGAAAACACTAATTAATAATCTTGAGGTTAATGATGAGCTTGGGGAGAGTGATCACAAATCACTCAGTTTTAATATATCATGGAATTCCCCTAATAATGGCAATCAAGTCTCCGTCCCTGACTTTCGCTTGGCTGATTTCATAGGACTGAAAAATTACTTAGGTGGGCTGAACTGGAATGACCTGACTAAGGGTCAGGTAGGTGGTGATGGTTGCCGATATGATGCTTTCCAGGGCATAGTTCTAGCTGCTCAGACAAATTATGTTCCAAATAGGGAAATCAGATCAAACAAAAATGATCCTAAATGGATGAACAATAGATTAAAATATCTGATTGGTCAAAAGAGAGGCATATATAGGCAAATCAAAAGAGGAGAGGGGCAATTAAGAAATCGATATATTCAGTTAAAGAGAGAAATAAAAAAGGGAATTAGAAAAGCAAAAAGAGATTATGAGGTTAAAGTTGCAAGAGAATCGAAGACTAACCCAAAAGGATTCTTTCAGGTATACAGAAGTAAGATCAGGGACAAGATAGGCCCACTCAAAAGTTCCTCGGGTCAGCTCACTGACAGTGATAAGGAAATGTGTAGAATTTTTAACACATACTTCCTCTCAGTTTTTACACAGGAGGATACCAGCGATATTCCAGTAATGATAAATTATGTAGAACAGGACGATAATAAACTGTGCACTATTAGGGTCACAAGTGACATGGTCCTTAGGCAAATAGATAAATTAAAACCTAACAAATCCCCAGGCCCTGATGAACTGTATGCAAGGGTTCTAAAGGAATGTAAAGAGGAGCTTAGCACACCTTTGGCTAATCTTTTCAACATATCACTACAAACTGGCATGGTGCCAGATAAGTGGAAAATGGCAAATGTGATACCTATTTTCAAAACAGGTGACAGGTCCTTAGCTTCGAACTATAGACCAATAAGCCTAACCTCCATAGTGGGAAAATTTATGGAATCAATAATTGCCGAGGCAGTTCGTAGCCACCTTGAAAAGCATAAATTAATCAACGAATCTCAGCATGGTTTTACAAAGGGGCGTTCCTGCCTTACGAATTTATTAACTTTTTTCACTAAGGTATTTGAGGAGGTAGATCATGGTAATGAATATGATATTGTGTATATGGACTTCAGTAAGGCTTTTGACAGGGTCCCACATCAGAGACTATTGAGGAAAATTAAAGCACATGGAATAGGAGGAGAAATTTTTTCCTGGATAGAGGCATGGTTGACAAATAGGCAGCAGAGAGTTTGCATAAATGGGGAGAAATCAGAGTGGGGTAGCGTCACGAGCGGTGTTCCACAGGGGTCAGTGTTGGGCCCCCTGCTGTTCACAATCTACATAAACGACATAGATGAGGGCATAAAGAGCGACATCGGCAAGTTTGCCGATGACACCAAAATAGGCCGTCGAATTCATTCTGACGAGGACATTCGAGCACTCCAGGAAGATTTGAATAGACTGATGCAGTGGTCGGAGAAGTGGCAGATGCAGTTTAATATAGACAAATGCAAAGTTCTAAATGTTGGACAGGACAATAACCATGCCACATATAAACTAAATAATGTAGATCTTAATATTACGGATTGCGAAAAAAATTTAGGAGTTCTGGTTAGCAGTAATCTGAAACCAAGACAACAGCGCATAAGTGTTCGCAATAAAGCTAATAGAATCCTTGGCTTCATATCAAGAAGCATAAATAATAGGAGTCCTCAGGTTGTTCTTCAACTCCATACATCCTTGGTTAGGCCTCATTTAGATTATGCTGCACAATTTTGGTCACCGTATTACAGAATGGATATAAATTCTCTGGAAAATGTACAAAGGAGGATGACAAAGATGATCCCATGTATCAGAAACCTTCCCTATGAGGATAGACTAAGGGCCCTGAAAATGCACTCTCTAGAAAGACGTAGAATTAGGGGGGATATGATTGAGGTGTATAAGTGGAAGACAGGAATAAATAAAGGGGATGTAAATAGTGTGCTGAAAATACCTAGCCTAGACAGGACTCGCAGCAATGGTTTTAAGTTGGAAAAATTCAGATTCAGGAAGGATATAGGAAAGTACTGGTTTGGTAATAGAGTTGTGGATGAGTGGAACAAACTCCCAAGTACCGTTATAGAGGCCAGAACGTTATGTAGCTTTAAAAATAGGTTGGATAAATACATGAGTAGATGTGGGTGGGTGTGAGTTAGACCTGATAGCTTGTGCTAACAGGTCGGTTGCCGTGTTCCTCCCTTAAGTCAATGTGACCTGACCTGACTAGGTTGGGTGCATTGGCTTAAGCCGGTAGGAGACTTGGACCTGCCTCGCATGGGCCAGTAGGCCTTCTGCAGTGTTCCTTCGTTCTTATGTTCTTATGTTCTTATGTTTTTTTTTTTTACTTTCAGATTATTCGTGTAAGTGAGCAAAGGAAGGACGTAGCTAGAACAGACACTGTTGTCGTGGTCCACCACCTGACAGGGATGCTGCTGGGTCAGAATCTGCCACGACGGCTGCCCAAGACCTGTTCCAGTCGTGTACTGGTGGCGGTGTGGCTGATATTCGGTCTTATTATCACGACAGCTTACCGTGGCAACCTGACAGCCTTCCTCTCACTGCCCAAGTACCCACCACGTGCTGAGACACTCCAGCAACTTGTCACTACTGCAGAAAGGTACTACAAACCTTGCAATCGCATCTTAATACTTAGTACAAATAAGTGTGAGGAAATGGTATGATGATACCGACAAGACGTGGAAAAAGACACTTATGTACAGTTCAGAACATTTATTAAAGGAAACGTTTCGCCACGAGTGACTTCTTCAGTCCTAATACAGAGAAAACTAAGAAAACATATGTATGTATAGTGGCAGGAGTCAGGTGAGGTGACGCGTGGGTAGAGGTGGTAGTAGTAGTAGTAGTAGTAGTAGTAGTAGTAGTAGTAGTAGTAGTAGCAGTAGTAGTAGTAGTAGCAATGGAACTAAGGAGGTGAGGCTAGAGAGGGACCTGCTGGCATCAAGTAACACCAGTTTCCAGGATGGGTAATATCCTCTTGAAGAAGTCACTCGTGGCGAAACGTTTCCTTTAATAAATGTCCTGAACTGTACATAAGTGTCTTTTTCCACACAAATAAGTGTAACTACAGCGTAACGAACGCTTGTCAATGCTCAATAATAACCCACATGGAGATAGAAAGTCAGAAGAGTAACTGATCTTTATATTTCGACCCTCTGCTGGAATCCCCTTCAGCAGATACCCAAGTGTAAGTTGCTGGTATCACCGTGCACGGTGGCAGGGAGTGTTGACACCTCCTTTCCCCTTCCACACGGTGAGAGGCGAAACTTTCCATAAAATTCGTGACCTCCTTTCACTTGTGAACCTGCTGAAGAGAATCCCAGAAGGGTATCGAAATATACAGATTAATTAATCTCCTGAGTTTGTCTCCATGACTCACAAAATCGTAATAACACGATTGCAAACAAACCATACCACAGGTGGTGTTAGAACCCGCGATCAAAGTCTCAAAACTCCAGACTGACGCGTTAGCCACTAGGGCAGCTGACCCAGTGGCTAACGCGACGGTCTGGAGTTTTGAGACTCTCTGATCGTGGGTTCCAACCCCACCCGCAGTATGTTTTTTTTCAGTCTCCATGTTTAATGTACTGTAGATGAATGATTAAAAAATAATATTACAGGAGTTCCACAACTTACTAATGCACACATCTCCGCTTAGAAATGTCAACCAGCTGGACGAACAAATATTAAATACAATATTCCTATACATTACAAACGCTCTGAATAGATATAAACTTTAAAGAACACTACCAAATTATCACTCATCTCTGTAGAAATATTTTGTCATTTGTAGACTAAATAAATAATTGAAGCAACTCTTTCGTTAGCTAGAAAGAACGAAATTATTATGTAAGATTATGATTCCCTGATTTTATAATTAGAATTGAGGTACGTAAATTTTGACTCAGTGAAAAGGCCCTAAGCTCATAGTAGAAAGGACGCGGAAGTTGGGGCAAACCGTAGGTAGGATGTTACTGTGTCGTAAGTGTACGTCATACAGTCGTAAGTCGTACAATTAGGTAGTATGGGCACATTGGTTTAGCGAGACACGTAAGCAAACACTATAACATATTTATTAGAAAACGTTTCAGTCCTGGGACCTTGATCAAGGAAGTGATCAAGGTCCCAGGACCGAAACGTTTTCTAATAAATATGTTATAGTGTTTGCTTACGTGTCTTTCTAAACCAACTTGTCGGTATTTATTACCAATGTTTATACCAGTATGGGCACACCCTGCCCACGGTTCTCCAATGTTCATAAATGGTATACAATACCGACAGGTTGGTAGGTACGACACATAGGCAACAGTTAGGCAACTCTATTCTGAAACGTTTCGCCTATACAGTAGGCTTCTTCAGTCGAATACAGAAAATAGGCAGGAACAGTAGAGATGTGAAGACGACTTCAAGGATGATGGACTGATTACATCGTCTTCACATCTCTACTGTTCCTGCCTATTTTCTATATTCGACTGAAGAAGCCTACTGTGTAGGCGAAACGTTTCGGAATAAAGTTGCCTAACTGTCGCCTACGTGTCTTACCTACCAACACTGTTTATGAATTTAGTTCTGGCGCAGGAGGAGACGCTTGAGCAAGTCTCGACATAAGAGGCCTATAATCTTCAATCAAAATGAACCACTTACCTGGGTTATCCTGATTATCTTACCTGGGTTATCCTGATTATCTTACCTGGGTTATCCTGATTATCTTACCTGGGCTATCCTGATTATCTTACCTGGGTTATCCTGATTATCTTACCTGGATTATCCTGATTATCTTACCTGGGTTATCCTGATTATCTTACCTGGGTTATCCTGATTATCTTACCTGGGTTATCCTGATTATCTTACCTGGGTTATCCTGATTATCACTCAGATTAAGAATACCTTCTTATAATTGCTGGCAATACTAATCAGTTGTGATGAATGGTTTGAAAAACCGACATGTTGAAGACTGAGACACTTAAGAAACATATGGGAATCTTTATTCAGGAAACGTTTCGCCACACAGTGGCTTCATCAGTCCAATACAAAGTAGAAAGGCGAAACGTTTCCTGAATAAAGGTTACCATATGTTGCTTAAGTGTCTCAATCTTCAATACTAATCAAGCAATATATACATGAATGTATATAAATGATATACATTACCGACAAGAATTAGACACATGTGCAACATCTGGGTGTCTTTAATTAGTAGATGTTTCGCCCTCCAGTGGCTTTTATAAATACAAGGCCATAATGTGAAGACTGTATAAGTATATATATTACATGGTTATATATGACCATAATTTTTACAGGGGTGGACCGGTAAGCCAGCGGAAGGCCTCGGTCAGATGACCTATAGCTCCAAAGGCGGGTCATCATGCGACTAAGACTCGCGTCAGGAAACACTTGTCATGTTCCTGACGAACCTTACCTAACCTGTAGAAGTATATACAAAAGACGAGGTGATCAGTCCCTTAGGAGTAACTGATGAGCACCGTAAATGCTGAGGGACTGACAACCTCAAACTAAATAACAAAAAGGCACAATACCGTGACTGGAACGATACAGTGTGACTTTGTCAATGGTCCAAGTCGGACCGAAACGTCGTCGTAAGCTTCTGTCTTTTATGTGCGGGTTATTTGTGTAACCTCAAACTATTTCTACAAATTTAATGGACTGATTACCTTACCTTTACCTCATCACTTCTGCTGCCTTTAATCCATTCTCTTTATTTGACTGAAGATGCCTACCACGTAGGCGGAAAGTGTCAACAATATAGATACCAACTGTTGGATGTGTGTCTTACACGAGACAACCAACTTGTGTTGTAGTCTCTCTCCCCAGGATGCAACCTCACAACATGTTACTAGCAACCAGGTACCTATCTGCTGCTAGGAAAATGGGGACTGCCAGTAAGGGGTGGGGGAAATGTCTAACTACCCCAGCTGCCCCAGAGTTGATCCCGGGTCCATCTACTGTGAGCCCATAGCGACTACACTGAATCACTAGCTGTGTTTTCCATTTAAGATTCTGTTTACCTCATCCCGTTATTTCTTGCCATTGTTTTACAGCAGTGGTTCTCAACGTGTGGTCCGCGGACCCCTGGGGATCCACGAAGCGGACCCCTGGGGGTCTACAAAGCTTACCCCTGAGGCTCCACGAAGCGGACCCCTGGGGGTCCACGAAGCGGACCCCTGGGGGTCTACAAAGCGGACCCCTGGGGGTCGACAAAGGTAGTACTGAGGGTCCGTGAGCCAAATTTAAAATTTCAAGAAGCCTCAGTTTAAAATATATAATAACTCATGACAAAAAAAAATCTTAAAATAACAATGTTGTTTTCTTACAGAATAACGATGCCACCATACGGAGCAGAGTTCAGGAATTTCTTCCTTAAGTCTGGCTCACAAGTGTTCCAGAGACTGGCGGAGCTGATCCACATTGTTCCCTCAGTGGAGATCGGACTACAAGAAGCCATCGACAGGAAGTAAGATCCGGGTTCAATTACTCGAAGGTATAATCAACTTGTTTTATATTCAGTAGAAAAGGGTTAAATCAGTATGGGTCATACTGCACTTGGGCAATAGGAGATATTCAGGTTTGATCCGAGGAGAGGAGAGAAGCAATAGTTCCACTGATGAAGAGCGCTTTGAAATACCTCAAAAATAGTAATTTTCATCGCAGTCAAGCAAGAAAAAATTCTGTAACTGGACGATCATAGGCAGGTATCACCGTGTTCCATAACCTCAGTCCCTTGTCCCTTATTGTGCGCGACTGAAGTAGTGCAGAGTGCGGCATAAGTTGATATAATGCAGTTAAACATTAGAGTTGAGGATTTGAAGGGAATTAGAAGAGGCATATCACCATGCGGAGTTAAGAACAATGGCATAGAGCCATTAGATGAGGTATAGGTACTATCCACCATATTTTTATTAGATTTAGAAAAGGCTGATTTTGGAAATGTATGAAACAGATGTTAGACTACTAGAAGCAGAAAAGTTTTAATGAGGAAAGAGAGGCTAAGGTTAGAGTATGTAGGAGAGAGGGAGATGTTTTTTCCATTCCAGGAATGTGTGATGTTGGGAAGAGGAATTACAATACAATAATTCTAATACAAAGTGGGAATTATCACAGTTGCTCTTTGCCGATGACTCTCTGCTTTTGGGAGATTCTGAAGAGAAGTTGCAAGAATTGAAAAATATTTTGGGAGGGTATATAAAAGATGGAAATTAAAAGTGGGCATAGGAGAGAGCAAGGTGATGAAATAACAGAAAGAAAAATAGGCAATGAGAGATTGAAAGGAAGGAGTACAGAGGAAGTACGAGTTCAGATATTTGGAAGTGAACATGACTCACGAAATCGTAATGACACGATTGCAAACAAATCATACCACGGGCGGGGATAGAACCCGCGATCAGAGAGTCTCAAAACTCCAGGTTCTATCCCCACCCGTGGTATGGTTTGTTTGCAATCGTGTCATTACGATTTCGTGAGTCATGTTAACGGCTTTGAGGGAACTTGAGCTAGAGTTCGTCACGGCCACGCTAGCTGGAGATTCGTCTGTAAAATTTGCATTTGTGGTCACAGTGGTGCTTATGTTAACCTTCCTATGGTGTAGAAATATACCTAGTTGGATGAATCTTATTGTAGCTAGCTGGTCCAGTGGCTAACACGACGGTCTGGAGTTTTGAGACTCTCTGACCGCGGGTTCTATCCCGCCCGTGGTATGATTTGGAAGTGAACTTGTCAGCGGATGTTTTATGAGAGAAAGAGAGAGGTGGGCGATGCATTGAGGCATCTGTGTAACAATATTTTATTTATGGAGGCAAAAAGAAGAAATGTATCGGAGTACAATGGTATCAGCACTCATGGGTATGAAACATGGGTTTCAGACGTTGCAGCGAGGAGGAGTAGGAAGCTGCAGATGGGGATGCCACGTTTGATTGCAATGTGTGAGGTAAATATTATGTAGAGAATTCGGAGGTTCGGGATTAGGGAAGGTGCTAGGAAAATAAAAGTATAATCCAGAGGGCTGAGGAGGGGGGTTGTTAAAGTGGTTTAAACATTTAGACTATGAAAGAATTAGGGGGGATATGATCGAGGTGTATAAATGGAAAACAGGAATAAATAAAGGGGATGTAAATAGCGTGCTGAAAATTTCCAGCCAAGACAGGATTCGAAGCAATGGTTTCAAGTTGGAAAAATTCAGATTCAGGAAGGATATAGGAAAGTACTGGTTTGGTAATAGAGTTGTGGATGAGTGGAACAAACTCCCGAGTACAGTTATTGAGGCTAAAACGTTGTGTAGTTTTAAAAATAGGTTAGATAAATGCATGAGTGGGTGTGGGTGGGTGTGAGTTGGACCTGACTAGCTTGTGCTGCTGGGCCTGGTGCCGTGCTCCATCCTTGAGTGGAGGTGACCAGACTGGGTGGGTCATTGGGCTAATCCGGGGGGGGGGGGACATGGACCTGTTCCGCATGGGTCAGTAGGCCTGTTGCAGTGTTCCTTCTTTCTTATGTTCTTATGTTCTTATAAATCTTGGGTGGAGAGAAAAGCTTGTATGGAGGGCAAAGGAGGTTTTAGTGTTAGAGGTTTGGACATCCAACAGGCTTGTGTAAGCATGTTAGTTAAAAGTGAGTCGAAACAAATATTTATTTGACTGGAAGTTCTTTCTGGAGTGTGAACAAGATAACATTTATGAAGGAATTCAGGGGGAACTGGTTGGACGAACTTGAATACTGGAGGTAGAAAGCACAGTGACTGCACTCTGAAGGAGGAGTGTGGATCTTTGTAGGTTGGAACATGGAAATAAATGGTATAAAATACCGACACAATGGCAATATAAACACAAATGCAGTATAATGTGATCCTTTATTGACTACGTTTCGCCCACACAGTGGGCTTTTTCAAGTCTGTGACCCCAGGTAGTTCTGTTTGTGACTTGAAAAAGCCCACTGTGTGGGCGAAACGTAGTCAATAAAGGATCACATTATACTGCATTTGTGTTTATATTGCCAGGTTGGAACATCATCTGACCTGTTTCAGCGCACGTGTGGCAAGGCAGTGATTGAGTGAATGCCATTGATTATTCCTAAATAAATCGACAAGCAAACACATAATATTTAAGAAAGTGACCGAAAGACTGACTACATAATTTTCATTAAGTTTTATCACTGTCTGTGTGGTATGCTGGATTAACTGAAAGTTAAGTTTAAGCAAAGATATCTGCCAGAAGTACTTATAACCAAGCCTAAGACTGGCTACTAAAACATAAGATCGTTCACGTTTGTACATGAATGGTTCAAAGAACCGACATGTTGTTAAATTAGACACATGTGCAACTCTTGGGTATCTTTATTGAGGAAACTGATGAGGCCACTGTGTGGCGAAACGTTTCCTCAATAAAGATTCCCAAGAGTTGCACATGTGTCTAATTTATCACTCACGTTGCAAATTGCTCCATAAGTACATTAATTTACATTTAAGTATTTATAGTGAGTTATAGATCAACTCAGACTTCTTACTGCATTCTTATGGCAGTCCCTTTAAGATAAGTTTTATTTGGATTTTTAACCCTGAGAGTTAAGCACCCAGGATACCCCAAGAAAATCAGAGCGTCATCGAGGGCTGTCTGCCTTATTTCCTCTACGGTCTTTCAATATTGTCCCCCAGGATGCCACCCACACCAGTCGACTAACATATAAGTACCTACTGACTGCTAGGTGACCAGGGACAGCAGGTACAGGGAAACATGTTCAACATTTCCACCCGTGCCGGGGACTGAACAATCTGATTTTTGAGTATCTAGACCTGGCTTCTCCAGTGAGCTTCCTGTCAGAATCATACGTGAATCCAGTACCTTCAATCATGACACAGAATCAGAAATAACCGAAGAGTCAAACGCGGTGAAATAAGATATCTTTAGTGGATGAGAAATATCTCAGTTTACTGTGTAGACGCCCAGCTATTAATTCTTAAGCCTAGCTCAGTAAGACTGCTGTAGTTCTTATCTGGGGAGATAGCAAACAAGGTGAGAAGTGATCAAGGTCCCAGGACTGAAACGTTTTCTAATAAATATGTTATAGTGTTTGCTTACGTGTCTTTCTAAACCATTATTATAATCAAAAAGAAGCGCTAAATCACAAGGGCTATACAGCGCTGCAGGGCAGGAAGGAAGTGAGGATATCAGGTGGCAAAAGGGAGATGGAATAGACAATAACAAAAGCATATTCAACCCTGTACGAACTTTTTCTACAGTAATGCAGTTCTTGTACGTAAGACAACTTAACTTAATATACATCTATGTTATGTAATTCAATATACTTAGTAATATTTCAGTAGCAATGTCTGGTTCATAGACAGACTGGTTATAAATGACCATAATTTTTAAAGGGGTGGACCGGTAAGCCAGCGGAAGGCCTCGGTCAGATGACCTAAAGCTCCAAAGGCGGGTCATCATCTGACTAAGACCCGCGTCAGGAAACATTTGTCCTGTTTCCTGACGAACCTTACCTAACCTAACCTGTCTGGTTCATTCCTTAACATTACAATACCAACTATACTATTAATCTCAATTAATTTATACCAGGAATATTAGTCTCCTAGATTTTTGTGCTCTTAATAAGAAACACGTTACAATCTGCTGAAGAGGACCCCAGCCGGGGGTCTCCATCTGGGTTATTACTGAGCATATTACAATGATATTATATGAGGCACCTAACATGACTCACGAAATCGTAATGACACGACTGTTCTTCAAGTTTCTCCTACGTTTGGACTGTTGAAGTCACTGCGTGGCGAAACGTTTCCTCAATAAAGATACCCAAGAGTTGCACATGTGTCTAATTTATCAACATGTCGGTTCTCTGAACCATTCATCTACATACCACGGGCGGGGATAGAACCCGCGATCAGAGAGTCTCAAAACTCCAGGTTCTATCCCCACCCGTGGTATGGTTTGTTTGCAATCGTGTCATTACGATTTCGTGAGTCATGTTAACGGCTTTGAGGGGATTTGAGCTAGAGTTCGCCACGACCATGCTAGCTGGAGATTCGTCTGTAAAAACTTGCATTTGTGGTCACAGTGGTGGCCTATGCTAACCTTCCTATGGTGTAGAAATATACATAGCTGGACGAATCTTATTGTGGCTAGCTGGTCCAGTGGCTAACGCGTTGGTCTGGAGTTTTGTGACACTCTGACCGCGGGTTATATCCCCGCCCGTGGTATGGTTTATGAGGCACCTACCTTGAAGGATCCCACTTCTCAAATCCTCCTTCACGTCCTTCCTTCCCTCCTTCCTGAGACCTTACAAATCCTTACTTTTACCCTGGAGTCGCAAGAATTTCAATCCTGTAAAACACGCAGACGATCTTTATGTTCCCTCCACTCTTCCAATTGCACCATTCATGCTATCTCTCCATCTTCCAGTTTCTACAATGATTTGCTGTAAAAAATTTTGAATATATAATAAACTCAAAAATGTCTCCACTGCCACCATTCTTCTCCTTTAGTTTACGAAGATAATACCTCACAGCTTTTTTAAACTATAGTTATCGTTCCTAGTTTTGCCACCTATGTTTTTTCCTCACCTAATCTGTAACTCACTCCGTATTTCATACAAAATTATATTATAGGACTAGATAATGATCCAAGTTGGACAGAAACATCGACATAAGTTTTTTCTATGTGCGGGTTATTTGTGTGATGTTTCAGTCACGGTATTGTGATTTTTCTTATTATCTTCAGTGGTCGTACGTTGTCTAGAATATAAGTATTAACAGTTATCTAAGGAGAGGATAATACTAATTATATTAATGTTTATAACACCCTTCCAGTGCTCAGTAATAACAGGGAGATTAATTGGTCTGTATATCTCGATCACCTTATAGGATTCTCTTCAGCAGACACGATACGTAAGTGAAATAAGAACATTAATATATAGGGAAGGTTGCAGTTCTCTGCGTGTTCCGTGGCGCATCGGGAGATATGTTAAAGGGCAGTACATGAGAAACAGAGTTATCTGGACAGCTCTTTTGTGCAACAGGGGTTCAGAGACTCTCAAGCTGGTCCTAGTGGCAAGGTGCCAGTGAGGTAGTCATTAGGTGGGGTGTGTGAGCTTGGGATTTTTTCCGCCAGGTTTTTTCCTATGGTGGAGAAGAAATCATTGTGTTTGTTGAAGCAGTGGGTGGGTGAGATGACATATACAGATCAATTAATCTTCTCAGTTTCTGTCTCCATGTGTTTATTACTGAACATTGACGATTGTTAATTACACTTTAGTTATCCACCCTTCCAGTCCTTAAGTTTGATTATTATATAGTTTCATATGATTCCATTTGCTTGTAACAGATAAATGAACTAAATATAAATCCAGATGTACTTTTGGGGCCTAGTTCCTAGGCCTTTCGTGTATCCATATGCTCTTGCGCTACCGTCCAAAGGATGGATATGGAATGCACAATAAACTAGCCACTACTGTGGCAAAACCTAATCTTACATTTAAATACATGAATCAGACAGGCACATCTAGAAAACCGTCGCTACCAACAGCTTAGGATAGCTGAACTGTTCACTCGGGCTGACGGAAGCTCAAAACTGTATATTGGAAGGGAGAGCGTCCTTCCTGGACAAGCAGCTTGGCCAATACCTCACGACGCTCCTTACAGACCCATGCTTGATCGCTGCCTCATGGCTGTCATTGAGGTCAGTATAATAAAAGTAACACTTTTGATCACCTGAGTTGCGACATCAGAAAATTTGTGACTAAAACATGCTTGAGATATCCACTTGTTGTTATAACTGGGGAAGCTCTAGACTCGTCAATACTTGAGGGAATGTAAGGCAATTAAGTTTGATCCTCAGAAGAGAAAATGATCTTTAGTAATTTAAGTAACTTCAGTATATATCTTCTAGTCACCATTCATATCAAGATTGCATTATTATTATTATTATTAATAGTAGTACTAGTAGATTTAAGTTTATTATCATCAAAGGAGAGTTCTCAAACCGTGTAATAATTACATACATGAGTTATGTGAAGACTATCATGATGAGTTAGACATTCTCAACAGGCTGGCCTATACGAGAAATGGAGTAAGGATCTGTTAACAGAAGCCCAGGTAGAGAGCCGCAGAAAAAAGCGAAATCTGCTTCAGCAGCAACAACAAGAGCAGAAACAAGAGAGAAAGGAGGACTTCGACTCAAACAGCAACATCGGGAGTCTCACCATCGAACACCTTCAGGGAGCCTTCATGCTCCTCCTGCTAGGACTCCTCTTATCTGGACTCATTTTCATCCTGGAGATTCTGATGACAACAGCAAAACAGGGGAAAATGTATTAAAGCTTTAAACTGAAGTGTCACAGCTTTCACGTTGTCTAATTTTTTTAAAGTTTGTGTTGTTAATTTGGAATTATGTGTACACTATTTCATGAAATATGTGGGAATAACTTGAAGTTTATTGACCATGTCGAAAGACCACAAACAGAAGGGAATAAATTTGTAACATGTGTAATATCTGGGTATATATATACTGTGCTGACGTCTACATAGTGAACATAAACAGGTGTTACACATGTGTCTAGTTAATCATCTCTGTGGTATTGTGTATCGTTGACATTCAGTGTTTGTGTTATCCACACAGACAATAAACACGTACTCAAGATACTGGAAAAAGAGATAAAATTTAGTTTACAGAATAGCAGTTAAGAAGTTATTATTAAGAAGGTCCTTTTAGGCTTTTCTAACACTAGTAAACAGAAAGCAGATAGTAACATCTCAGCCACACTGGTCTACACGGTTGTCGAGCCTCAGTCTCAGCACAGCTACGTCCGACGTCGCTTGTCCTATATGGCAAGATGAACGTTGCTATTTAAACCAAGATCGCAAGTCCTGCCTATTCAGCACGACATATATATATATATATATATATATATATATATATATATATATATATATATATATATATATATATATATATATATATATATATATATATATATATATATATATATATATATATATATATATATATATATATATATATATATATATATATTTATATATATATAAATATAGGGAGGTACCACCTCTAGAACTGTCCTAGGGACCCTCATCCTCAGAGAAAAGAATAAACTTGCTTCAGGGAAAACTCAAGGTTCTCCCTGAAGCTGTTTGAGAATTTTCTCCTACCACCCCCTATATTTCAATTATGTTTTATTTAAAGACAAAAATAAATTGGCCAAACATTCAAAAAAATACAACAGAAAGTAAAGCAACATAGGTAACTCAGAGCTACATCTCGAATACTTCGTCCAGCTCTCCGGCGGTGGGCCGCGTGCCCAGAATGCTGCAGGCATTTCCTCTCTCTATCGCAACACTGAATTTCTGAAAGAGAAAGCTGGTCGCCCTGTGATACTTGGTTTCTATGATGAGTTTTTCACCCAGCTCTTTGAGGAACTTTAGAGCACACTTGCCCAATGCTCCAAGGGTCTCCGACCCTATTGGAATGAAGTTATAGCAAGGGGGAAGGTCTTCATATTTTCGGATCTTCTGGGTCTCCCTGTGGCTGGCGGCTCCACCCCCTTCCACTACGGAGTAGGGCAAGTAGGTGTCTGCCAATGTGGCAGCACAGGTGTAGTCCCAGGCAATCTGCTTTGCATCCTTCCAGGGTAGCATAGTGGCTCCATCAGGACGCTTTTGACTTCCATCAGACCTCTGTATTTGGGGTTCCCGTTGAGCTGGGCAACGGGCTGCGGCGAGGCTTCTCTTTATGATGTCATTGACCTCCTCATGCCTGTCATATTTCCCTTCTGCTGAGTGACACACAAGACCATGAAGTCCGAATTGATCAGCTGTCGCCCTGCCGCAAATACACCTATGTTCGGTGAGGATGGGGGCGGCTAGGCGAAGAACAACACCAATCCGAATGGCCTGTGGGTCGAGACGGGTGCCCAGGGAAGAATTGGGAACAGCTAACAGGAAATCTCCTGAGTGTGGTGCCTTCACTGCCAGGAGATGAGCTTTGTCCTTTCCTGAAGCACTGGAGAGCATTGTGTTAGCAATTTTTTCCATGATTGGTTTGTCCCAGTGGGACTGTTTGTGCTGTTTGGGAGGAGCTGGTCTACTGGAGGAGTCTGTAAGGGTGTCCCACCGAATCGCTGCTTCAGTAAACCTGGGATCTTGAGCTCCTACCACGTCTCTCAAGCGTTCGGGCACTATTTTCTTGACTAAAGCACTGGAAGCCAAACACGAAGACAGAAAAGCAGGTAAAGCAACATGCATTGCTTTGCGCACCCCTATACCTCCCAGTCGCACTGGGAGGGTTGCCTGATCCCATTGCTCATCCTCTAGTGACAGGTTCAGTGCCTTCTTAAAAGTTTATCTCAGGTATGTGTCATATTCATCGAGTGTTGGGTTGTCAAAAGAGGGTGCACACCTCAAGAAGTAAGTGAGTCTTGGCATAGTAAGACACCTTGTGAGGAGATACAGAGCATCATGGGCATCAAGATCGCTTATTCTCTCCTCCATTCTCATCAGGTCATTCAATTTGTCCTTGAGGACAGTGTCGATGGCCTGGTGACCCAGCGGTGCCCCCAAGAGGGTAGTGTTGGACGGAGTGGCAGTTGAGACTTCCGGGAGGATTCTTCGCACAGCATTGATTACTTCCTGGTTCGCTGTGATGATTTCACACTTGGAGGGATTGAAGATGAGTCCCAAGCCTTCTCCCTGTGTTTTCACCAGTTGTAGGTCCCCTACCAGGGACTCTTCAGCACCTGCCAGAGTGCCGTCATCCAGGTACCAGATATTGAGCTCACTGCGTAGGCTGGAAATTAGTTCTCTTACTGCCAAGCAGAAGAGAAGTGGAGCGAGTGGGTCACCCTGCTGAACACCCTCTGATGATTGGATTTCATGTTCTCCAAACAAAAGAATTGAGGGTTTGCTGTAGCCGGCTGAAATGAAGGGAAAAAGACTGGGAAACCGATCCCGAACAGCTGGCAAAACAGCATCTCTCTTCACCATATCAAAGGCATTTCTAAAATCAAGTTTGACTCTGGCCTTGTCTTCTGGTAGGTCCCTGGTGTAGGCCCTTGCTGCATGAGCTGCGGCTTCACTGCCTTGAGAGACCCCAAAGCCCAGTTGGTGTGGCTAGAGTAAAGTGGCAGCTTCTATGCGAATGTTTCTCACTGCTGCTTTGGCAACGAGACGGCGAAGGGTGTTTCCAACTGCAATGGGTCTGATTCCCCCATCCCTCTTCTTCAAAGCACATAGTGAGGCTCCAAAAAAGAAAGGTTTAATTTCTTCTGGGATTCTCCCAGCCAGGCAATTGTTGACGAAAGTTGTTAACTCGGTGAGAAGAATTGATGCAGATTCACCGAGCACTGGATTTACCATCTCTTTGAGGTGCTGAGGTCGAATTCCAGTGTAACCTCCTGCAGATCCTGCTGGAAATGACACGATCGCCTTATAGACTTCCGATTCTGGCAAAATTAATTATTCAATGATTGGGTCTTCCTCAGGGTTGTCGTTGATGGCTATGGTGTCCCTAGTTGGATGCTTGTCTCTTAGTGCTTGGGCCGTGGTCTTATCCTTGGGGGCTACAGTGTAGTCACTTGTAATTATTCTTATTGCTCCCACTGTGTTACCTTCTACTTTTTTGCTAACCTGTGCGCAAATTTTCTCATTTTCAGTGGGACTTTTCTTGGGTCTACCTCTGTGATTCCTGCGATGATGGGGCAGAGGGACACAGTTGTCCGTTCTTGGGTAGTTGTGCACTGCCTTGATAACTGACGTGGTTAGCAGTTTGCCTCGTCTTTCAGGAACTGCAAGACAAACATTGCCGAACAGGAGCAGGTTGCGCCATGCTTGGATGGTGCCTTGGGCTTCTAAGTTGGTGGAACCTCCATTCACCCGCTTAAGAAGGTCTGTGAATTTCCCTACTGCATATGGGCGAGCCACTTTAGGGATGTGGGATAGGGTACTGTTAGCAGTGGATTTGAATGCCAACAGAAGGTTATCGCAAGTGAGGAGGTTGCCATTGGAATTGTCATCTGCCTGTGGAGGCTGTGGGCTGCTCTCTGCTTGGGACATATGTGATCCCGCACACCCATTGTGTGCACGAATGCAGCCATCCCTGTTGCGTGCTCGAAACTCTCCACACACCTGACATGTGCCTCTTCTTTCATTGTTGGGTGCATTGTTTCCCTGGCTTTGTGGCTGGCTGGCTTCATCATCTGCCATACCTCAAACTGTGTGGTAAGCCCAGGCTGAAGGGAAAATGGCGCATGGCACATTCCGCATGTGGTTCATGGTGGTGGGAGGGGGAGGAGAGGGGTGTTCCGTCCTTGTGGTGGGCGGTGGAAGAAAGGGAGGAGTGGAAGATGTGTGATGAGGCGGAATTGGGCACTCACTCCCTTCCAGGACAAGTCACTATACACCACTATGCTCTGTGCACAGCCCCCACTATCAACGACACACCACTATACACTACACATGCTATGCGCATACCATGCACATACTATGCACTGTACACTATAGAGTATAGACTATATACACTATACACACGGTGAACAAACACTCCATTGGGGCTCTGGTGGCCTGGTGGTTAACGCTCTGGCTTCACACGGCGAGGGCCTGGGTTCGATTCCCAGCCAGAGTAGAAACAGTGGACGTGTTTCTTTCCACCTGTTGTCTATGTTCCCCATCAGTAAAATGGGTACCTGGGTGTTAGTCGACTGGTGTGGGTCGCATCCTGGGACACTGACCTAACTTGCCCGAAATGCGGAGCATAACAAGGGACTTTCTATATAGTAGTATGTCACTGTTGTCAGCTAGGACTGTATACCTTGTACATGTACTTGTAGTAAATAAAGATATTATTATTATTATTATTATTATTATTATTATTATTATTATTATTATTATTATTATTATTGTTGTAACACGAGCACATGGTGCATGCGCGCCTGTTTGGGGAAGGGGAAGACACAGTCTTACCCCTCAACAACCGCCTCCTCCTCCTCCATGAGACCTTCCCTAACTGACCTCACCTACCCATGGTGACCGTTATGTTCCCTCACTGAATTCACATACACAACACTTTTCTTGATTCTGAAGGAAGAGACGAAACGCAGAGTCTTCTGGCCCTTTCCAACACGAGCAGCAGATATTCACACACCAGCCTGTTGATGATAATCCTGGTAGGTGTTCTTGATTAGACGATATTGTGCCAAAAACACAGAGCGGGATGCATGAGGAACAGGAAAATAACCATGCCACATATAAACTAAATAATGTAGATCTTAATGTTACTGATTACGAAAAGTATTTAGGATTTCTGGTTAGCAGTAATCTGAAAGCAAGACAACAGTGCATAAGTGTTCACAATAAAGCTAATAGAATTCTTGGTTTCATATCAAGAAGTATGCATAACAGAAGTCCTCAGGTTGTTCTTCAATTCTATATATCCATTTAGATTATGCTGCTCAGTTTTGGTCACCGTATTACAAAATGGATATAAATGCTCTGGAAAACATACAGAGGAGGATGACAAAGTTGATCCCATGTATCAGAAATCATTTCTGTGGATAGACTGAGGCCCTGACTCTGCACTCTCTAGAAAGGCGTAGAATTAGGGGGGATGTGATTGAGGTGTATAAATGGAAAACAGGAATAAATAAAGGGGTGATAAATAGTGTGCTAGAAATATCTAGCCTAGACAGGACTCACAGCAATGGATTTAAATTGAAAAAATTCGGATTCAGGAAGGATATAGGAAATCACTAGTTTGGTAATAGAGTTGTGGATGAGTGGAACAAACTCCCGAGTACCGCCAGATAAGCTATGTCGTTGTGTAGTTTTAAAAATAGGCTAGATAAATACATGAGAGGGACACTGTGGGTGGGTGTGAGTTGGACCTGACTAGCTTGTGCTACTTGGTCAGATGCCGTGCTCCTTCCTTAAGTGTATGTGACCTGACCTAACTAGGTTAGGGCCCTGCCTTGTATGGGCCAGTAGGCCTGCTGCAGTGGTCTTTCTTATGTTCTTATGATTGGGTATGATGGAGGAGGTAGTAGTGGTGGTGATGGAGGAAGTGGTACTGGTGGTGATGCAGGAGGTGGTAGTGGTGATGGAGGTGGTGGTAGTGGTGGTAATGATACCAGTGGTGGTTGTAGCTGCTTTAATTAATTACCATCAGTCACGTGTACCAGAGGCTTCAAGCTTAACCCATGACATGTCGGTTCGTCATGGACCATTATCATGACTGGATAATGATAAATGACGAACCAAAACCTCGTCCAGTTTCATCTATTTCTGGGCCAAATTATTAGTTTTATTGCTAAGGCTTAGGATTATAAACTTTTCAACGCTGAACTGACCATTTTTTGTTCACCGGACCCCGACCTCAGCTGTCCAGATCTTCTTGAAGTTCACTGGATCCTCCTCCGAATCTATTACTTGGGTTTTTGTGTCATAGCGAAGTTACTCATGTTTCCCGTTAAGGCTATTAATGTAGATTATGAAGAACAAGGTACTCCAAACGGATCCATGTTTAATGCCACTTGGAATCAATCATCATTCTGATTTCACCACATTTAGGCAAATTCTTTGCTTCCTATTAATTTGCCATGTCTCGGTCCATTATTATTATTTTTCTTTCAATACCTTGTCTTGTCACTTTCTTCAGCAGTCTGTTGACCTGGAGAGAGCTTCGGGGGTCAATGCCCCCGCGGCTCGGTCTGAGACCAGGCCTCAACTAAATCCTTGTGAATTTATGTTGAGAATCAACTTATGCTTATAATGGTGACTTGTTGAGAAATGGTTTACAAGAAAAGTTTGTTTAAATATAGGGAATACTTAGCTGATAAAAGACGGCAAATCGTCTACACAGCCGCCCCTGCAGACGAGGTCTTGAGTAGCTGTCTTGATCATTTTTCAACGAGCTGAAATGAATTATGTTTTGTAAGATTATAAATTACCCCTAGGGGGTGTTATGTCAGCATATTTCATTCACTGATTGCTGACAAACTTACGTGTGTGGACTCAAAAGTCCGCTTATCTCCGGGGTTTATGATAAGTGACTAACTCGTAACTTCGACTCAACTGCGCAGTCAATAGTAGTACATCACAAGTTGGAACACTTATCTGGGTATATGTATCTGACCCGTACTTATGCCCAGATATCCGTTGAGTTGATTGAAGAATAGTGTTCTTTGAAGAATGTCGCACTACACTGTTGGATCGCAACACTCGTTGTTACACTGTTCATCAATAATTGTTCACACAATATTACTAAGAAGTTGATCACACTTCTCTGTAAGTGTTTATCGTGTTTTGTGAGACACTTTGTTCACACTAACACACGGATCAGTGTTCTTTGTTGGTTATCCTGGCATCAGTGTCACTCTCAGTAGAGTCAAAAGTAATCTGAAGACGCCACAGCCTCTTACACCGTCACTACCCCTCGAACATAAAGAAAAAGCTGACCTAGTACTTTTGCTTCCTTGCCACTTCCTCCATGAAGCAAAGCAGAATGTTTGATTCTTGCTGTCTTAAGCATAGACAACAATGTCCACTATCTTTACCATGGTAATAAAGTGGGAGCAGAATTTTCCTTAATTGTCCTGCTAAGGTAAGAGATGGACTGTCTTTTATTAAACTACACTTTGCAACACTTGAGTCTTGCAAGGAGCGTCGGTCGCTTGACTACACGTCACATACTGGTACTGCATTTGGGATCAATTACTCGCTGTAGCAGTCAACAAGATGCTTGCCCCTTGCTGAAAGGGGCTGAAGGGGGTTGATACCCCCCCTCCTGGAGAAAATTTCTCCACATGACTTCTTATATTGTCTTTTGTGAATAAAGACACTTGTGTACAGATCAGGTATTTATTAAAGGAGATGTTTAGTAACGACTTGCTGATTCTGTCCTAATGCAGAGACAATAAAGTTCATATATGGTGCCAGGAGCCAGGTGACAGAGTGAGGGAGAGGGTGAATTGAATGTGACTGACCTGACTAAATTAAGGCATTGGCTTTAGCCGGTGGGAGAATTGAACCTGCTTCGCATGGGCCAATAGACCTGCTGCAGTGTTCCTTCTTTCTTATGTTCTTATGTGAAGAACGCTGTATTAAGGCTATTAGTGTTATATGGGTATCACATAATCCATGTTTCTAATATGTTTGCTAAGAACAAAGACGACCGTAAATAAGTACAGAATTTTGGCACAAAGGCTGCAAATATCCCTTAAAGGGAAGGACTTCCAGGGACTTCCAGGTTTCCAGTATTTCACACATCAAGTGAGTAACCTCCTCAGCCAGGGTGATACTGGAAAATTTATGGGTAGCTTTCAGGACTCTTAAGGAGACATTTATTATCCTATACACTAAGCATGTCAGGCTTATCTGAGTGTATGAAGTATGCTGATTGTTAGGTAAGACACATATGCAACAGTTAGGTATCTTTATTTCGAAACGTTTCGCCTACACAGTAGGCTTCTTCAGTCGAGTACAGAAAAGTTGATAGAAGTAGAAGAGACTTGAAGACGATATTGTTTCATACTATGGAACAATGCTCTTCTCCAGACTGAGGGACTGACCACCTCAAAACTTCAAGTGTGATGGACTGATTACATCGTCTTCAAGTCTCTTCTGCTTCTATCAACTTTTCTGTACTCGACTGAAGAAGCCTACTGTGTAGGCGAAACGTTTCGAAATAAAGATACCTAACTGTTGCATATGTGTCTTACCTAACAACCTGTCGGTATTTATACCATTTTATTGTTCACTTAAGTATGCTGATGCGGGCTCCATTATAGAAATAGCAACTGACAAGGCAAAGAAACCGGAAAGAATGCAAAGGTTTACAGTTAGACTAGTCCCAGTGCTGAAGGGTTAGAGATATGAGGAGAGGCTACAAGAGGTAAATGTAACGACATTAGAGAACAAAAGTACCAGAGGTGACATGATTACAACATACAAAATACTGAGAGGAACTGACAGGGTGGACAAAACAAGTCTGCTGGAGAGAGGTATCAGGTTCACGAGCTCAGAGTTGGAAGTGAATCACAGGGATGTTAAGAAATACTTATTTAGCTTCAGAGTGGTGAGAAAGTGGGAAGATATTGACAGTGATGTAGTAGAGGCAAAATGCATAAATAATTATAGGAATATGTAAGTTAGGGCTCAGATAGAGCGAAGAATATTTCCAGTAACGGCCAGCAGAAAGGTGGGTCCAGGAGCGTAGATTCAGCACTTACAACAACAAATATGAGAGTAAGAAAGTTTAGACATGTTTAAACAGCTGAAATTCGATGAAATGTCTTCATTGATAGTATTTGTGAATATGATTTTAGTGACCAGGATCGTCTCTGTTAGACTTAATTAAGTATCGCTATGATCGCCACAGCTGCAGGTGTGCTAATGTTCACTCACCCAACTTTCCTCGCTCGCTATTATGAAAGTCCAAGAGCTAGTGCCTGTTTAATTTTTCTCAAAGCGTCCGTGATTTGCCACAATTATCTAATAACTGTGACAGGTATAATTCTCTTGCTATAAATCTGTTAACATGGGTTGTATTTCCTATCTGGTTCCAGAAAATCAGTAATTTGGCGTCTCGGCATTTTTTGATAGATTTATGTACGATACTATTCGATATTATTCATCTTCTCTTCGTAAATACTCTGTAAATGGAGAGCGCAAAACTTGTAAGTCATGGAACATCTTGGGGGTTGCAAGATAAACTGGTTGAATAGGTTTAATCCGAAGATTAAACCGCGAGTTCAAACCCCACCCATGGTATGGTTTGTTGGCAATCGTGTCATTACGATTTCGTGAGTCAGTTTTATTTGTTTGAGTTAAAAACATTAAATTAGCTTCAAGTCATCCTACGTTGACGGGCCTTTATTATGAAGAATGTGTTTCTAAGCCTTGAAGGTGATGGGTAAAGTTACTCTCGGGAAGACCAGAGGTCAGTTACGGTGGGTCACGTGAGATACCTGGACAAAATTCTCATTATTTCCCATTGTTTACCTAGTAGCAAATATCTAACTGGCTCTGGTGGCCTGGTGGTTAAAGCTGTCGCTTCACACGGCGAGGGTCTGGGTTCGATTCCCAGTCAGAGTAGAAACATTCGGCATGTTTCTTTCCACCTGTTGTTTATGTTCCCCATCAGTAAAATAGGTATCTGGGTGTTAGTGGACTGGTGTGGGTGGCATCCTGGGTGTTAGTGGACTGGTGTGGGTCACATCCTGGGTGTTAGTGGACTGGTGTGGGTCGCATCCTGGGTGTTAGTGGACTGGTGTGGGTCACATCCTGGGTGTTAGTGGACTGGTGTGGGTCGCATCCTGGGTGTTAGTGGACTGGTGTGGGTCACATCCTGGGTGTTAGTGGACTGGTGTGGGTCACATCCTGGGTGTTAGTGGACTGGTGTGGGTCACATCCTGAGTGTTAGTGGACAGGTGTGGGTCACATCCTGGGTGTTAGTGGGCTGGTGTGTGTCACATCCTGGGTGTTAGTGGACTGGTGTGGGTCACATCCTGGGTGTTAGTGGACTGGTGTGGGTCACATCCTGGGTGTTAGTGGACTGGTGTGGGTCGCATCCTGGGTGTTAGTGGACTGGTGTGGGTCACATCCTGGGTGTTAGTGGACTGGTGTGGGTCACATCCTGGGTATTAGTGGACTGGTGTGGGTCGCATCCTGGGTGTTAGTGGACTGGTGTGGGTCACATACTGGGTGTTAGTGGACTGGTGTTGGTCACATCCTATGTGTTAGTGGACTGGTGTGGGTCACATCCTGGGTGTTAGTGGACTGGTGTGGGTCACATTCTGGGTGTTAGTGGACTGGTCTGGGTCACATCCTGGGTGTTAGTGGACTGGTGTGGGTTTCATCCAGGGTGTTAGTGGACTGGTGTGGGACACATCCTGGGTGTTAGTGGACTGGTGTGGGTCACATCCTGGGTGTTAGTGGACTGGTGAGGGTCACATCCTGGGTGTTAGTGGACTGGTGTGGGTCGCATCCTGGGTGTTAGTGGACTGGTGTGGGTCACATCCTGGGTGTTAGTGGACTGGTGTGTGTCACATCCTGGGTGTTAGTGGACTGGTGAGGGTCACATCCTGGGTGTTAGTGGACTGGTGTGGGACACATCCTGGGTGTTAGTGGACTGGTGTGGGTCACATCCTGGGTGTTAGTGGACTGGTGTGGGTCACATCCTGGGTGTTAGTGGACTGGTGAGGGTCACATCCTGGGTGTTAGTGGACTGGTGTGGGTCACATCCTGGGTGTTAGTGAACTTGTTGGGTCACATCCTGGGTGTTAGTGGACTGGTGTGGGTCACATCCTGGGTGTTAGTGGACTGGTGTGGGTCACATCCTGGGTGTTAGTGGACTGGTGTGGGTCACATCCTGGGTGTTAGTGGACTGGTGTGGGTCACATCCTGGGTGTTAGTGGACTGGTGTGGGTCACATCCTGGGTGTTAGTGGACTGGTGTGGGTCACATCCTGTGTGTTAGTGGACTGGTGTGGGTCACATCCTGGATGTTAGTGGACTGGTGTGGGTTGCATCCTGGGTGTTAGTGGACTGGTGTGGGTCACATCCTGGGTGTTAGTGGACTGGTGTGGGTCACATCCTGGGTGTTAGTGGACTGGTGTGGGTCACATCCTGGGTGTTAGTGGACTGGTGTGGGTCACATCCTGGGTGTTAGTGGACTGGTGTGGGTCACATCCTGGGTGTTAGTGGACTGGTGTGGGTCACACCCTGGGTGTTAGTGGACTGGTGTGGGTCACATCCTGGGTGTTAGTGGACTGGTGTGGGTCACATCCTGGGTGTTAGTGGACTGGTGTGGGTCACATCCTGGGTGTTAGTGGGACTGGTGTGGGTCACATCCTGGGTGTTAGTGAACTGGTGTGGGTCACATCCTGGGTGTTAGTGGACTGGGTGTGGGTCCACATCCTGGGTGTTAGTGGACTGGTGTGGGTCACTTCCTGGGTGTTAGTGGACGGGTGGGGGTCACATCCTGGGTGTTAGTGGACTGGTGTGGGTCACATCCTGGGTGTTAGTGGACTCTGGTATGGGTCACATCCTGGGTGTTAGTGGACTGGTGTGGGTCACATCCTGGGTGTTAGTGGACTGGTGTGGGACACATCCTGGGTGTTAGTGGACTGGTGTGGGACACATCCTGGTTGTTAGTGGACTGGTGTGGGTCACATCCTGGGTGTTAGTGGACTGGTGTGGGTCACATCCTGGGACAAAACTGACATAATTTGCGGGAAATACTCAGCATAAAAAGCGACTGTATACCTTGTACATGTACTTGTATACCTTGTACATGTACTTGTATACCTTGTACATGTACTTGTATACCTTGTACATGTACTTGTATACCTTGTACATGTACTTGTATACCTTGTACATGTACTTGTATACCATGTACATGTACTTGTATACCTTGTACATGTACTTGTATACCTTGTACATGTACTTGTATACCTTGTACATGTACTTGTATACCTTGTACATGTACTTGTATACCTTGTACATGTACTTGTATACCTTGTACATATACTTGTATACCTTGTACATGTACTTGTATACCTTGTACATGTACTTGTATACCTTGTACATGTACTTGTATACCTTGTACATGTACTGGTAGTAAATAAAGATATTATTATTATTATTATTATTATTATTATTATTATTATTATTATTATTATTATTATTATTATTATTATTATTAAGCAAGACAGGCTACTGGGTTTTACTGGCTTATAAACACAGCGGTAAATAACCCAAGCAAAGAAATATTTTGTGCTCTGGTGGCCTGGTGGTTAACGCTCTGGCTTCACACGGCGAGGGCCTGGGTTCGATTCCCAGCCAGAGTAGAAACATTGGACGTGTTTCTTTCCACCTGTTGTCTATGTCCCCCATCAGTAAAATGGGTACCTGGGTGTTAGTCGACTGGTGTGGGTCGCATCCTGGGACACTGACCTAAGGAGGCCTGGTCACAGACCGGGCCGCGGGGGCGTTGGCCCCCGGAACTCTCTCCAGGTAAACTCCAGGTAACTATGAAATTATAACTAAGGGAGAATTATCAAAAATACACGGACGGAGAGGCAGATAAGCAGCAACACACAGAGAGCCAGTCAGGTACCAAGACTCACTATTACTCTCGTTATGTATTACCACCGCAGGTCTGAGAGGTTACCCCGTGTCACTGTGTACATCAATGTTTACGTGGATGGACCATCACTGAACAAGAAACTCCTAAGCTCGTAGCTGCGTCTCTGAAATACAGATTCTAGGACATAATAGGAAGACAGTAGAACTATATACAAAAGATGAGGTAATCAGTCCCTCAGCCTTGGAGTTAGTGTTCACAGCATCGTGGTGGAGGAGAATCTGGAGCAAAGGCAAGAAGACTGACGGTTATATAGGTGTCAGTGGATAGGGACGATGCTGTGAACACTAACTCCAAGGTCGAGGGACTGATTACCTCATCTTTTGTATATAGTTCTACTGTCTTCCTATTATGTCCTAGAATCTGTATTGATAAAGCCACTGGATGGCGAAACGTCTACAATAAAGATATCCAGATGTTGCACATGTGTCTTAACTTTCATATTGTCGGTATTTTATACCTTTCTTGCACATTTCTACTTTGTATTGGACTGATGAAGCCACTGTGTGGCGAAACGTTTCTTCAACAAAGATTCCCATATGTTGCATAAGTGTCTCAATTCTTCAAGATTTTTCTCTGTGTAAAGTTTTAAAAGGTTTCAGGATTGTGTTCCTGTTTGTCTGTAGTATATTAGTTCATCCAGTAAGAAGGTTTCTAATTCCAAGATCTCGTTTTCTACTTCTCCTACGTGTTCTTGTTCATGTTCTTGTTCTACGTGTTAGTTATTGTTGTTTCTGTTCTTGCTTCTATGTGTTTGTTCATGTTGTTCCTGTAGAGCAGAAAGGAATAGATGCAAAGGAATAGATATAATGCATCTATCTACATACATAAAGTAGATAACATTGTAGAATCATTATAGGCCTAAGAATATATGAGGCATTAGCCACATGTGCGACAACTGAGTGTCTACTCTGGAAATTTTTGCCTGGAGGTTACCTGGAGGTTACCCGTAGGTTACTTGGAGGTTACCAGGAGGTTATTCCGGGGATCAACGCCCCCGCAGCCCGGTCCATGACCAGGCCTCCCGATGGATCAGGGCCTGATCAACTAGGCTGTTACTGCTGGCCGCACGCAGTCCAGCGTACGAGCCACAGCCCGGCTGATCCGGCACTGACTTTAGGTATCTGTCCAGCTCTTTCTTGAAGGCAGCCAGGGGTCTTGAAGGCAGCCAGGGGTTTATTGGCAATTCCCCTAATGCTTGATGGGAGGCTGTTGAACAGTCTTAGGCCCCGGACACTTATGGTGTTTTCCCTTAGTGTACCAATGGCGCCCCTACTTTTAATTCGGGCCATTTTGCATCGCCTGCCCAGTCTTTTACTTTCGTAGGGAGTGATTTCTGTGTGCAGATTTGGGACTAGATTTCCAAGTGTAGATATGATATATCTCTCCCTACTGCGTTCCAACGGGTACAAGTCAAGTTCTTCCATGTGTTTCCAGTAGTTAAGGTGCTTGACAGAACTTATACGTGCAGTAAAGGATCTCTGTACACTCTCTAGATCTGCGATTTCACCTGCTTTGAATGGAGATGTTAATGTACAGCAGTATTCCAGCCTAGAGAGAACAAGTGATTTGAAAAGGATCATCATTGGTTTGACATCTCTCATTTTGAACGTTCTCATTATCCATCCTATCATTTTCTTTGCACGTGCGATCGTGGCACTGTTGTGATCCTTGACAGTGATACCCTCAGACATTACAACTCCCAGGTCCCTTACATTATTTTTCCGCTCTATTGTATGGCCGGAGTCAGTAGTATACTCTGTTCTAGTTATTATCTCCTTCAGTTTTCCATAACGGAGTAGTTGGAATTTGTCCTCATTGAACATCATATTGTTTACCGTTGCCCACTGGAAAACTTTGTTTATATCTTCTTGGAGGTTAACCGCGTCCTCAGCAGATGACAGCCTCATGCAGATCTTAGTATCATCCGCAAAGGATGATACGGTGCTGTGGTGTATATCTCTGTTTATGTCTGATATGAGGATGAGGAATAAGATGGTGTTTTTTGGTAAGTCAACGCAGAGACAGTAGAAAATAAGATAATCAGTCCCTCAAGCCTTAGGATAGATAAGGTTTATCAGGAAACAGGACAAGTGTTTCCTGGCCTTATTTAGTCATATGATGACCCACAGAGGGAGCTTTTGGTCATCTAACCGAGGCTTTCCACTGGCTTACCCTTCCATCCCTTTAAAATTATGATTATAAGCATCAGTCTTGCAGAAAAATACACAGAAGTAATTAGAAAACGATTGTCATGTAAAAGAGAGTTGTTGGGCTCCCAGAGGTAAAGATTAATGGAAAAATAAACTTACAACCAACGCGTAAAACACAAAGAGAAAAGTGTCAAAGGAATTAAAGATAAATTTAACAAAGCCTTTATTAAATAAAGTTCACACGAAAGAAAAAAATAAACTTACCATGCAAATATGGAAATGACTAAGAATAATCTTAAACCAGAGAAGCAAGACCTTGGTACAATAGACGGAGTTCTCCACCTCCCAGTATATTCCTGAGCTGTCTGGACGACCTTGAAGAATTTACACTTCCCGGTATATTCCTGAGCTGTCTGGACGACCTTGAAGAATTTACACCTCCCGGTATATTCCTGAGCTGTCTGGACGACCTTGAAGAATTTACACCTCCCGGTATATTGTTAGGTAAGACACATATGCAACAGTTAGGTATCTTTATTATGAAGCGTTTCGCCTACACAGTAGGCTTCTTCAGTCAAGTACTTGACTGAAGAAGCCTACTGTGTAGGCGAAACGCTTCATAATAAAGATACCTAACTGTTGCATATGTGTCTTACCTGAGCTGTCTGGACGACCTTGAAGAATTTACACTTCCCGGTATATTCCTGAGCTGCCTGGACGACCTTGAAGAATTTACACCTCCCGGTATATTCCTGAGCTGCCTGGACGACCTTGAAGAATTTACACCTCCTGGTATATTCCTGAGCTGCCTGGACGACCTTGAAGAATTTACACCTCCTGGTATATTCCTGAACTGCCTGGACGACCTTGAAGAATTTACACCTCCTGGTATATTTCTGAGCTGCCTGGACGACCTTGAAGAATTTACACCTCCCGGTATATTCCTGAGCTGCCTGGACGTCCTTGAAGAATTTACACCTCCTGGTATATTTCTGAGCTGCCTGGACGACCTTGAAGAATTTACACCTCCCGGTACATTCCTGAGCTGTCTGGACGACCTTGAAGAATTTACACCTCCCGGTATATTCCTGAGCTGCCTTGACGACCTTGAAGAACTTAGACCTCCCGGTCAACCGCCGCTCAGCTTATCTATGTCCTGCTTGTAAAAAATGGAACTCTTAATGTACGTGGTACTCCTTGGCTATCTACATTTACAGCGCTATAAATGTAGACAGCTAAGGAGTAACACGTACATTAAGAGTTCCATTTTTTACAGGCAGGACATAGATAAGATGAGCTGCCGTTGACCGGGAGGTGCAAGTTCTTCAAGGTCTTCCAGGAAGCTCAGGAATATACCGGGAGGTGTAAATTCTTCAAGGTCGTCCAGGCAGCTCAGGAATGTACCGGGAGGTGTAAATTCTTCAAGGTCGTCCAGGCAGCTCAGGAATGTACCGGGAGGAGTAAATTCTTCAAGGTCGTCTAGGCAGCTCAGGAATGTACCGTCAGGTGTAAAAATTCTTCAAGGTCGTCCAGGCAGCTCAGGAATGTCGGGAGGAGTAAATTCTTCAAGGTCGTCTAGGCAGCTCTGGAATGTACCGTCAGGTGTAAAAATTCTTCAGGGTCGTCCAGGCAGCTCAGGAATGTACCGGGAGGAGTAAATTCTTCAAGGTCGTCTAGGCCGCTCTGAAATGTACCGGCAGGTGTAAAAATTCTTCAAGGTCGTCCAGGCAGCTCAGGAATGTACCGGGAGGTGTAAATTCTTCAAGGTCGTCTAGGCAGCTCAGGGATGTACCGGCAGGTGTAAAAATTCTTCAAGGTCGTCCAGGCAGCTCAGGAATGTACCGGGAGGAGTAAATTCTTCAAGGTCGTCTAGGCAGCTCAGGAATGTACCGTCAGGTGTAAAAATTCTTCAAGGTCGTCCAGGCAGCTCAGGAATGTACCGGGAGGTGTAAATTCTTCAAGGTCGTCCAGGCAGCTCAGGAATGTACCGGGAGGTGTAAAAATCCTTCAAGGTCGTCCAGGCAGCTCAGGCAGCTCAGGAATGTACCGTCAGGTGTAAAAATTCTTGAAGGTCGTCTAGGCAGCTTAGGAATGTACCGTCAGGTGTAAAAATTCTTCAGGAATGCAATAGAACCTGTGTGGAGATCCTTCACCGCCAGGTACGCAATCTCTACATAAACCCTCTAAGATCACTAATGTCTGTTTGTAGCTAGTGAAGTGCTTAAAAAAAAAATTTATGTCCTGGTCTCTCTCTCCATGGGTAACCAAGCCATAAACTGAGGACTTGGAGCAAAAAAAAAAAAATAAATAAATAGATATATGTGATGAATGGTTTAGAAAACCGACAAGTTGAAGAATTGAGACACTTATACAACACATGGGAATCTTTGTCAATAAAGATTCCCATGTGTTACATAAGTGTTTCAATTCTTTAAATAGATATAGTTAAAGAGCGAGACAGAAGGAGACTTGACACAGTATACCTGGAGTTTACCTGGAGAGAGTTCCGGGGGTCAACGCCCCCGCGGCCCGGTCTGTGACCAGGCCTCCTGGTGGATCAGAGCCTGATCAACCAGGCTGTTGCTGCTGGCTGCACGCAATCCAACGTACGAGCCACAGCCCGGCTGGTCAGGAACCGACTTTAGGTGCTTGTCCAGTGCCAGCTTGAAGACTGCCAGGGGTCTGTTGGTAATCCCCCTTATGTATGCTGGGAGGCAGTTGAACAGTCTCAGGCCCCTGACACTTATTGTATGGTCTCTTAACGTGCTAGTGACACCCCTGCTTTTCATTGGGGGGATGTTGCATCGTCTGCCAAGTCTTTTGCTTTCGTAGTGAGTGATTTTCGTGTGCAAGTTCGGTACTAGTCCCTCTAGGATTTTCCAGGTGTATATAATCATGTATCTCTCCCGCCTGCGTTCCAGGGAATACAGTTTTAGGAACCTCAAGCGCTCCCAGTAATTGAGGTGTTTTATCTCCGTTATGCGCGCCGTGAAGGTTCTCTGTACATTTTCTAGGTCAGCAATTTCACCTGCCTTGAAAGGTGCTGTTAGTGTGCAGCAATATTCCAGCCTAGATAGAACAAGTGACCTGAAGAGTGTCATCATGGGCTTGGCCTCCCTAGTTTTGAAGGTTCTCATTATCCATCCTGTCATTTTTCTAGCAGATGCGATTGATACAATGTTATGGTCCTTGAAGGTGAGATCCTCCGACATGATCACTCCCAGGTCTTTGACGTTGGGGTTTCGCTCTATTTTGTGGCCAGAATTTGTTTTGTACTCTGATGAAGATTTAATTTCCTCGTGTTTACCATATCTGAGTAATTGAAATTTCTCATCGTTGAACTTCATATTGTTTTCTGCAGCCCACTGAAAGATTTGGTTGATGTCCGCCTGGAGCCTTGCAGTGTCTGCAATGGAAGACACTGTCATGCAGATTCGGGTGTCATCTGCAAAGGAAGACACGGTGCTGTGGCTGACATCCTTGTCTATGTCGGATATGAGGATGAGGAACAAGATGGGAGCGAGTACTGTGCCTTGTGGAACAGAGCTTTTCACCGTAGCTGCCTCGGACTTTACTCTGTTGACGACTACTCTCTGTGTTCTGTTAGTGAGGAAATTATAGATCCATCGTCCGACTTTTCCTGTTATTCCTTTAGCACGCATTTTGTGCGCTATTACGCCATGGTCACACTTGTCGAAGGCTTTTGCAAAGTCTGTATATATTACATCTGCATTCTTTTTGTCTTCTAGTGCATTTAGGACCTTGTCGTAGTGATCCAATAGTTGAGACAGACAGGAGCGACCTGTTCTAAACCCATGTTGCCCTGGGTTGTGTAACTGATGGGTTTCTAGATGGGTGGTGATCTTGCTTCTTAGGACCCTTTCAAAGATTTTTATGATATGGGATGTTAGTGCTATTGGTCTGTAGTTCTTTGCTGTTGCTTTACTGCCTCCTTTGTGGAGTGGGGCTATGTCTGTTGTTTTTAGTAACTGTGGGACGACCCCCGTGTCCATGCTCCCTCTCCATAGGATGGAAAAGGCTCGTGATAGGGGCTTCTTGCAGTTCTTGATGAACACGGAGTTCCATGAGTCTGGCCTATTTGTAATTATCTGTTTGTAGCTACAAGAGCAGAGTTAAGATAAGATAAATTAAGATTTCCTGGAGTTTACCTGGAGAGAGTTCCGGGGGTCAACGCCCCCGCGGCCCGGTCTGTGACCAGGCCTCCTGGTGGATCAGAGCCTGATCAACAAGGCTGTTGCTGCTGGCTGCACGCAAACCAACGTACGAGCCACAGCCCGGCTGATCAGGAACTGACTTTAGGTGCTTGTCCAGTGCCAGCTTGAAGACTGCCAGGGGTCTGTTGGTAATCCCCCTTATGTGTGCTGGGAGGCAGTTGAACAGTCTCGGGCCCCTGACACTTATTGTATGGTCTCTTAACGTGCTAGTGACACCCCTGCTTTTCATTGGGGGGATGGTGCATCGTCTGCCAAGTCTTTTGCTTTCGTAGTGAGTGATTTTCGTGTGCAAGTTCGTAACTTGCACCAAGTTTACTTGGAGATTTTATAACATCAGAATAACCTAACACCAGAGAACACTAATTCTTACGTGGACTGCACAAGGCGAAATAAAACCGAACAGCACAAGAGAAACACCTAATAATAAGCAGGAATAACGGCAGATGATCGATCGATATATATATATATATATATATATATATATATATATATATATATATATATATATATATATATATATATATATATATATATATATATATATATATATATATATATGTCGTGCCGAATAGGCAGAACTTGCGATCTTGGCTTAAATAGCAACGTTCATCTTGCCATATAGGACAAGTGAAAATTTGTGTATGCAATAATTTCGCCAAAATCATTCTGAACCTAACGAAAAAAATATATTTCACTGTGTTTGTTTAGTATTAAATTATTATAAACAAATCTAAAATATATTTAGTTGGGTTAGGCTGAAATAAATTGTTCTCGTTATAATAAGGTTAGGTAAGTTTTCTAAGATTCTTTTGGTGCAAAATTAAAAAATTTTACATCAAAATTAATGAAAAAATATATCTTTAAACCTATAAGAGAGAATTTTAGAAAGGACTTAATTTTAAATGAATTATTGCTAATTGACCAGTTTTACATATTCGGCACGACATATATATATATATATATATATATATATATATATATATATATATATATATATATATATATATATATATTCGCACCCACGAACGAGTGGTATTGATCAGTAACAACACTGTACTAGCCAAGGAGTCGAACCCATGCTGCTGTGGCCCACTTCATGGAGAAAAACACATGACGCTCTAGTCCACGGGACCACTCAGTCCTGAGGATTCTGAGGATTGCATGTATATATATCTATATACATGCTAAATAAACCACAGGGGAATGGTTAACACTGGTTTGAGGCCTTTCACATATTCATGTTCTTTGTCAGGAGTTATGCATGACCTACCCCGCCAGAGAGAGAGAAAGAGAGTAAAAGATAGAGAGAGAGAGAGAGAGAGAGAGAGAGATGAGTGCCTGACATGCCCATCATGTCCACGCACTCACCTCTGGTATGGGAACTCTTCAAGATTTACAGGAAGCAAGATACGGAATAAAATGAACCAGTGATAGCCCAAAATCACATCTAATCACCGTCAACTAGTCTAATGCTATTAAGTAAGTTTATTCAGGTATACACAAATACAGATACATAGATTATCATACATAGCAGAATATGTATAGAGAACCTGGGATAACCCAAAAATGTCAAAAAAAGTGACTTATTAAATCATGTCAACTATGTGGCTATGTCTTTAACAATGTTAATAACCCCATATTCCTCATGTCATAACATAAGAACATATGAAAGAAGGAACACTGCAGCAGGCTTACTGGCCTATGCGAGGCAGGTCCAAGTCTCCTACCAGCTGGCACTACTTTTACTCTACAAAATATCCAGAATATTCTCTACCAAAAGTAACCTAATTATTCCTTATGATAATTAATGTAACTATATATATGTGTATCTGAATAAACTTTCTTAATTACCTCAAAAATATCCTGAATATTCCCTTTCACAAATATCCTGAATATTCCCTTTCACAAATATCCTGAATATTCCCTTTCACAAATATTCTGAATATTCCCTTTCACAAATATCCTGAATATTCCCTTTCACAAATATCCTGAATATTCCCTTTCACAAATATCCTGAATATTCCCTTTTACAAATATCCTGAATATTCCCTTTCACAAATATCCTGAATATTCCCTTTCACAAATATCCTGAATATTCCCTTTCACAAATATCCTGAATATTCCCTTTCACAAATATCCTGAATATTCCCTTTCACAAATATCCTGAATATTCCCTTTCACAAATATCCTGAATATTCCCTTTCACAAATATCCTGAATATTCCCTTTCACAAATATCCTGAATATTCCCTTTCACAAATATCCTGAATATTCCCTTTCACAAATATCCTGAATATTCCCTTTCACAAATATCCTGAATATTCCCTTTCACAAATATCCTGAATATTCCCTTTCACAAATATCCTGAATATTTCCTTTCACAAATATTCTGAATATTCCCTTTCACAAATATCCTGAATATTCAGAATATTCCCTATTCCAAAATATCCTGAATATTCCGTTTGCCTTGATGCCTTTTGGATTACGTGCGGCTAGTAGTAACAGTCTCGTTGATCAGGCCATGATCCACCATGAAGCCTGGTCACAGACCGGGCCGCGGGGGCGTTGACCCCCGGAACTCTCTCCAGGTATATTCTTATCAACCTATAAAGACTTACTTATACATCCTCAGTATTTTAAATTATTCAGAAATATTTCTAGATTCTCCTAAAAGACTTTTATTGTCTATATGTCTTTGGTGGTGCCTCGTAGCCGAACTGATAGCTGCGTATGAGATAAGCTATCAGATAAGATAACAGTTTTTAAGTTTTAGTAATTCTAGCTATGCTAGACACTTCTGAAGCTACCATAGCTCTTGGGCCCTTACTGGAATACTTCACGAATTGTTAATTGTCCTACTGAGGACCGGGGATCGATCCCCGGTACTGGTGGAAATATTAAGACGTGATTCCTTAAGGCACCTGTTGTCCATGTTCACGTACCAGTAAAATAGGTACCCGGGTGTTAGTCGACTGGTGTGGGTCACATCCTGGGTGTTAGTCGACTGGTGTGGGTCACATCCTGGGTGTTAGTCGACTGGTGTGGGTCACATCCTGGGTGTTAGTGGACTGGTGTGGGTCACATCCTGGGTGTTAGTGGACTGGTGTGGGTCACATCCTGGGTGTTAGTGGACTGGTGTGGGTCACATCCTGGGTGTTAGTGGACTGGTGTGGGTCACATCCTGGGTGTTAGTGGACTGGTGTGGGTCACATCCTGGGTGTTAGTGGACTGGTGTGGGTCACATCCTGGGTGTTAGTGGACTGGTGTGGGTCACATCCTGGGTGTTAGTGGACTGGTGTGGGTCACATCCTGGGTGTTAGTGGACTGGTGTGGGTCACATCCTGGGTGTTAGTGGACTGGTGTGGGTCACATCCTGGGTGTTAGTGGACTGGTGTGGGTCACATCATTTCGGCAAAACTGACCTAATTTGCGGGAAATGTTCAGCATAACAAGCGGCTTTCTATATAGTAGTATGTTATTGATGTCAGCTATGGTCTGTATACCTTGTACATGTACTTGTATACCTTGTACATGTACTTGTATACCTTGTACATGTACTTGTATACCTTGTACATGTACTTGTATACCTTGTACATGTACTTGTATACCTTGTACATGTACTTGTATACCTTGTACATGTACTTGTATACCTTGTACATGTACTTGTATACCTTGTACATGTACTTGTATACATTGTACATGTACTTGTATACCTTGTACATGTACTTGTATACCTTGTACATGTACTTGTATACATTGTACAGTACTTGTATACCTTGTACATGTACTTGTATACCTTGTACATGTACTTGTATAACTTGTACATGTACTTGTATACCTTGTACATGTACTGGTATACCTTGTACATGTACTGGTATACCTTGTATATGTACTGGTATACCTTTTACATGTACTTGTATACCTTGCACATGTACTTGTATACCTTGTACATGTACTTGTATACATTGTACAGTACTTGTATACCTTGTACATGTACTTGTATACCTTGTACATGTACTTGTATACCTTGTACATGTACTGGTATACCTTGTACATGTACTGGTATACCTTGTACATGTACTTGTATACCTTGTACATGTACTTGTATACCTTGTACATGTACTTGTATACCTTGTACATGTACTTGTATACCTTGTACAAGTACTTGTATACCTTGTACATGTACTTGTATACCTTATACATGTACTTGTATACCTTGTACATGTACTTGTATACCTTGTACATGTACTTGATCATCATTATCATCATCATCATTATGATCATCATCATTATTATCATCATCAGCATCATTATCATTATCATCAGCAGCATCATTATTATTATCTCATAATAGTGCCTGTAACAGCCTGTGGCACGACGGTCTCATTTTCAACCTTGCAGACCTCCCTCTCCACAACTGGACCCGTCTGAGGCTCATTTACAACGTCTTAACAGGTAGAAGTATCATTCCCACCTTCCATGGCACGGCAGCAACTCCCTGCACGCCGACAGCTGGAGTACCCCAAGGCTCTTGCCTCAGCCCTATACTCTTCAATATATATGCCAACGATCTCCCCCAGCCTGAACACAATGATACCATCATCACCCAATTTGCAGACGATGTTATCCATGTAGTGTCTTCAACTCCCATCTCTGGTGCAAACAAGCATAGAGCAATAGAGAAAATGAATGAAGAACTAGGGAGAACAGCTAAGTGGGAGAAGAAATTGAGAATCACAACCAACCCAGACGAAGTCCTCATCAGTACCATCGGCTGCTTACCATCAACAATGGAAGACAAAGGGGGCATTGCCATCAGAGGCACCCAAATCGCTATTAGGAATCCAAACAAGATCCTATGATACAAGATCGACAGATTACTCAACTCTACATCCCACATAACCAAAAAAAGTGAACCTAGCGAAAGCCCGCCTCGGCCAATTTTACCGATTCAAGGCAGCCCCCTCCCTCAAACAACACCTGTACAAGATGATGATCAGACCCATGTCACTAACAACCAAAACCAACATACTAAACCTCCAAGGAGTCCAAAACAGAGCCCTTCGCTTTATCACTGGCGCCAGATTCAGAGACAGAATCAGAACCGAAGACCTGCACACACAACAGAGAGTCACTGCAATTAACGTCAGGCTGGATGAACTAAAGAAGAGACAACTGTGTGACATGCAAGAACTCGATGTACCTGACAGAGAGAACCTCCCCAACCATCGAACACGACCGACTACATCATTGAATATCAAAATGGTATACAATACCGACAGGTTGGTAGGTAAGACACATAGGCAACTGTTAGGCAACTTTATTCCGAAACGTTTCGCCTACACAGTAGGCTTCTTCAGTCGAATACAGAAAGTAGGCAGGAACAGAAGAGATGTGAAGACGATGTAATCAGTCCATCACCCTTGAAGTCGTAGAATTTGAAGTTGTCAGTCCCTCAGCCTGAAGAAGTTCAGTTCCATAGTCAAGCGACAGTGCAGAGACTTAAATACTGTCGGAAGGAGAGGGGCAGAGTAGTAGTAGTAGTGAGAATGTAGCCACTGAGAGTTTATGTCCCTCTCAGATCTATGGAACAGAACTTCTCCAGGCTGAGGGACTGACAACCTCAAATTCTACGACTTCAAGGGTGATGGACTGATTACATCGTCTTCACAGCTCTACTGTTCCTGCCTACTTTCTGTATTCGACTGAAGAAGCCTACTGTGTAGGCGAAACGTTTCGGAATAAAGTTGCCTAACTGTTGCCTATGTGTCTTACCTACCGACTACATCATTAGCAGCCCCCTCCCCACAGATCCCGAAGAATGACCCTCCAACAAAGAGTTCGACGCTTTATCCACAAGGAGAATTTCCCTCGACCAAAAATCCTAAGCGACCTCCCCGAAGAAGAAGAATGGATACCATCAGAACCGTTCTACGTCCAGTAATATGGATTAACGTTCCCCAGTTCTGGGTGACCCACTTCTACCACTCAACACCTTACAATTAACCTTGTAACATATACACTCATCTTCTAGCAAAACACCATCACAGAAACTGCTTGGCCAACCAACTCCAGGTGAGCAACCAATCTCCATCAAACGACCTGCAACTACCACCTGCAGCTGCAGCCTTACGACCAACCTCTTGCGAAAAAAAAAAATCAAAGGCAATTGCAAACAGTATGCATCCTTCCAATTCAGTGGCTCACCGGTATACACCTGGTATAGCGTTGTGCAACCGACGGGCAGGAGGTATACCTATCTATAAACATAACTTTTTTACGAATTACACAACACGCATGCACACGCATTGAAATTGCACCTAAGTGGATAGGCCACTTACCGCTCCCCCACCCCCTAACCTTTCACACATTCCATCCTTCCCTATCTTACCCATCCTTCTTCCTTCCCCATCTCACCAAAACTCTGATCAGAGCCTCGCACCTCTCATAATAGTGTTGTAAGTGTAAGTGTTGTAACTTCTTCCAGTCTACCCTCTAAACGACACTAGAGAAAATGAAAATGCCTGCCTAAGGTGAGATGGTAAACTATTAAAATTTGCTTATGTACCGTGTTACAAATAGTTGGGACGTACTCACCGAAGGGCAAAACATACAGAAGTGGCGAGAATGCTGGTCTATTGCTACCCAAATCTTCAGGAGGCCCCTTTGCATAATGAGCATCAAAGCGATGACTCACGAAATCGTAATGACACGAGTGCAAACAAACCATACGACGGGTGTGGGTTTGAACCGGCGGTCAGAGAGTCTCAAAACTCCAGACCGTCGCGTTAACCACTGGGCCAGCTGGCTTAATAAAATTCATCCAACTAGGTATATTTCTACACTATAGGAAGGTTAGCATAGGCACCACTGTGACCACAAATGCAAGTTTTTACAGACCAAATTCCTGCTAGTGGCTAACGCGACGGTCTGGAGTTTTAAGACTCTCTGACCGCGGGTTCAAACCCCACCCGTGGTATGGTTTCATCCAAGCGATTTTTTATAACACCGTCGCATACTAAATAACCGTCAAGTTTGTACAACCTATAACGATAGTTGTACAGGGCATTCCTATCATCTTTTAAGAGAGATGATTCAATTATATCTGTTTCAATGACAGAACTGCTGCAGTTCTGTTACTTTCCATGTATCCGGGTGTCCTGAAGCTCGATCGCTAACGCATTCAGCTCACACACACTCAGGTCCGGAGATAAGATAAGGTAGGATTTTGTTCGGATTTTTAACCCCTGTGCAGCTGGTGAACATTAGGACGTGTTTCCTAAAGACACCTGCTGTCCCTGTTCACCTAGCAGTAAAATGGGTACCTGGGTTTTAGTAGACTGGTGTAGGTCGCATCCTGAGATAAAATTGACTTAATTTGCGGAAAATGCTCTGCAAAACAATGGGCTTTCTATATATTAGTATGTCATTGATGTCAGCTATGGTCTGTATACCTTGTACATGTACTTGAAGAAATAAAGATTTATTACGATTATTATTATCATCAATAATGTGTGAGGGGCTGTCCTCATTAAGATGGATATCATGAAGTACTATATGACTAAATCTAAAGGGTTGAAAATCAGATGAAGGTTGCTTCTCAACTCGAAAACTTTAGTTAAACCTGCTCCACCTCAGTCAGTCACAACTGTACATGGCAACACCTGCTTACCTGAGAGATCATACCACTGTGTCCCGTGGCCTGGTAGGCACTGGGACACCGTAGCATCCTCAGACATCGTAGTGCTAGAGGAAATCAAACTCACGGGAAGGATACCAGATGCAATCTTTCCAAATGGATATCAGATCATGAGGAAAGAACAGAGGGAATAGAGGGGGCGGAGGAGTTGCACTGCTCACCAAAAATCAATAGAGTTTTGAGGAGTAGGAAGGAAGGGACAGATTGATGATTGAAGTGGCGTACAACCCACCACAAAATAGCAAAAGGCAAAGACAATAATATAATGAGAGCAACAGAGCAATGGTTGATAAACTAACTTAGGTGGTCAGAAAAGCCCACATAGGCAGGGCAAAGTTACTAGTCGAGGGTGATTTCAATCACAAGGAGAATGACTGGAAAAACCTAGAGCCACATAGGGGACCAGAAACGTGGAGGAATAAGATGATGAAGGTGGTACTGGAAAACGTCATGCATCAGCATGTTAGGGACACTACCAGAGAGAGAAGAGAGGATAAACCAGAAACACTGGACCTCATTTTCATCTTGATTAGTTCAGACGTTGAAGACATCACTTATGAAAGGCCCCTTGGAGCTAGTGGTCACGTGGTTCTGAGCTTCGAATACATACTAGAGTTACAACTTTCACGGCGCGCATAACGGAGATAAAACACCTCAATTACTGGGAGCGCTTGAGGTTCCTAAACCTGTATTCCCTGGAACGCAGGAGGGAGAGATACATGATTATATACACCTGGAAAATCCTAGAGGGACTAGTACCGAACTTGCACACGAAAATCACTCACTACGAAAGCAAAAGACTTGGCAGACGATGCAACATCCCCCCAATGAAAAGCAGGGGTGTCACTAGCACGTTAAGAGACCATACAATAAGTGTCAGGGGCCCGAGACTGTTCAACTGCCTCCCAGCACACATAAGGGGGATTACCAACAGACCCCTGGCAGTCTTCAAGCTGGCACTGGACAAGCACCTAAAGTCAGTTCCTGATCAGCCGGGCTGTGGCTCGTACGTTGGTTTGCGTGCAGCCAGCAGCAACAGCCTGGTTGATCAGGCGCTGATCCACCAGGAGGCCTGGTCACAGACCGGGCCGCGGGGGCGTTGACCCCCGAAACTCTCTCCAGGTAAACTCCAGGTAAACAAGTGGAGAGGGAATTAGGGCAAGCAGGATGGAAGAAATCAAACTACAAAGCAGGAGACTACACAGGTATGAAGAATTTCCTGCATGAGGTTCAGTGGGAAAGAGAACTGGAGGAAAATCAGTAAATGAAATGATGGAATATGTAACAGCAAAATGCAAAGATGTCAGCATAGTTGCTGAATCCCCTTACATGTGTTGTATAGATTAACTGAGCATTATAGTATCATCCATGTGTTTATATAGAAGATCTCTTAGGCCTGTGACTGTATGACGTCACGGGATACAGCTTGAGTGTGAGGCGAGCTACCTCGGCCTCAGTCGGCGTATAACATCCAGCTAGGCAGTGACACGGCAGGCTGGGCTCCATCTCCCATTATCACAGTCTGACAATATATATCGTTACCATCCAACTAGTGTGTCTACCTTCAACCCTCAAGTCTCCTTTAAGAACCCCTACGACAAAGAGGCAGAGGAGAGGTTTGTACTCAAGGTCAATAGAAACAATGGGAAGACCAGAGCGAGCCCTTGGTTCACCCAGAGGTGTAGAGAGCCCAAAACTGATGCACTAGAGAATGGAAAATATATAGAAGACAAAGGACCCAGGAGAATAAGATTAGTCAAAGAGCCAGAAATAAATATGCACAGATAAGGAAGAAGGCCCAGCAGCAGTCTGAGAATGATATACTATCGAAAACCATATCTGACCCGATGCTGTTGTACAGCAGCATCAGAAGGAAAACAACTGTCAAGAACCAGGTAATCAGGCTGAGGAAGGAAGGAGGGGAGTTCACAACAACCAAGGAGGTAATACATGATATTTAAGGAAGTATTTTCAGTGGAGACAGAAAAGATTCCAGAAAGCCAGAATGGTAGGGTGCACCAACAAGTGCTGGACACACTTTACACAACCGAAGAAAAGGTGAAGAAGCTGCTAAGTGAACTAGGTATCACAAAGGCGGTGGGACCGGACATCTCTCCATGGGTCCTGAGAGAGGGAGCAGAAGTGCTGTGGCATAAACAACAATCTTCAACACATCTATCGAAACAGGGCGACTACCCGAGGTGTGGAAGACAGCAAATGTAGTCCCAGATTTTAAGAAAGGAGACAGACAGGCAACATGTTACAAAACTCGCCTTCTTAAAACGTCTCCAGAGCATGGTAGAGAGTTAAGCTAATTTATTCTTGTTTAACAGTTTCCTTTTTCCGTTTTTGTAACATGATTGCAAAATAAATAACTAAAACTTAATATTTTTACTAGTAAAGTTGTTTAGCAGAATATATATACGTATATAATGTTAAACATTGGATATAAAATTAGGAGTCTAACTCCTACACTTCTCTTGGTACGTACCTTATATATATATATATATATATATATATATATATATATATATATATATATATATATATATATATATATATATATATATATATATATATATATATATATATATATATATATATATATATATATATATATATATATATATAATTTAATTAACTATAACGATCTATTTCAACCATTATATTAATATGGATAAATCAACCTTATAAGTTCGGTCTTAGTACTATCTACATCCAGTAATATCAACCACAAGGTAACCTACAATGGCTACCAAGACTTATTCACTTAATTCAGTAGTGTAAGGCAGAACTCGCAAGTGACACTTATAATAACAGTAATAATAATAATAATAATAATAATAATAATAATATCTTTATTTACTACAAGTACATGTACAAGGTATACAAGTACACGTACAAGGTATACAAGTACATGTACAAGGTATACAAGTACATGTACAAGGTATACAAGTACATGTACAAGGTATACAAGTACATGTACAAGGTATACAAGTACATGTACAAGGTATACAAGTACATGTACAAGGTATACAGTCCTAGCTGACAACAATGACATACTACTATATAGAAAGCCCCTTGTTATGCTCCGCATGTCGGGCAAATTAGGTCAGTGTCCCAGGATGCGACCCACACCAGTCGACTAACACCCAGGTACCCATTTTACTGATGGGGAACATAGACAACAGGTGGAAAGAAACACGCCCAATGTTTCTACTCTGGCTGGGAATCGAACCCAGGCCCTCACCGTGTGAAGCGAGAGCGTTAGCCACCAGGCCACCAAGGAGAGAACTTGATGTGTCTCCTATGAGAGGTCAGCGGGAATGTAGATGAATGGTTCATGGAACCGACACGTTGATAAATTAGACAGATGTGCAACACTTGGGTATCTTTAATGAGGAAACGTTTCGCCACACAGTGGCTTCATCAGTCCATACAAAGGAGAACTGGAGGAGTTTTGAGGTAATCAGTCCCTCAGCCTTGAGTCGATGTGGTCAGTCCATCAGTCTTGAAAAGAATACAACATATGTTCGAAGAAGTAGCTTATATACTGTAGGCAGGAGAGGTACAGCAGTCGTAGGTGGTGTCACATTTGTCCAATGTGGAAGTAGGTCGTGTCCAGGTCAGCGGGTAACTCGGGTGAATTTTCAGCCAACTAAACAAGCCTTTTCGGTCCTTGTGTATTACTTCGTGGTTGATGTTGTTCTTAGCCACGCTGGATGCAAATAAGACTAAGTCTGTCACTATCGAGTTCTGCCTTACTCTGGTGAATTAATGGCTCATCTAACTGAATAAGTCTTGGCAACCATTGTAAGTTACCTTATTGGATGAGGATTGCACTAATTCCGAACTTATAAGGTTGATTTATCCATATTAAAGAAAAATAAGGACTTATCGCCAAATGAATCGTTTCTCCGGACATTTTCACAGGTGCTCCGTCCTCGGATCTTCTCGGGCTTGGGTCGTAGAAGTCACCATTTGTATCGGGCTCCTTCCCTAGCCCGTTTCCTCGTGTCGTTTTCCAGCTTATAACAATTACTCCTGTTATGACCTCTTCTCTGGCAGTAGGAACACACAGGAGAATTCTTCCAGAGGCTGCTGCTCGCGCCTTTTCACCGCCCCGCAACAGTGTTAGATCGGTGACTAGGATTAACCGAGAGGCCGAAAAGGCGAGAAAAACTCTAAAGTGTTCCTACTGCCAGAGAAGAGGTTATAACAGGAGCAATTGTTATAATTTGGAAAACGACGCGAGGAAACAGGCTCGGGAAGGAGCCCCGATACAAATGGTGACTTCCACGTCCCAAGCCCGAGAAGATCAGAATACGAAGCAAGGTACCGTGAGCCAGAAAGTTTCCTCGCCGAGATGACCAGCACCTATGAAAATGCCCGAGGAAAAGATTTAGTTGGCGATGAGTCCTTATTTTTCTTCCGGGAACGGTAGGAAAATAAGGCGTACTTCCTTTAACCAACATGACTTACACCAAGATGGGCGTAATCCTAGAAGCTTATAGAGGAAATATTTCTAGTGTCCCTTTTCACAGGATATAACTAAAGGTTAATGGTTACGAGGGATATGCTGCTATGGGTATATCGGAAGGAGGTTTCCTTATCAGATCAGTAGATCTACTGATAGGGAACGATTTAAGCCAGGAAGGAATTAGCAAGGAGCCGGTGGTCATAGATAATGCCTCGGGTGAAAATGATCTGCTCAAAGTTTGTGAAAGGAACCATCTTTATTCCCTCTCTGAATCGTCATGAGAGCCTTGGCCCAGTCCCAACAATTTCTTCTCCAGTGAGGAGAGACCTCGTGGATATGGGATTAAATCTGTTATTCAGTGAGACCCATCTACTTACGTCTAAGGTTATAGAACCCTCTATTGTCTTTAGATCTAGAATCCTTGCACGTTAAAGCTCTTAGGCAGGAAGATTTGATACAGGGACAACGGGAAGATCCATTTCTAGGACAGATGAAGAAGTTAGTGATGTCCGAAGACGAAGCTGAAAGGCTGGAGAACTGTTTTTACTATCGTGATGAGATACTGATGAGGAAATCCACGATCAGAGGTTCCCCAGATGATGCTTCGCCAGGGTAAGACGTATTGATCCTGCCAGTTACTTTCCGGGAACTTGCCCTGGGTGTAGCCCACAACAGTCCCATGGGAGGACATCTGGGCATAAGACAATGGGGAAATTGTCTAAATACTTTTACTGACCGAAAATAAGAGAGACCGTGGTGAATCACTTGCATCATTGTCGGGTATGCCAAGCGATAGGCAAGACCGCTCATACTCCACTTCCGGCTCTGCTAATCCCTCTCACCTCAGACGGAGAACCATTTGCCTGCCTGATCAAAGATTGCATGGACCCGCTTCCCAAAACTAAGTTTGGGAACCAATACCTGTTTACAATTATTGACTCTGCGACCAGGTACCTGGAGGCCAGGTACCACAATAAGAGCTTTAATTAGATTCTCGCAAGTAGGGTTGCCCTACGAAATCCAGTCGGACCAGGGTTCAAATTTTATCTCAAAGATCTTAAAAGAAGCCTTGTTGCGTCTAGGAGTAAAGTCTCTACTGGCCACCAGTTATCGACCACAATCCCAGGGAGCCCTAAAAAGGTTCAATCGTACCTTGAAGACGATGATGCGCTCTTATTGCGAGCAGTTCAGCAAGGATTGGGATGAAGGTCTTCCATTTCTTCTCTTAGCAATGAGAGAGAGTGAACAAGAGAGTTTGGGTTACAGCCCATTTGAACTAATGTACGGTCAATCCGTATGCGGCCCCTTGGCCGTATTAAAGGATGTATGGACCGGGAACACTAAACCAACTCTACGACTCTCCCCTGATTTGATACAAGAACATCTAGCCTCAAGGAAGTTAGCTAAAGCCATCTAGGATGAAGCAACGTCATGATAAGCATGCAGCTAAGCACTCATTCTGAGCAGGAGAAAAAGTCTTAGCACAGAAGTTAGTCCTTGGACATACTTTGCAGCCGAGATATGAAGGATCGAATGAGGTGGTTAAGAAGCTGGGTGAAGTGAACTACCTGGTAAGAACGCCGGGAAAGAAGAGGTCACACCACATCTACCACGTAAACCAGCTAAAGAAATACTACGGGGAACCTGTTTCCACCACTACCGCCCTCCCTGTTCCTGTGGAAGATGACGTTGGTTTATCTGATTTCTCGAGAGGAATAGAAATTCGCCTCAAAAATTCAAAAGTACTCGAAAACTTGGACTATTTCCTGAGTGATCTTAGCGCCGACAGAGTGGAACAGGTTAAGAAACTAATTGAGAAGTATTCATCGCTATTTTGGGACATTCCCAAACGTTGTACTTTAGGAACCCATGACGTAGATGTCCGAGGTGCCACACCTATTAAGCCAACTCTGCACTGCCTAAGTCCAGTCAAGCATAAAATTTTGCAGGAAGAAGTAGATTTTCTGCTGTCCCAGTGACTAATTGAGCGTAATCAGAGTCCGTGGGCCTCCCCCTGTGCACATCCGATATGTTCCACAGTCGGACGGGACATATCAGATGTGCACTGACTGTAGGAAGGTTAACACCGTGACTGTGCCGGATGGTTACCCGTTGCCACAGGTGGACGACCTGATCGACCGAGTCTCAGGAGCAAAGCACTGTAAGCCGTTTGGACCTGCTGAGGGGTTACTACCAGGGTCTTCTAATTCTGCATGCCCAAAAAATCTCAGCCTTTGCGATACATGGGGGTTTGTATAACTATCTGGACACCCCTTTCGGCCTCTGCAACGCGGCTTCCAATGTTCCAGCGACTGACGAATCAAGTAACCCAAGGCCTTGAGGGGGTGGAAGCCTACCTGGACGATTTAGTGGTTGTCAGCGATGGCTGGGAGCTACATCTGTCCTGTCTAGAGGACCTGTTCAGAAAACTGGAGAGATATAATTTCACAGTTAACCTCGCCAAATGCAAATTTGGACAGACTACAATAAAGTACTTGGGTTTTAAGATAGGACAAGGTAAAGTTTCACCTTTGAATGCAAAAGTTAAGACCATTACAGAATTTCCAATGCCTCAGAACAGGAAAGGAATTCAGAGGTTTTTGGCATGGCCTGCTATTATGAGAGGTTCTGCCCAAACTCTGCAGAGGAAGTAGCCCCCCTCTTCTAACTCACTAGTTCTAAAGTCATCATTCGTCTCTCAACCATTGGATGGAGAGGACGTGTGCTGCTGCTGCTGCCCCCTTGTGTTGATTGGTGGCAGTAATATTTTCACAACATGGTGCTGGCTTGCCGGCGCCAAATCAACACAGTCTGTATTGAATTGACCCGTGGAGCTCTGACAGGGTCATCTACAGAGCTACTCCTGCCAGCAATTATCTATGATACTTATGGTATTGCTAACGAGGAGATTTGTGGAGTGGCGTTGAACGGCACAACGAGGATATTTGTGAAATTTAGCTCTGCAAGTGTGTATGAGATAGTGGTGGATAAGTACCAGGAGGTTGCTATCCCGGTTAATCAGGCTGTGACGGTGCGGCTTCATGACGTTTCTCGCCACTACACATGGGTCAAGATCAGGAATGTGCCTTTCGAGGCAAATGCATCTGATGTCCGTTTTGCGATGGGTAAATATGATACGATACATATGGCAACTGCAGGGCGCTGGTCGACAGGGCCGTATGCAGGAATACCTGAGGGCACGTATTCTGTAAAGATGACGCTACGCCACCCTATACCATCGTACATAGTGTTGCCCAATTTTCGGACCCAGGTGTTTGCAACATACGCTGGGCAATGCTGTACCTGTAGATTGTGTGGGTTGTATGACCACCTTGTGGCACAGTGTGAAAGGAGATGTGGCAACACAGAACATCAGCAACGACATGGAGTGGAGGAGAAGGGTGAGGAGCAAGATCAGCCTTATGCGACACTACCTCCAGAGGGTTTGTCTTGGAGTGAGGAGGTCGAGAGGGTGGCGGAGACAGAGATGGCAGGTATGACGAGGGGGGGGACATCCCTTCATTGGAAGTAGTACAGGTGCTGGAAGAGGTTATCCTGGATGTGAATGATAGTGATGTGGAAGCATCGATAGCATCGACGTTGGATGTTTTATTGGAAAACAAGAGTCTCCTCCACTTCACACCCAAGCCAAGCTCTTGGGTCTGATGAGGAGGGCGTGGTGCAGGCTCCTCGGTCGGAGGCGGGTGAGATGGATGCATTGCTGGTGAAAACGGTGGCGGCTGAGGTTCACCAGGAAACTGCGACAGACGACATAATGCAGGTCGAGGGTGCGACACGGAAGCGCAGAGCAGCACACTATAACTCTGAGGATGTGCTTACGCCTGCCCAGCGCACGGGGAAAAAGACCTGGGCGGAAGTCATGCAGAGAGGATCCTGTGGCCCTGAGATAAGATAAGATTAGATTTCGTTCGGATTTTTAACCCCGGAGGGTCAGCCACCCAGGATAACCCAAGGAAGTCAGTGCGTCATCGAGGACTGTCTAACTTATTTCCATTGGGGTCCTCAATCTTGTCTCCCAGGATGCGACCCACACCAGTTGACTAACACCCAGGTACCTATTTGCTGCTAGGTGAATAGGACAACAGGTGTATGGAAACGTGTCGAAATGTTTTCACCCGCCGGGAATCGAACCCGGGCCCTCCATGTGTGAAGCGGGAGCTTCAGCCACCAGGCCACCGGGCCTGCCTAAGGGGCAGGGGTTGGTTCAAAGTGTTCCTAAGGGGGAAGGGAGGGATAGAGGTGTCACGAAACGATTCGGTGACAAGTCAGTATCAGTGCCAAGAGGGAAACCCCCTTTGTTGGCTTTAAGTGCTTGACAATAAATATTAATGAATTGAGGTCGTAACGAAAGTGTGCATGGTTTAGTGAATATTTGGTGCGTCAAGATGTTGACGTGGTGTTCGTGCAGGAACACAATTACAGACCGGGCTATGAGTTGAAGATGGATGGGTATGATGTGTATGTGGAGCATGCTACAAGGCTGAAAATAGTTGTTGCCATCCTGGTCAGGGAAACTAGCCTGTTCGTAGTAAGGCAATGTGAGAGTGGGGAGGAAAGATTCGAGTGGATGGGTTATGGGGTAGGGTACAGATGACTTTGGTATGTGTGTATGGTCCGGCAGAGGGAGATGGAAGTATTAAGAATAAATTTGTGAGGGAAGTCCTAGTATATTATTTGCATGCCTTACCGGGTATAGCTGTGATTGGTGGTGATTGGAATTGTGTGATAAGGTGCAAGGATGTCGAACCAAGAGGGGCAGGGTATTGTTCGAGGATTTTCGGGGAATTATTAAATGGGGCGGGGTTAATGGATGTGGGGGGGTGGAATGGTAGAGCACACATTTGTTAGACGAGGGTACGCGGCTAGGCTGGATCAGTTGTACGTGCCCTGCACAGTCATAGTACACAGTGTGCGTGTGGTGGACGTGGTTTTTTCAGATCATAGGGAGTATAGGCAGACATAGTACGGAAGGGATTTTCTAGACGGAGTCAAAGTTATTGGAAGTTGAATGTGAAGTTGTTGCAAAGAGAGGAGTGTCGACAGTCTTTTGTACAATTGTGGGAACGTTTGTTGGAAGAGGCACCTGAGGACAGTGAGCTGGTTAGTTGGTGGGATTCGGTGGCTAAAACGTGTATAAAAGAATATGGTCGTAGTGGGAGAGAATATAATCGGTTAAAGTATGGGTATCAAAGATATCTTGAAGTGCAGTTGCGTGAATGTTACGAACGTGGATGTCCCAGCTATCCAGAGGTGAAAATTGAGGGTTTAAAGGGAAGTATTAGGGCTTTGCAAAACGAGTGTTTTGATTGTGCACGAGTTTTGGGAGGATTGGAAGAAGTGCTATGGAGTGATCGGCCTTCAGCTTGCGTGTTGAGAGCCCAGCAAAAGAGGAGAGTCACTACGGAAATGATGGGGTTAACCGTACATGATGAGATGGAAGGGTATAGGGAGGGTCAAGTTTTGGTAACGACGGAGGGTATGCGTGGATATGTAGATGCATGGTTTAAGTCGTATATACAAAGTAAGGGTATAAGTGAGAGAGTATTACAGGAAATGGGACGATTTGTGCAGTGTGAGATTGATGGTCAAGATCGGGAGGCATTGGGAGGACCGATTACGGAGTGTGAGATATGGCACGCATTGTCGAGGGCAAGCTTAGGTCAGGTGCCGGGAACAGATGGGCTGCCAAACGATTTCTATGTAAAGAATTGGGGGGTTTTGAGGTTTTTTTTACTAAGGTTGTTCAACATAATTAAGACTGATGGGACAATGGGAGAACAACAAAGGACTGCTGTGGTGGTATTGGTCCCAAAAGGTGAACAGTCTACTGTAGAGGATTATCGGGCCCTCTCGCTTATGTGCGGAGATTATAAGTTGTTTGCAAGGATATTAGGGAATAGAATAAAAAAAGTGATAGGCAAGGTAATTGATAGGGATCAATATGGGGTGCCAGGCAGGTCAGTGTACCAAGGGCATGGCATGATCCGGAGTTCTATAGAGAACCGGAGGGAGTTAGGTGGCAGGGTTGTATTGGTATTACATTGGAAGGCGGCTTATGACAGTGTCGAAAGGGAAGCATTATGGAAGTTCATGTGTTGGCAGGGTTTCGGGGAAGAAATTATATCTTGGGTAAAAATATTGTATAAGAGAGCGTTTATGAGAGTCCAGGTTAACGGAAGGTTAGGACTTAAAATTCAGATGGGACGGGGTTTGCGCCAGGGTTGCCCACTTTCGCAAATATTGTTTGTGTGTCTCCAGGATCCCTTTTATAGGGGAGTTCGGTGGGGTTTTGCGTGAATTTGGGTGGGTAATGAACGAGAGGGGGGCGGGCTGGTATAGTTGGATATGTGGACGACACAACTGTATTGGTGAGGGGTAGTAAGGACTTGTATAGGGTGGATAGGGTGGTGGAAGTGTTTGGAGAGGCATCTGAGATGAAAAGTCATGTAGCGAAGACTAAGTTTCTGGCTCTTGAGAATAGTGAAGATGGGGATGGGACAGTAGAGGGTGGGTGGAGTGTGGTGGAGCAATTATTTATATGTGGGATAGTGTATGTGAGAGATTCACGGGCAGCACAAGAGGTCAATTCGGTGCGAATAGTGGATGGAGTATTGAAAAGACTTGGGGGCTTGAGGGCGGCGCAGCTAACGTTTTGTTTAGCAAGTTATGGCATGTGGTGGTCATGTACCCGTTGATGCGATGAGAGGTACAACACTTACAGCATGGGGTGTTCAGATTTATATGGGGATCCGGTTGCGAATGGTTAAGTAGAGGGGTGATAACACTTCCGGTTGGCCGGGGAGGGCTGGGACTAATACCTCTTGTAAAAAGAATGATGAGTGTGTACCTAAAAAGGGGTTATATTAGGGAGGGGGGGCGAGGGGAGGTGGGATTGAGAGAGTACGTAAGGATATGCAACAGTGGTGTGGGGTAGGGATTTAATAGTAGGAGAGGCAATGTTGAGAGTTTTAATGACAGTACGGCAACCATCTCGTCTTAAATTGCGGGTCCTTGAGAGAGTGGATGATAGGTCAGTGGTGGCGGCAATCGAGGGGGCATACCCAGTGTATGCATGGAGTGGCATATGGAAGTGTCTACAGCAATTACGTATTAAACCGGGGGTACGGGAGGTAATGTTTAGATTTTTACATGGGATCTTGCCGTCAGGAGGCTAAGAGAGGGTGCGGAGTGTAGAGCGTGTGGAAGTCCGGAGACTATTTTTCATGTGGTGTATTTTTGCGATTGTATAGAAGCTGTGAGGGTCTGGTTAGGAAGGGTGTTTAGGTTAGTTGGAGGGGGGAAGGTTACAGGTGTTGCGGGCGTTAAGTTCAGATGTAAGTGGGGCGAGTCAGATGGTAGCGAATGCGATGGCGTATTTAATCACAGATTTTATTTATACATCTTGGGCGATGAGGGATGAAACGATAAAGGGGTTAGCAGCGACATTATATAAAACTAAGTGTCGAAATAGGGAAGTTCATGGAGGGAGCTAGGAGACGGCTTTTACTGAATGTTATCGGAGTTTTAGGTTGAGGGATTTATGGGATTTACGTGTAAAGAGGTGGTGGAGGGCTAGTGTCTCGCGGGTGGAAAGTATAGACGGATGTTAGTGTGCATGGTGTGTTTGTAGTCCTGTATAATAAGAGCCAATGTCTGTGGAGTGAGTGTAGGTGTGAGAGGTGCAAATATGTGTGTTTTCATTTAATTAGAGTTAATGGGTGACAGATGACGTAGGAATATGGAAGATTATAACTTTGTAATGTATGTATGGCGTGTGTCTGGCACCACAACATTGAAAGTGCATTGTAAGAGTGCATCACATATATATAACCATGAAGTACTGTATTACAACCTAGGATTTCAAAGGCCTGTTATCCCAGGTGTAATGGGAGCAAAAGAAACACAGCAGAAAAAGTTTAGACTTATATTATCCTTCACCAATTTAGAACAGCAATATGTACACTATGTACAGTAATAATTATAGTGCACGTCACGGTAAGCAAAGCAGAAATAGAAGCCACAAGATAGCAGACCGTGCTCAACCAGCTCTAGAATGGGAATGACAAGGGCAGACAGGAGAGCGGTATCCACATAACCTCTGCGATTGCCAATCCCACCTTCTTATTGGCTAGAACCTGGTCACTAGTTGAACGATGGGGCCCCATCACCAACTCTTAGCAACCTGGTTCGCTGGTTGGGGGAGATAGCCTGTAAATGAGGGTGTGTCCATGCGCCGAATAAAGGTTACGTACTCTTTGCATGCCACATACTGTGTGTTGTAGGGATAAATAAACGTTCATATATGTGTACAGGTCACGAATAATGGAATAGATTGTGTAATTAGGAATATCTATCTTAACTGTGATTCCATGAAGGGTTAAACTATCTTTAGAAAAGGTTTAGTTATCTTTGTATTCATGACACATTGTTTTACTAAGGGCTAAATAGAGCCCGCAGTTAAAGGCGTTCTTATTAAAGCCATCAGACTGTATGGCATTTAATGGAAGAATCAAGGTCAGGGGGAAGGATGTCACGGATCATATGATGCAAAATCAGTATTTGTCGAAACTCATAAGTTGGTTATAGCTTGGGGTTGGTACTTGGGTTGGAGGGGTTTAAGATTGTATCAGTAGTGCAGTAAGGTTGGTTTATATAGATTAAGGTGTATGGTTCAAATAAATTTAGGTCTACCTTCCTCTGGAAGGTGATATGCATAGGTGCCTAGCAGTTCTTTATTGTGAATACAATAAGTTGAACCAGATGTTGATTTTTTTTCAGTAGGTTTGGTTGCATTTGAATTGTATCATGTAGTTTGTAAGCACATTGTAAGAATTAAAAAATAAATAAATAAATACATAAATAAATTTTTGGAACATGTGATGTTATGAGGTTTCTGTTTTAAGGTTTGTGTGTGTTCTGCATGACCTGTTGCATCATGGTCTCTACTGTATACGATGTTTAAATACTGTATACGATGTTTAAATACCTATTATTGGACTAGTGATTGATTGACTGCAAAGGACCTGGAGGTTGTCACTGTTTTTATGTTCTGTGTAATAAAGTACTGATTTTAATATTCTGTAACACTGTGTATGTGGGATTTCCCTCATATAAATGTGCACTGACATAGATTTGTATTGATCCATGTGATGTTGAATGTTGGGGTGTATTTATGGAACACATGATGCAGTTTAAGTTAACGTGAGAGGTATATATTGTTACTTGTACGTATGTATTTGTATATCTGTGTATGTGTGTGTGTATGTATATATATACATATATGTGGTGTAGTGGGTAGGGTATGGGGAGGGGGAGTGATATGGCTACAGTTAGTAACATATGTGTTTATTGTAGAAATATTTTGTAATGGGGTATTGCATCTGGAGTTGTAATTTCCAGTTGGTCTTTGGCTTCAGTGAGCTTATATATATAGCATAATGTATACACTGTAAGAGTTTTTAAATGTTTAATTGGTCTGAGGAATTCGATCTGCCTTTCTGAGGTTAAAACGTTTATTTAATTCAAGCCAAGTTTTGCGGAGCCCTGATTTTGACATCCCCTTTTTTCTTCATATTGATGCTGTCAGAGCTGTGCTGTTGCAGCCGTCGACAACCTCCGATATTCTCCATCCAACAGCTTATTATTCCTCTAAATTAAAAAACCATCAAAAAAGTTACGCCAGGGTAGGAAAAGAGGCATTAGTTTTAGTACTGGCCCTTGAACATTTCGATGTGTACGTAGGAACCTCTTGCACATTAAGGACAAACATAATATAGCGGACGGGTTATCCCGTCCTTAAGACTGGAGGAAGAGCTGGAGATAATGTCCCTGACTTTTAGTTAAGACCTTAGGAATATTAGGATTTGAGACTAGAATCTCTACCCACTTTTCAATTTACGTTTAATATTCCAATTTCTCACCTGCAATTGCGTGCTAGATCTAACGATTGCGGTACTTCAAGAAGTGTCGTGCTAAGACAATAGTTACTAAGGGTTTCAGCATGTGGGTTCTTCTGAGGAGACTTTATGAATCCTGAGGTCACCTGACACTGGTCTATGAGTTGTGGGAGACTGACGTGCGGCTTGATACGTCACCCCCTTCCGGAGCTACTCCTTGAGACATAGTGGTGCTGTGACCAGGATTGAGAAATGAGGACCCACAAGAATAACAGTGGAAAATTCTAGGGAGAAAGATGTTAACTACTTGTCAAAAAGTTGGTTTCAAATGCTAAACCTGTGTTTAATAGCATGTAAACAGTTGTCCAATTTAGTTTTTTTTTTTCTTGGTGCTACATTTGGTCGTCCTGGGGTGGGGGGGGAGAGTTGTTATGCACCTCGTAGGTAGACCTACTCTGTCAAGTATTATGTATCTGTTTTACTGGCTTTTCACTTAATATTATATTATCTCCATCTCCACTAGTATCTAAAATGAAGATTGTGTACTTTATAATATTATCTGGCCTTAATTTATTTAGCTGTGTGAATAGATAGGATATTTCGGTGATCTAAACTGCTGGTACAGCTAAGTACCCGGTTAATGTTTAGTCACCATTCCCACTCAATCCGAGGTGACGTCTGTCGGGGCCGTCTGATAAAGCACAGTTCACTATCACCTTCCTTCAGAGAAGCACCTCAGTTCCTGGATTTATCTTTCTGGCTTCACATGAGGTTCCCTAGTGAGCCTCCAGCACCTTGAACGGTATCAGACAGAAGTCTTTCGGACGAAGTGTGTGTTGCTATAGTAGAGACACTGGTGTTTGTTTATAGCTCGACTAGGAACGAGTTTAAGTGTGTGTTGCTGCAGTAGAGAAACTGGTGTTTGTCTCTAGCTCGGCTAGGAGCGCGTTTAAGTGTGTGTTGCTATAGTAGAGACACTGGTGTTTGTTTATAGCTCGGCTAGGAGCGAGTTTAAGCGATATTAGCTCAGAGGACGGCGAGGAAGTCATGGGAGACAGACTCGCCTGAAAACTCCTCCCACTTAGTGTGTTATGAAAGTTCTTACGAATCGTTGGAGAGTAGTGAATGACCGCGGGTTCAATCCCGGCCGGGGGTATGGTTTATACCCGGTTATGCTACGGCGTACGAGTGAATTGTTGAAATGTTATGTCTGCTGACTCATTGGGATTAAGTCAAGCAAAGTGTTATATTATGTGAAGTGAAGGTCTTACTATACTAGAGCCATTCAGTATTATAATCAAAACAGAATATTGTGTACTGGATGTTGTTTACTATCTTATTAAGTGAACTCAGTGTAAATTTCTAATAAGTACAGTTTTACAGTGCAACCTTTTAAAAGAATTGATATAAAACCCTTCTATGGTTTATTGAGAAACTTAACCCTTTGAGGGTTTCGGACGTACTAGTATGGCTTACGACCTAGGGTTTTTGACGTACTAGTACGCCTAAATTCTAGTGCCCTCAAATCTAGTGGGAGAAAGCTGGTAGGCCTCCATATGAAAGAATGGGTCTATGTGGTCAGTGTGCACGGTATAAAAAAATCCTGCAGCACACAGTGCATAATGAGAAAAAAAACTTGGACCATTTTTTTGGAATAAAACAGCGACTTCGTATGGTATTTATTGTTGTATTCTAGTTTTCTTGGTCTCATTTTATAGAATGGAAGGCATATCAGAGAAATTAAGATGATTTTGACAGGTTTTACAATGAAAAGTACCTTGAAATTGAGCTCAAAGTAGCAGAAATGTTCGATTTTTACCAAAGTTCAAAAGTAAACAAATCATGCCAAGCGTCCAATACACATCAACTGGGGAGTCTAATATTCTTTTGCAAGTGCGCCAATATGATTCATACCATTTTTTACACTAATGCAGTAGTCTGCATAACAGTAAATCTTCTATTTTTTGCGAGAATAAAAATTCAAAGTGGAAAGCAAAAGAATGTAAGAGGGGCCTTGAGACGTGACTAATGAACAGAGGAAATGTCATTTTAGTGCCAGGAATGTATTTCTTGTTTGTTCTGGATCCTATTCGGAAATTGGCATCTTTTGAAATTTGTGTGAAATTGGCAAAATTGCTAAATTCTGACCACTGTACTAGATAGTTGAAATTGGTAAATGGGTGGTTTCTTGCACTCATTCAATAGAAAAAATGGAGTTCTAGCGAAATATTCATGTTTTTTGTCGACTAGTACAGTGGAACTGGCCGAAAATGGGGCTCAAAGTGGACAAAATCGCCGATCCGTAAACATCGCCGAGACCGCTAACTTCACGAGAGCATAATTCCGTAAGTTTTCCATCAAATTTCATATTTTTGGTGTTATTATGATTGGGAAAAGATTCTCTATCTTTTCATAAGAAAATTTTTTTTTTTTTTTTAAATTTGGCCGACCCTGAGAACGAGTCTCGGAGAGGGCCTGTCGACCCTCAAAGGGTTAATAAAAACCGATAAGAAGCATTGTAATGGTTTCCTATTGAACCTTTAATGATTTCCTTTAGAACAGGACATTCATTTCTGTTCCTTTCTTGCTAGCATGGGCGAGACAAGCTTGAGACTTGCCCTGGGCGCGACAAAGCATTAAACTACAGACCAGTGCCACTGGCATGTATAGTATACAAAGTCATTGAGATGGTTAAGAGAATAGTGACGAATCACCTAGAAATGAATGAGCTGATTCAGCATGCTTTCAGAGAAGGGAAATCCTGTTTTACAAACTTACTGGAGCTGTGAGTCGACCCTTGCAACCACAAATTGATAAGTACATACTGAGTGTCTGTGGTTCGATCCCTGGCAAGGGTTAAAACATTGAGCGTGTCTTCTTACACCTGTTGTCCCCGTTCACATAGCAATTAGGTACCTGGGTGTTAGTCGACTGGCGTGGGACGCATCCTGGGGAAAGAGATTGGGAACCCCAGTGGAAATAAGACAGACAGTCCTCGATAACGCACTTTCTTGGGATATCCTGGGTGGCTAACCCTCCGGGGTTAAAAATCCGAACGAAATCTTATTTGCTGGGATGAAAATGAACACGAGAACATAGCACATACAAAAGTTCTCATGACGATCTTCAACTCTATGTATCTTTGGTTAGTACTTATTTAGATTATCCTGCACAGTTTTGGTCACCGTATTGCAAAATGGATATAAATGCACTGGGAAAACTACATAGAAGGATGACAAAGTTGATCCCATGTATCAGAAATCTTCTCTATGAGGATAGACTGAGGCCCTGAATCTGCACTCTCTAGAAAGGCATAGAATTAGGGGGGATATGATTGAGGTGTATAAATGGAAAACAGGAATAAAGAGGATGCAAATAGCTTGTTAAAAATATCTAGCCAAGACAGGACTCGCAGCAATGATTTTAAGTTGAAAAAACCTGATTCAGGAAGGATATAGGAAAGTACTGGTTTGGTAATAGAGTTGTGGATAAGTGGAACTCCCCAGTACCGTCATAGTAGCTAAGATGTGTTTTTTTGAAAAATAGGTTAGATAAATATATGAGAAGCGAAGTCAGATGTCATCTTTGGCAATGAAGTCAGTGGCAGTTACCATATCCTGTACTGTGTGTATGTGGGCGTCGTGGTTACCTGTTGGGTTTTTCCTAGACAAGATAAATTAAGTCATCGGTTGCATAACACTAAATGCTCCTAGATTCTGTTCCATAATTTTGGAGCCTTTTATGACCATTGAATCAAAACAACGACTTCAGACCATTTGGTCTTTCTTCCTGATGTGTGTACACTCACTCCCTGACCTGTGCAGATTTCTTTGTATAAGAAAGGAGTTTTTCTGATTATGAGTTTTCCATATGTGCTTATTTTCAATTATTCTAATGTGCAGACTGCATATTTCACCAATGTCTGTCACCGATGTGAATCTATACTTACGATAGTTTTTATTAAAACAAATTTTATCTATAATGTTAGGGTGTCAGATAATGATTCCATTATGGAATCGAGAAGCTTCTCCCATAGCTGACATATGTGACGTTGTCATACCTTTTACTTAAGCAATAAATATCTATATATTTTTTTACTTTCGTGTGTATACGGTTGTTTGTAGTAAATGTTAACATTTGTGACTCTTCAGTAAGAAGATTAGTCAGTTCTGCCTCAGCTGACTACCACACTACCTGATTTGCATAACTGGTTTTAAAACATGTGAGGGTAGTTTCAAATTTAGGTTGGATAAATACATGAGTGAGAAAGGTTGAAGTTGAGTGGGACTTGCACACGAGTAAATAGTTAAAGCTTATTGCTTGAGTAGCGTTTATTTTGTTGCTGGGTTGGAATTGTGAAGGACCTGCCTTGTATGGGCCAACAGGCCTACTGCAGTGTTCCTCCTTATGTTCTTATGAGAATGCCTGTTACCCGGCAGGCAACCTAGTACAGGTCTCCCTCCTACACATTCATTCTGAGATACTGAGTGAGTATTCTGCTGTTTAGAAATGGTTTACCAGCTAAGGTCAAAGATTAAATATAGGGGGTACTTAGCTGATAAGACAGCTCATCGTCCACACAGCCGCCCCTGCAGACGAGGTCTTGAGAAGCTGTCTCATCCACTTCACAGTGGGCTGTAAATGTATATTATGTTAATAAATTACCCCTAGGGGGTGTTATGTCAGCATATATCAGACACTAATGGCTGACGTACGTACTTGTGTGGACTCAAAAGTCCGCACCTCACTGCTGACTATAGGTTGATTACAAACTCTCTGCAACACAAGAACTGCGCAGTCCCCCGTACTACAAGAAATTCATAACCCACCTTGCTCTTGTAGCGTGAGCTATGGTGTTCTTTACACCCTCGACAGGTATCGGTGACTTGATAGAAGCTGAAGTGTCCTTGGATGTCCACGTCTTCCATAGTCTAGGAATACACACACTGGTACACTAAGTTCCACAAGATTTGTCTTTATTGTTCACAATCTTATCACTGAAGAAGTTGATCACACTTCTCTGTAAGTGTTTTTCGTGTTTTGTGAGACACTTTGTTCACACTAACGCACGGATCAGTGTTCTTTGTTGGTTATCCTGGCGTCAGTGTGACTCTCAGTAGAGTCAAAAGTAATCTGAAGACGCCACAGCCTCTTACACCGTCACTACCCCTCGAACATAAAGGAAAAGCTGACCTAGTACCTTTTGCTTCCTTGCCACTTCCTCGATGAAGCAAAGCAGAATGTTTGATTCTTGCTGTCTTAAGCATAGACAACAATGTCCACTATCTTTACCATGGTAATAAAGTGGGAGCAGAATTTTCCTTAATTGTCCTGCTAAGGTAAGAGATGGACTGTCTTTTATTAAACTACACTTTGCAACACTGGACTCTTGCAAGGAGTGTCGGTCGCTTGACCACGTCACATACTGATACTGCATCTGGGATCAATTACTTGCTGTAGCAGTAAACAAGATGCCCCTTCTGAGAGGGCTGGGCCTCTCAGGGCTGAAAGGGGCTGAAGGGGGCTAATACCTCCTGGAGAAAATTTCTCCACATCTGCCATGACCTGGGCCGCCACACTGATCTGTAACTTAGCATACCCATAAAACATACTTACAAAAACTTATTACTCTCTTATCAGTTGGACTTCTTTCTGTCTACCTATACAAAGTAGACTGGTTGTGTATACTTTTGTTTAAATATAGTATATATACCAAATTAGCACGTGCAATATTGTTCTTGTGCGACGCTTATATTTTGATACTAATTTCTTAAATAATTGTCTAGTGGGGACTTGGGAAATATTTTAATATGTAGAATGATATGTATTACAATCATGGGAAAGCACTAAACCCGTAGGATTATGCAGCACATGTGGGGGAGGGGAATGGAAGGTATTCAGGCTCAATTCAGGGAACTGGAGCACAGATCCAGTTCCCAAGATCAAGATCCCCTCACCAGCATCAAGGAACCTCCCTTGAGGGGAGAAGGATATGTAGCATAGCTTGTTTCAATACGTATTATGGACATTCACTGTTACTTATGTTACCAGGATACTGGTGACTGACTTAACATAGCTCTCCATACACTATATACCTATTACAAGTTTTCCTATTACAATTTTTTTCTCAGATTAGACTGGCACTGTACAAGATGTTGACTGAAAGTTAAGACACATGTGCAACATCTGGATATCTTTATTGTAGACGTTTCGCCATCCAGTGGCTTTATCAATACAGATTCTAGGACATAATAGGAAGACAGTAGAACTATATACAAAAGATGAGGTAATCAGTCCCTCGACCTTGGAGTTAGTGTTCACAGCATCGTGGTGAAGGAGAATCTGGAGCAAAGGCAAGAAGACTGGCGGTTATATAGGCGTCAGTGGAAGGGACGGGCAGCAGACGAGGGCAGTCACTGGTAGGCGGGATTCCCCAGTGGAAGTAGGTCCTTCCCAAAGAGATGGGTTAGTTGCAGCAGCCGTGAAGAAGGTCTTGTAGATGTCCTCTGAACCAAGATTCCATGATGTTGCAGTGTCTGACAAGTTGTGCAAGAAAGACCTACTTCCACTGGGGAATCCCGCCTACCAGTGACTTTGCCCTCGTCTGCTGCCCGTCCCTATCCACTGACGCCTATATAACCGCCAGTCTTCTTGTCTTTGCTCCAGATTCTCCTCCACCACGATGCTGTGAACACTAACTCCAAGGCTGAGGGACTGATTACCTCATCTTTTGTATATAGTTCTACTGTCCTCCTATTATGTCCTAGAATTTGTATTGATAAAGCCACTGGATGGCGAAACGTCTACAATAAAGATATCCAGATGTTGCACATGTGTCTTAACTTTCATATTGTCGGTATTTTATACCTTTCTTGCACAAGATGTTGACTCACGAAATCGTAATGACAGGGCGGCAAACAAACTATTTCACGGATGGGGTTAGAACCCGCGATCGACAATCACCAAACTCCAGACCGACGCGTTAGCCACTGGACCAGCTGGTACAAAAACATTCATCCAACTACCTAGAGTGGTTTACAAATAGCGAGTTTACAATTTTAAATCGTGATGTCTACCATAGGTCCTGCTAAACTATCAGTAGACTATTGTCATAGTTAGACATTGCTCCAATATTATGGCGGTGGTTGGTATTTTGGTCTGGTTGGTATTTTGTTATGGCTGGAATTTTGGTCTGGTTGGTATGTTGGTATGGTTGGTATGTTGGTCTGGTTAGTATTTTGGTCTGGTTGGTATGTTGGTCAGGTTGGTATGTTGGTCTGGTTAGTATTTTGGTCTGGTTGGTATGTTGGTCTGGTTGGTACGTTGGTCTGGTTAGTATTTTGGTCTGGTTGGTATGTTGGTCTGGTTGGTATGTTGGTCTGGTTGGTATGTTGGTCTGGTTAGTATTTTGGTCTGGTTGGTATGTTGGTCAGGTTGGTATGCTGGTCTGGTTGGTTTTTGGTCTGGTTGGTATGTTGGTCTGGTTGGTACGTTGGTCTGGTTAGTATTTTGGTCTGGTTAGTATTTTGGTCTGGTTGGTATGTTGGTCTGGTTGGTATATTGGTCTGGTTGGTATGTTGGTCTGGTTAGTATTTTGGTCTGGTTGGTCTGGTTGGTATTTTGGTCTGGTTGGTATTTGGGACTGGTTGGTATTTTGGTCCGGTTGGTATTTTGGTCTGGTTGGTATCATGGTCTGGTTGGTATGTTGGTCTGGTTGGTATTTTGGTCTGGTTGGTATTTTGGTCTGGTTTGTATTTTATTCTGGTTGGTATTTTGGTCTGGTTGGTATGTTGGTCTGGTTGGTATTTTGGTCTGGTTGGTATGTTGGTCTAGTTGGTATTTTGGTCTGGTTGGTATTTTGGTCTGGTTGGTATTTTGGTCTGGTTGGTATTTTGGTCTGGTTGGTATCATGGTCTGGTTGGTATTTTGGTCTGGTTGGTATTTTGGTCTGGTTGATATTTTGGTCTGGTTGGTATGTTGGTCTAGTTGGCATTTTGGTCTGGCATTTTGGTCTGGTATTTTGGTCTGGTTGGTATTTTGGTCTGGTTGGTATTTTGGTCTGGTTGATATTTTGGTCTGGTTGGTATGTTGATCTGGTTGGCATTTTGGTCTGGCATTTTGGTCTGGTATTTTGGTCTGGTTGGTATGTTGGTCTTGTCTGTATTTTGGTCTGGTCTGTATTTTGGTCTGGTTGGTATGTTGGTCTGGTTGGTATGTTGGTCTGGTTGGTATGTTGGTCTGGTTGGTATTTTGGTCTGGTTGGTATGTTGGTCTAGTTGGTATATTGGTCTGGTTGGTATTTCGGTCTCCTTGGTATTTTAGTCTGGTTTGCATTTTGGTCTTGTTGGTATTTTGGTCTTATTGGTATTTTGGTCTGGTTGGTAGGTTGGTCTGGTTGATATTATGGTCTGGTATTTTGGTCTGGTTGGTATGTTGGTCTAGTTGGTATGTTGGTCTGGTTGGTATGTTGTACTGGTTGGTATGTTGGTATGGTTGGATTTTGGTCTGGTTGGTATGTTGGTCTGGTTGGTATGTTGGTCTGGTTTGCATTTTGGTCTTGTTGGTATTTTGGTCTTATTGGTATTTTGGTCTGGTTGGTAGGTTGGTCTGGTTGATATTATGGTCTGGTATTTTGGTCTGGTTGGTATGTTGGTCTAGTTGGTATGTTGGTCTGGTTGGTATGTTGGTCTGGTTGGTATGTTGGTCTGGTTGGTATGTTGGTCTGGTTGGTATTTTGGTCTGGTTGGTATGTTGGTCTGGTTGGTATGTTGGTCTGGTTGGTATTTTGGTCTGGTTGGTAGGTTGGTCTGGTTGGTATGTTGGTCTGGTTGGTATTTTGGTCTGGTTGGTTGCTGGTCTGGTTGGTATTTTGGTCTGGTTGGTATTTTGGTCTGGTTGGTAGGTTGGTCTGGTTGATATTATGGTCTGGTATTTTGGTCTGGTTGGTATGTTGGTCTGGTTGGTATGTTGGTCTGGTTGGTATTATGGTCTGGTATTTTGGTCTGGTTGTTATGTTGGTCTGGTTGGTATTTTGGTCTGGTTGGTAGGTTGGTCTGGTTGGTATTATGGTCTGGTATTTTGGTCTGGTTGGTATATTGGTCTGGTTGGTATTTTGGTCTGGTTGGTAGGTTGGTCTGGTTGGTATTATGGTCTGGTATTTTGGTCTGGTTGGTAGGTTGGTCTGGTTGGTAGGTTGGTCTGGTTGGTATGTTGGTCTGGTTGGTATTTTGGTCTGGTTGGTAGGTTGGTCTGGTTGGTATTATTGTCTGGTATTTTGGTCTGGTTGGTATTTTGGTCTGGTTGGTATTTTGGTCTGGTTGGTATTTTGGTCTGGTTGGTAGGTTGGTCTGGTTGGTAGGTTGGTCTGGTTGGTAGGTTGGTCTGGTTGGTATGTTGGTCTGGTTGGTATTTTGGTCTGGTTGGTAGGTTGGTCTGGTTGGTATTTTGGTCTGGTTGGTATTTTGGTCTGGTTGGTATTTTGGTCTGGTTGGTATGTTGGTCTGGTTGGTATTTTGGTCTGGTTGGTATTTTGGTCTGGTTGGTATTTTGGTCTGGTTGGTAGGTTGGTCTGGTTGGTAGGTTGGTCTGGTTGGTATTTTGGTCTGGTTGGTATGTTGGTCTGGTTGGTATGTTGGTCTGGTTGGTATTTTGGTCTGGTTGGTAGGTTGGTCTGGTTGGTATGTTGGTCTGGTTGGTAGGTTGGTCTGGTTGGTATTTTGGTCTGGTTGGTATTTTGGTCTGGTTGGTATTTTGGTCTGGTTGGTATGTTGGTCTGGTTGGTATGTTGGTCTGGTTGGTAGGTTGGTCTGGTTGTTAGGTTGGTCTGGTTGGTAGGTTGGTCTGGTTGGTATTTTGGTCTGGTTGGTATTTTGGTCTGGTTGGTATTTTGGTCTGGTTGGTATTTTGGTCTGGTTGGTATGTTGGTCTGGTTGGTAGGTTGGTCTGGTTGGTATTTTGGTCTGGTTGGTAGGTTGGTCTGGTTGGTATTATTGTCTGGTATTTTGGTCTGGTTGGTATTTTGGTCTGGTTGGTATTTTGGTCTGGTTGGTATTTTGGTCTGGTTGGTATGTTGGTCTGGTTGGTATTTTGGTCTGGTTGGTAGGTTGGTCTGGTTGGTATTATGGTCTGGTTGGTATTTTGGTCTGGTTGGTAGGTTGGTCTGGTTGGTATTTTGATCTTGTTGGTATATTGGTTTGGTTGGTATGTTGGTCTGGTTGGTATTTTGATCTGGTTGGTATTTTGGTCTGGATGGTATGTTGGTCTGGTTGGTATTTTGATCTGGTTGGTATTTTGGTCTGGATGGTATGTTGGTCTGGTTGGTATTTTGGTCTGGTTGGTATGTTGGTCTGGTTGATAGGTTGGTCTGGTTGGTATGTTGGTCTGGTTGGGATTTTGGTCTGGTTGGTATGCTGGTCTGGTTGGTATTTTGGTCTGGTTGGTATTTTGGTCTGGTTGGTAGGTTGGTCTGGTTGGTATTATGGTCTGGTATTTTGATCTGGTTGGTATGTTGTTCTGGTTGGTATGTTGGTCTGGTTGGTATTTTGGTCTGGTTGGTAGGTTGGTCTGGATGGTATGTTGGTCTGGTTGGTATGTTGGTCTGGTTGGTAGGTTGGTCTGGTTGGTATGTTGGTCTGGTTGGTAGGTTGGTCTGGTTGGTATTATTGTCTGGTATTTTGGTCTGGTTGGTATGTTGGTCTGGTCTGTATTTTGGTCTGGTCTGTATTTTGGTCTGGTTGGTATTTTGGTCTCATTGGTATTTTGGGCTGGTTGGTATGTTGGTCTGGTTTGTATTTTGGTCTGGTATTTTGGTCTGGTTGGTATATTGGTCTGGTTGGTATTTCGGTCTGGTTGGTATTTTAGTCTGGTTTGCATTTTGGTCTTGTTGGTATTTTGGTCTTATTGGTATTTTGGTCTGGTTGGTAGGTTGGTCTGGTTGATATTATGGTCTGGTATTTTGGTCTGGTTGGTATGTTGGTCTAGTTGGTATGTTGGTCTGGTTGGTATGTTGTACTGGTTGGTATGTTGGTATGGTTGGATTTTTGTGTTGTTGGTATGTTGGTCTGGTTGGTATGTTGGTCTGGTTTGCATTTTGGTCTTGTTGGTATTTTGGTCTTATTGGTATTTTGGTCTGGTTGGTAGGTTGGTCTGGTTGGTATTATGGTCTGGTATTTTGGTCTAGTTGGTATGTTGGTCTGGTTGGTATTTTGGTCTGGTTGGTATATTGGTCTGGTTGGTATATTATTCTGGTTGGTATGTTGGTCTGGTTGGTATTTTGATCTGGTTGGTATTTTGGTTTGGTTGGTATGTTGGTCTGGTTGGTATTTTGATCTGGTTGGTATTTTGGTCTGGATGGTATGTTGGTCTGGTTGGTATTTTGGTCTGGTTGGTTGCTGGTCTGGTTGGTATTTTGGTCTGGTTGGTATTTTGGTCTGGTTGGTAGGTTGGTCTGGTTGATATTATGGTCTGGTTGGTATGTTGGTCTGGTTGGTATGTTGGTCTGGATGGTATGTTGGTCTGGTTGGTATGTTGGTCTGGTTGGAAGTTTGGTCTGGTTGGTATTATGGTCTGGTATTTTGGTCTGGTTGGTATGTTGGTCTGGTTGGTATGTTGGTCTGGTTGGTATTTTGGTCTGGTTGGTATGCTGGTCTGGTTGGTATTTTGGTCTGGTTTGTATGTTGGTCTGATTGGTATTTTGATCTGGTTGGTGTTTTCGTCTGGATGGTATGTTGGTCTGGTTGGTATTTTGGTCTGTTTGGTATTTTGATATGGTTGGTATTTTGGTCTGGATGGTATGTTGGTCTGGTTGGTATTTTGGTCTGGTTGGTATGATGGTCTGGTTGGTATTTTGGTCTGGTTGGTATTTTGGTCTGGTTGGTATGTTGGTCTGGTTGGTATTTTGGTCTGGTTGGTAGGTTGGTCTGGTTGGTATTATGGACTGGTATTTTGGTCTGGTTGGTATATTGGTCTGGTTGGTATATTATTCTGGTTGGTATGTTGGTCTGGTTGGTATTTTGATCTGGTTGGTATTTTGGTCTGGTTGGTATGTTGGTCTGGTTGGTATTTTGGTCTGGTTGGTATGTTGGTCTGGTTGGTATTTTGGTCTGGTCGGTATTTTGGTCTGGTTGGTAGGTTGGTCTGGTTGGTATGTTGGTCTGGTCTGGTATTTTGGTCTGGTTGGTATATTGGTCTGGTTGGTATATTTGTCTGGTTGGTATGTTGGTCTGGTTGGTATTTTGATCTGGTTGGTATTTTGGTCTGGTTGATATTTTGGTCTGGTTGGTATTTTGATCTGGTTGGTATTTTGGTCTGGATGGTATGTTGGTCTGGTTGGTATGTTGGTCTGGTTGGAAGTTTGGTCTGGTTGGTATTATGGTCTGGTATTTTGGTCTGGTTGGTATGTTGGTCTGGTTGGTATTTTGGTCTGGTTGGTATTTTGGTCTGGTTGGTATGTTGGTCTGGTTGGTATTTTGGTCTGGTTGGTAGGTTGGTCTGGTTGGTATTATGGTCTGGTTGGTATTTTGGTCTGGTTGGTAGGTTGGTCTGGTTGGTAGGTTGGTCTGGTTGGTATGTTGGTCTGGTTGGTAGGTTGGTCTGGATGGTATGTTGGTCTGGTTGGTATGTTGGTCTGGTTGGTAGGTTGGTCTGGTTGGTATGTTGGTCTGGTTGGTAGGTTGGTCTGGTTGGTATGTTGGTCTGGTTGGTAGGTTGGTCTGGTTGGTATGTTGGTCTGGTTGGTAGGTTGGTCTGGTTGGTATGTTGGTCTGGTTGGTAGGTTGGTCTGGTTGGTATGCTGGTCTGGTTGGTATTTTGGTCTGGTTGGTATGTTGGTCTGGTTGGTAGGTTGGTCTGGTTGGTATTATGGTCTGGTTGGTATTTTGGTCTGGTTGGTAGGTTGGTCTGGTTGGTAGGTTGGTCTGGTTGGTATGTTGGTCTGGTTGGTAGGTTGGTCTGGATGGTATGTTGGTCTGGTTGGTATGTTGGTCTGGTTGGTAGGTTGGTCTGGTTGGTATGTTGGTCTGGTTGGTAGGTTGGTCTGGTTGGTATTATTGTCTGGTATTTTGGTCTGGTTGGTATGTTGGTCTGGTCTGTATTTTGGTCTGGTCTGTATTTTGGTCTGGTTGGTATTTTGGTCTCATTGGTATTTTGGGCTGGTTGGTATGTTGGTCTGGTTTGTATTTTGGTCTGGTATTTTGGTCTGGTTGGTATATTGGTCTGGTTGGTATTTCGGTCTGGTTGGTATTTTAGTCTGGTTTGCATTTTGGTCTTGTTGGTATTTTGGTCTTATTGGTATTTTGGTCTGGTTGGTAGGTTGGTCTGGTTGATATTATGGTCTGGTATTTTGGTCTGGTTGGTATGTTGGTCTAGTTGGTATGTTGGTCTGGTTGGTATGTTGTACTGGTTGGTATGTTGGTATGGTTGGATTTTGGTCTGGTTGGTATGTTGGTCTGGTTGGTATGTTGGTCTGGTTTGCATTTTGGTCTTGTTGGTATTTTGGTCTTATTGGTATTTTGGTCTGGTTGGTAGGTTGGTCTGGTTGATATTATGGTCTGGTATTTTGGTCTGGTTGGTATGTTGGTCTAGTTGGTATGTTGGTCTGGTTGGTATGTTGGTCTGGTTGGTATGTTGGTCTGGTTGGTATGTTGGTCTGGTTGGTATTTTGGTCTGGTTGGTATGTTGGTCTGGTTGGTATGTTGGTCTGGTTGGTATTTTGGTCTGGTTGGTAGGTTGGTCTGGTTGGTATGTTGGTCTGGTTGGTATGTTGGTCTGGTTGGTTGCTGGTCTGGTTGGTATTTTGGTCTGGTTGGTATTTTGGTCTGGTTGGTAGGTTGGTCTGGTTGATATTATGGTCTGGTATTTTGGTCTGGTTGGTATGTTGGTCTGGTTGGTATGTTGGTCTGGTTGGTATGTTGGTCTGGTTGGTATGTTGGTCTGGTTGGTATGTTGGTCTGGTTGGTATTTTGGTCTGGTTGGTAGGTTGGTCTGGTTGGTATTATTGTCTGGTATTTTAGTCTGGTTGGTATTTTGGTCTGGTTGGTATTTTGGTCTGGTTGGTATGTTGGTCTGGTTGGTATGTTGGTCTGGTTGGTAGGTTGGTCTGGTTGGTAGGTTGGTCTGGTTGGTAGGTTGGTCTGGTTGGTATGTTGGTCTGGTTGGTATTTTGGTCTGGTTGGTAGGTTGGTCTGGTTGGTATTATTGTCTGGTATTTTGGTCTGGTTGGTATTTTGGTCTGGTTGGTATTTTGGTCTGGTTGGTATTTTGGTCTGGTTGGTAGGTTGGTCTGGTTGGTAGGTTGGTCTGGTTGGTAGGTTGGTCTGGTTGGTATGTTGGTCTGGTTGGTATTTTGGTCTGGTTGGTAGGTTGGTCTGGTTGGTATTTTGGTCTGGTTGGTATTTTGGTCTGGTTGGTATTTTGGTCTGGTTGGTATGTTGGTCTGGTTGGTGTTTTGGTCTGGTTGGTAGGTTGGTCTGGTTGGTATGTTGGTCTGGTTGGTAGGTTGGTCTGGTTGGTAGGTTGGTCTGGTTGGTATTTTGGTCTGGTTGGTATGTTGGTCTGGTTGGTATGTTGGTCTGGTTGGTATTTTGGTCTGGTTGGTAGGTTGGTCTGGTTGGTATGTTGGTCTGGTTGGTAGGTTGGTCTGGTTGGTATTTTGGTCTGGTTGGTATTTTGGTCTGGTTGGTATTTTGGTCTGGTTGGTATGTTGGTCTGGTTGGTATGTTGGTCTGGTTGGTAGGTTGGTCTGGTTGTTAGGTTGGTCTGGTTGGTAGGTTGGTCTGGTTGGTATTTTGGTCTGGTTGGTATTTTGGTCTGGTTGGTATTTTGGTCTGGTTGGTATTTTGGTCTGGTTGGTATGTTGGTCTGGTTGGTAGGTTGGTCTGGTTGGTATTTTGGTCTGGTTGGTAGGTTGGTCTGGTTGGTATTATTGTCTGGTATTTTGGTCTGGTTGGTATTTTGGTCTGGTTGGTATTTTGGTCTGGTTGGTATTTTGGTCTGGTTGGTATGTTGGTCTGGTTGGTATTTTGGTCTGGTTGGTAGGTTGGTCTGGTTGGTATTATGGTCTGGTTGGTATTTTGGTCTGGTTGGTAGGTTGGTCTGGTTGGTAGGTTGGTCTGGTTGGTATGTTGGTCTGGTTGGTAGGTTGGTCTGGATGGTATGTTGGTCTGGTTGGTATGTTGGTCTGGTTGGTAGGTTTTTCTGGTTGGTATGTTGGTCTGGTTGGTAGGTTGGTCTGGTTGGTATGTTGGTCTGGTTGGTAGGTTGGTCTGGTTGGTATGTTGGTCTGGTTGGTAGGTTGGTCTGGTTGGTATGTTGGTCTGGTTGGTAGGTTGGTCTGGTTGGTATGCTGGTCTGGTTGGTATTTTGGTCTGGTTGGTATGTTGGTCTGGTTGGTAGGTTGGTCTGGTTGGTATTATGGTCTGGTTGGTATTTTGGTCTGGTTAGTAGGTTGGTCTGGTTGGTAGGTTGGTCTGGTTGGTATGTTGGTCTGGTTGGTAGGTTGGTCTGGATGGTATGTTGGTCTGGTTGGTATGTTGGTCTGGTTGGTAGGTTGGTCTGGTTGGTATGTTGGTCTGGTTGGTAGGTTGGTCTGGTTGGTATGTTGGTCTGGTTGGTAGGTTGGTCTGGTTGGTATGTTGGTCTTTTTGGTATGCTGGTCTAGTTTGTATTTTGGCCTGGTTGATATTTTGGTCTGGAGTTTATCTGGAGAGAGTTCCGGGGGTCAACGCCCCCGCGGCCCGGTCTGTGACCAGGCCTCCTTAGGTCAGTGTCCCAGGATGCGACCCACACCAGTCGACTAACACCCAGGTACCCATTTTACTGATGGGGAACATAGACAACAGGTGGAAAGAAACACGTCCAATGTTTCTACTCTGGGTGGGAATCGAACCCAGGCCCTCACCGTGGGAAGCCAGCGCGTTAACCTCCAGGTTGGTATGTTGGTCTAGTTGGTATGTTGGTCTGGTTGATATTTTGGTCTGGCTGGTATGTTGGTCTGGTTGGTATGTTGGTCTGGTTGGTATGTTGGTCTGGTTGGTATGTTGGTCTGGTTGGTATTTTGGTCTGGTTGATATTTTGGTCTGGCTGGTATGTTGGTCTGGTTGGTATTTTGGTCTGGTTGATATTTTGGTCTGGCTGGTATGTTGTTCTGGTTTGTATGTTGGTCTGGTTGATATTTTGGTCTGGCTGGTATTTTGGTCTGGTTGGTATGTTGGTCTGGTTGGTATGTTGGTCTGGTTTGCATTTTGGTCTAGTTGGTAAGTTGGTCTGGTTGGTATTTTGGTATGGTTGGTATGTTGGTCTGGTTGGTATGTTGGTCTGGTTGGTATGTTGGTCTGGTTGGTATGTTGGTCTGGTTGGTATTTTGGTCTGGTTGATATTTTGGTCTGGCTGGTATGTTGGTCTGGTTGGTATGTTGGTCTGGTTGATATTTTGGTCTGGTTGGTATGTTGGTCTGGTTGGTATGTTGGTCTGGTTGGTATGCTGGTCTAGTTTGTATTTTGGTCTGGTTGATATTTTGGTCCGGTTGATATTTTGGTCTGGTTGATATTTTGGTCTAGTTGGTATTTTGGTCTGGTTGATATTTTGGTCTGGCTGGTATTTTGGTCTGGTTGGTATGTTGGTCTGGTTGGTATGTTGGTCTGGTTGGTATGTTGGTCTAGTTGGTATGTTGGTCTGGTTGATATTTTGGTCTGGCTGGTATGTTGGTCTGGTTGGTATGTTGGTCTGGTTGGTATGTTGGTCTGGTTTGTTTTTTGGTCTGGTTGGTATTTTGGTCTGATTGGTATTTTGGTCTGGTATTATGGTCTGGTTGGCATGTTGGTCTGGTTGGCATGTTGGTCTGGTTGGTATGTTGGTCTGATTGGTAGGTTGGTCTGGTTGGTATTATGGTCTGGTATTTTGGTCTGGTTGGTATGTTGGTCTGGTTGGTATGTTGGTCTGGTTGGTATTTTGGTCTGGTTGGTATGCTGGTCTGGTTGGTATTTTGGTCTGGTTGGTATTTTGGTCTGGTTGGTAGGTTGGTCTGGTTGGTATTATGGTCTGGTATTTTGGTCTGGTTGGTATGTTGGTCTGGTTGGTATTTTGGTCTGGTATTTTAGTCTGGTTGGCATGTTGGTCTGGTTGGCATGTTGGTCTGGTTGGTATGTTGGTCTGATTGGTAGGTTGGTCTGGTTGGTATTATGGTCTGGTATTTTGGTCTGGTTGTTATGTTGGTCTGGTTGGTATTTTGGTCTGGTTGGTATGTTGGTCTGGTTGGTATGTTGGTCTGGTTGGTATGTTGGTCTGGTTGGTATGTTGGTCTGCCATGCTGGTGCCACCTTGAGAACTTAAGTTATGTTACTGCGTATCCTATCAGGAAATATAACGATGATCTGACTGTTAAGTATCTGATGTGTTTGACGTCTGTAATCTAAGATGAACTGAGAGAGAAACTAAAGTTTGGTGAATATGTTGGCACCGGTGTTACACTTGTCTTCAAGAAATTGTGGCCTTCGTATCTCTGGACGAAGATACCATTTAAGAGAGTACAATTTTTAGTTTTTGTGGTGGGTCAAGAAGTGGATGAGAGCTTCGTGAGGTAAACAATGAGTGACCTTCTCCTAACACCAGCACATATGTAGCAGAAACTTAAATGAAACGGGAGAAATGTATTAAAAGGTTCCTGAATGATAACCGTATGTTACCTACATTATTCATTACCTTTGTATGGACTGAAGAAGCCTACTGTGTAGGCGAAACGTTTCCTTAATACAGATACCCAAGACTTGCACATGTGTCTAATTTATCAACGTGTCGGTTCTGTGAACCATTCATCTTCAGACCTTTGTACCTAGTTCAGTTATCAAAACTTTGGGGGCCCATTCCCTGGACCCATTATGTACCTCTGTAATCTGTAAATACCTTTGTAACTTGTGTCATGATTGTGACCAGATCTACCTGGAGTTCATTACCTTTGTAACTTGCTCAGCTATCTAAACTTTAGGGTCCAGTCCCTGGACCCATTATGCACCTCTGTAATCTTTTCACTACCGCCCACAGGATGGGTATGGGTATGGGTATCTAGGTCTTATTCACACATGTCCCCACTGTGAAATGTCCATCTGTGAAATGTCCGTTGACGAAGTTCCCTGGAAGTATATTCTCTATACAGCAGATACTTAGCTCCGCCTAGGGAGAACACCGGACATAGTGCACCATTTTACCTACCCGTAGAGTAGCCGACAACGTAACCCAGGCTCTCCAAAGGAGTGAGGGAATGACTCAAGAAATCGTAATGACACGATTGCAATCAAACCATACCCCCGGCCGGGATTGAACCCGCGGTCATAGAGTCTCAAAACTCCAGCCCGTCGCGACGGGCTGGAGTTTTGAGACTCTATGACCGCGGGTTCAATCCCGGCCGGGGGTATGGAGTGAGAGAATTCCAGCATGCATAACTTCTTGCATACAGTCCTCGTGTACTAGACGTGTGCAGAACTCTACGCTAAGGAAAGTCAAGAGGCTAAAATATGTAGAGGAATGATACAGAGAACCAACAACTTGATAAATTAGACACATGACTCACGAAATCGTAATGACACTATTGCAAACAAACCATACCATGGGCGGGATTTGAACCCGCGGTCAGAAAGTCACAAAACATGTGCAACATTCGGGTATCTATAATGAGGAAACGTTTCGCCACACAGTGGCTTCATCAGTACATACAAAGGAGAATGGTGAAGAACAGAAGGAGTTTGAGGTAATCAATCCCTTTGTATGGAAATATAAACACATATGCAGTTTAATGTGATCCTTTATTGACAACGTTTCGCCCACACAGTGGGCTTTTACAAGTCACAAACAGATCTACCTGGGGTGGAAGGTACGCGAGTATTTATAGTCAAGTTCAGAATGTTGAGGTCAGGCGGAGAATGCTGCATCTGATGATCTGCCGAGTGGGGTTATAGTCTAAAATCTTGGTATGGAGGTGGTATGGACTGATGAAGTCACTGTGTGGCGAAACGTTTCCTCATTATAGATACCCGAATGTTGCACATGTGTCTAATTTATCAGGCTAAAAGATCATTTATTTAATCGCCAATCATAGAGACCTTAACAATTAAAGAACAGAATATATGGACAATTATTATTACCAATCCATTTGTTGAACTCAACTTGGGTGGAAAACCCAAAAATATCATTCCAACGTTCACTGACATCCTGCAGATTGTTAGGTAAGACACATATGCGACAGTTAGGTATCTTTATTTTGAAACGTTTCGCCTACACAGTAGGCTTCTTCAGTCGAGTACAGAAAAGTTGAGAGAAGCAGAAGAGACTTGAAGACGATGTAATCAGTCCATCACCCTTAAAGATTTGAGATGGTCAGTCCCTCATACTGCAGATGTCACAGATCTTCACTCACATCACCTCAGACGACTACTGACCTAACTTCTATATCTGTATACAATGTCCTGGCAAATTATTGCTTGATGAAGAACACTTTATCTAAGAAGAGAAGTTAATTTTTTATTCTTTATCTAATCGCGGGTTCTAACCCAACGAGTGGGGTTAGAACCCGCGATTAGATAGTTACAACACACCGGACCGACTCTCTGATCGCGGGTTCTATCTCTACCTGCGGTATGGTGTCCCTACCTGTGGTGTGGTATCCCTTCCTGTGGTATGGTGTCCCTACCTGTGGTGTGGTATCCCTTCCTGTGGTATGGTATCCCTACCTGTGGTGTGGTATCACTTCCTGTGGTATGGTATCCCTTCCTGTGGTATGGTATCCCTACCTGTGGTGTAGTATCCCTTCCTGTGGTATGGTATCCCTACCTGTGGTGTGGTATCCCTTCCTGTGGTATGGTATCCCTACCTGTAGTATGGTATCCCCACCCGTGGTATGATATCCCCACCCGTGGAATGATATCCCCACCCGTGGTATGATATCCCCACCCGTGGTATGGTATCCAAACCCGTGGTATGATATCCCTACCCGTGGTATGATATCCCCACCCGTGGTATGATATCCCTACCCGTGGTATGATATCCCCACCGTGGTATGGTATCCCCACCCGTGGTATGGTATCGCCACAGGTGGTATGGTATCCCCACCCGTGGAATGATATCCCCACCCGAGGTATGGTATCCCCAACCGTGATATGGTATTCCCACCCGAGGTATGGTATCCCCACCCGTGGAATGGTATCCCCGCCTACAGTATGGTATCCCCACCCGCGGTATGGTATCCCCACCCGTGGAATGGTATCCCCACCCGAGGTATGGTATCCCCACCCGTGGAATGGCATCCCCACCCGTGGAGTGGCATCCCCGCCCATGGAGAGGAATCCCCACCCGTGGAATGGCATCCCCACCCGTGGAGTGGCATCCCCACCCGTGGAGTGGCATCCCCACCAGTGGAGTGGCATCCCCACCCGTGGAGTGGCATCCCCACCCGTGGAGTGGCATCCCCACCCGTGGAGTGGCATCCCCACCCGTGGAGTGGCATCCCCACCCGTGGAGTGGCATCCCCACCCGTGGAGTGGCATCCCCACCCGTGGAGTGGCATCCCCACCCGTGGAGTGGCATCCCCACCCGTGGAGTGGCATCCCCACCCGTGGAGTGGCATCCCCACCCGTGGAGAGGCATCCCCACCCGTGGAGTGGCATCCCCACCCGTGGAGTGGCATCCCCACCCGTGGAGTGGCATCCCCACCCGTGGAATGGCATCCCCACCCGTGGAATGGCATCCCCACCCGTGGAGTGGCATCCCCACCCGTGGAGTGGCATCCCCACCCGTGGAGTGGCATCCCCACCCGTAAGACGGTAAGATTTAACCATTATTACTCAAATACTTATAAACTGATAAATATGTAAGAATTATTGTACGAATGTGTTTAAATAGACTGAAGGTTAATTACTAATATTATACTGGCGAAACAACCAATATTGTGGTGAACACATAAGCTGTGATGTACACACAAGTTGAGACGTACACAACGTGCACAAAACGTGTGATGTGCATGATATGGCATGCACACAGGCTGTGACTTACGCACAGGCTGTAACTTACACACTGGCTGTGACTTACACACTGGCTGTGACTTACACACTGGCTGTGACTTACACACAGGCTGTGACTTACACACAGGCTGTGACTTACACACAGGCTGTGACTTACACACAGGCTGTGACTTACACACTGGCTGTGACTTACACACTGGCTGTGACTTACACACAGGCTGTGACTTACACACAGGCTGTGACTTACACACAGGCTGTGACTTACACACAGGCTGTGACTTACAGGCTGTGACTTACACACAGGCTGTGACTTACACACAGGCTGTGACTTACACACTGGCTGTGACTTACACACTGGCTGTGACTTACACACAGGCTGTGACTTACACACTGGCTGTGACTTACACACTGGCTGTGACTTACACACAGGCTGTGACTTACACACTGGCTGTGACTTACACACTGGCTGTGACTTACACACAGGCTGTGACTTACACACAGGCTGTGACTTACACACTGGCTGTGACTTACACACAGGCTGTGACTTACACACTGGCTGTGACTTACACACTGGCTGTGACTTACACACAGGCTGTGACTTACACACTGGCTGTGACGTACTCTTGTGATACATGTGTGTGTGTCCGTGTTTATACACATGGGATACTACATATAATTAATGTATCCTTGCCTCTGTATTCGACATACGTGTCTGTACTCGTTTGTACTCTACATGTACGTGTATCCTGAACACGTGTTGTCACTTATGTAGTTTATCTATGCAAGTACCTTTGTGTAAGCAGATATTTAGGTGTGTGTAACTGTGAACTAATGTGGCCATATGTGTAATTAAAATGAGTGCTTATCTCTCACTTAGTGCAGCCACATGTGCAGTTTGTGTGTGCCTGTATCTCTGTACTAGTGTGGCCACATGTGCAGTTTGTGTGTGCCTGTATCTCTGTACTAGTGTGGCCACATGTGCAGTTTGTGTGTGCCTGTATCTCTGTATTAGTGTGGCCACATGTGCAGTTTGTGTGTGCCTGTATCTCTGTACTAGTGTGGCCACATGTGCAGTTTGTGTGTGCCTGTATCTCTGTACTAGAGTGGCCACATGTGCAGTTTGTGTGTGCCTGTATCTCTGTACTAGTGTGGCCACATGTGCAGTTTGTGTGTGCCTGTATCTCTGTACTAGTGTGGCCACATGTGCAGTTTGTGTGTGCCTGTATCTCTGTACTAGTGTGGCCACATGTGCAGTTTGTGTGTGCCTGTATCTCTGTACTAGTGTGGCCACATGTGCAGTTTGTGTGTGCCTGTATCTCTGTACTAGTGTGGCCACATGTGCAGTTTGTGTGTGCCTGTATCTCTGTACTAGTGTGGCCACATGTGTAGTTTGTGTGTGCCTGTATCTCTGTACTAGTGTGGCCACATGTGCAGTTTGTGTGTGCCTGTATCTCTGTACTAGTGTGGCCACATGTGCAGTTTGTGTGTGCCTGTATCTCTGTACTAGTGTGGTCACATGTGCAGTTTGTGTGTGCCTATATCTCTGTACTAGTGTGGCCACATGTGCAGTTTGTGTACCTTTGTCTCTGTACTAGTGTGACCACATGTGCAGTTTGTGTGTGCCTGTATCTCTGTACTAGTGTGGCCACATGTGCAGTTTGTGTGTGCCTGTATTTCTGTACTAGTGTGGCCACATGTGCAGTTTGTGTGTGCATATATCTCTGTACTAGTGTGGCCACATGTGCAGTTTGTGTGTACCTGTATCTCTGTACTAGTGTGGCCACATGTGCAGTTTGTGTGTGCCTGTATCTCTGTACTAGTGTGGCCACATGTGCAGTTTGTGTGTGCCTGTATCTCTGTACTAGTGTGGCCACATGTGCAGTTTGTGTGTGCCTGTATCTCTGTACTAGTGTGGTCACATGTACATTCAGTGAGTGCGTGTCTTTGTACCCATGTAACCACATGTGTAGCTAATATGTGCGTGTTAGTCTGGGTTAAGGTGTCATAACTCAGTAGAGAGACTATAGTCAGTGTTGAGTGGTCGTAAGTGCACGATCACAACATGTCATCAGTCTGCCTCACCTTCATATATATCTTCCACGCTCAATTTAGACCTGGTATAATCGTCAGTATTGCCGAGCCAAGGAACCAATCCTTCTCTTTCCTCTTCACGTTACGTGCAGCTTAGAGGTTTCGTCTTGATTACTGTACGAAATTTAGTGTTGTCGCTTTTGTTGCATTGGGTTACTAATGTCTTTTGTTACATTCTCAAGCGCCTTAACAAAATCGTTAGGAACCAGATCCTCGGTGCCATTATGTGGGTGTAATCTTTTGACTGCCACTCACAAAACGATTTAATATGCAAGTGGTACCTCGAGATACGAACTAAATTCGTTCCAGAAGGCTGTTCGACTGCTGATATCGAACGAATATTTTCCCATAAGGAATAATGTAAATTAGATTAATCCGCTTCAAACCCACAAAAATTCACTTACAAGAGCACTTACATAAATACACTTACATAATTGTTCGAGTTTTGAGGTGTTCGTATCCCGAGGCACCGCTGTGTATTATAGCCGTTAAATAAACTTGATTCAATCGTTGTTTCGAGTTTTTTCATTTCTTTCTGCTAATGTTTTAGGGAAGAAAATTTTCTTTGGTGACCGAATCCTAAAGGTTTTTTCTTTATTATTGTTTATTTTCGTATTTGTCTGAGAAATGAAATTTTTTTGCAAATTCTCTCTGTTCCTTTTCATTACTTGTTCTAAATCGCTATTTATATTTCTATGCATCAATACAAATAAAGTTGTAATGAACAAACGTCAATGAATAAATGCCATAGACTATATGGCATTGAGAGAGGTAAAATTAGACCAGCTACTAAAGCTCCTGGGCCATGGAATTCGTCAGTTGGATTACAAATGGTGCGTCGTAGTTGATGTTAGGGCGCCGCCTCTCAATTTTCTGGCCGCGGATCAATCCCCTCGTTCATTACTCTGAGTAAAAGGACACAAGTACAACTAATGTGGCATTTATTATGGTAAGGATATGTGTGCAATTCTAAATACCTACTTCCTCTCAGTTTTCACCCAGGAAAATACTAGCGATATTCCTGAAATAATAGATTACGTAAATAACAAAATAAGCCACAATACCGTGACTGGAACGATACACAAATAACGTAGTCGTCAGTGTTCATGATAACAACACCACCTCCTTTATCAGCGGTGGTGACCCTGATGGTCGTGTCTTCTGCTAAACCTTTAAGTGCAATGATGAACACTGACGACTACAGGAACAAAATGCTCAATCTACTTAATGACCCAGATACCTACAAACCTCTCACAACTAACCAAGTGGACAACCTTACTAAAACTTTTCTTCAAAGGACTCGCCGCATTCTGAGGAACTCAGAACAAGGGAAGAAACTTCTGCACACCACACCCAGCAACCCCAGACCTGCCAGAATGTACGGCCTACCAAAAACTCACAAGCCTGGTATCCCTTTGAGGCCCATATCTTCGGGAATAGGCAGTGCTCCCCACCAACTCTCAGGAATTCTCGCCAAACACCTCTCCAAACTCTTGGGCACTATCAGTCCAGCACATCTCAAACACTCGGGTGATCTTCTCAATCGCATTCGCAACATCAACATCAGGAACAAGAAACTTTCCAGCCTTGACGTAACTTCCCTATTCACCAAAGTACCTACTACACAAGCCATCGATCTCCTGCGCAGGAAAATTGACGATTCACTTGATCTTCCTATTCCAGCCAGCGATTTCATCGACCTCGTTGAACTATGTGTCGGCTTGACGTGTTTCTCTTTCGAAAATCACCTCTTTCAACAGACTTTTGGTCTACCCATGGGTTCGCCACTCAGTGCCGTCCTGGCGAACTTATACATGGAACATTTGGAAGCCGAGCGTTTCTCCACCATTATTCCTTCGACTGTTACCTGGCTCCGTTATGTGTTGTTAGGTAAGACACATAGGCAACAGTTAGGTATCTTTATTTCGAAACGTTTCGCCTACACAGTAGGCTTCTTCAGTCGAGTACAGCAAAGTTGATAGAAGCAGAAGAGACTTGAAGACGATGTAATCAGTCCATCACCCTTGAAGTTTTGAGGTGGTCAGTCCCTCAGTCTGGAGAAGAGTATTGTTCCATAGTCCGGAACAATATGGAGTTGAAGTGATGGACTGATTGTGCTGCTGGGTCTGATGCCGTGCTCCTTCCTTAAGTGGAAGTGACCTGACTAGGTGGGTCATTGGGATAAGCCGGGGGGGGTCATTGGTCTAATCCGGAAGGGGGGGACATGGACCTGCTCCGCATGGGTCAGTAGACCTGTTGCAGTGTTCCTTCTTTCTTATGTTCTCTCCAGGAGCTTTATCAAACTTTGTAACGGCTTGACAAAGTTCCTGGAGAGCGAAACGTTGCCACAATAAAATGTCACATTAGCTGCACTTGTGTCCTTTTTCTTAACATATTGTTGATAATTCTATCAACATTATTACACATTATAACACATTATTACACATTTTCTAAGCACATATCATTTTTATCATTAAATACGAAGTAGTTCCCTCCCGTGCAAAAGGTGTATAACATAACTCACGAAATCGTAATGACACGATTGCAAACAAACCATACCACGGACGGGGATAGAACCCGCGATCAGAGTCTCAAAACTCCAGACCGTCGTGTTAGCCACTGGACCAGCTAGCTTCAATAAGATTCGTCCAACTAGGTACATTTTTACACCATAGGAAGGTTAGCATAGGCCACCACTGTGACCACAAATGCAAGTTTTTACAGACGAATCTCCAGCTAGCGTGGCCGTGACGAACTCTAGCTCAAGTCCCCTCAATACCGTCAACATGACTCACGAAATCGTAATGACACGATCGCAAACAAACCATACCACAGGCGGGATTGAACCCGCGGTCAGAGAGTCTCAAAACTCCAGACCGTCGCGTTAGCCACTGAACCAGCTAGCTACAATAAGATTCGTCCAGCTAGGTATATTTTTACACCATAGGAAGGTTAGCATAGGCATTTGTGGTCACAGTGGTGCCTATGTTAACCTTCCTATGGTGTAGAAATATACCTAGTTAGATGACTCTTATTGTAGCTAGCTGGTCCACTGGCTAACGCGACGGTCTGGAGTTTTGAGACTCTCTGAACGGGTTCTATCCCCGCCCTTGGTATGGTTTGTGTGTATAACATACACGCGGGTTCCATTAATGGTGTTTCAACTTAAAAGTCGTAAAGTAAAAGGACACAAGTGAAACTAATGTGACATTTTATTGTGGCACTTGTATCCTTTTACTTTACATATTGTCGGTAATTCTACCAACATTATTACAACTTAAAAGTCATTAGTTTAAAAGGAAAATACAGTGGACCCCCGGTTAACGATATTTTTTTCATTCCAGAAGTATGTTCAGGTGCCAGTACTGACCGAATTTGTTCCCATAAGGAATATTGTGAAGTAGATTAGTCCATTTCAGACCCCCAAACATACACGTACAAACGCACTTATATAAATACACTTACATAATTGGTCACATTAGGAGGTGATCGTTAAGCGGGGGTCCACTGTATTAGTGCAGTGGGTAGTTATGAATCAAATATTTCCGTAATACTAATACGATGTAGTATTAGTTCAGTGTAAGTTTAGCAGTTTTATGGTTGGAAGTTCCTAAATGGGAGACATTTGGTGTTTGGGGATGTTATAACACTGTCATTTGTCTTCTGAATACTCTTGAGTGTTAGGGTAATTATGTCGTGATAGTTTCTCTGGCAGCCTTGTGTGTGTCTGTATGTGTGTGAGTGTGTGTGTGTGTGTGTGTGTGTGTGTGTGTGTGTGTGTGTGTGTGTGTGTGTGTGTGTGTGTGTGTGTGTGTGTGTGTGTGTGTGTGTGTATGTGTGTGTACTTTCCCAAATGTACTCGCCTATATGTACTCACTTATATGTGGTTGCAGGGTTCGATTCATAGCTACTGGTCCCGCCTCTACGCTAGTCGTTACAAGGTCCACTCCCCACTATAAGAGCCTTGTCGTTCTTCTTAAAGGTATGTATGGACCCTGCCACCACTACTATACTCTCCATAGTGTTCCACCTACTTGTAGCTTTTCCTGATCCTCGTACGCTTGAATTCTCATCATTAGTTTCACGTCGTCTGCGACCAAGGGTACCTCTGACACTATCCTTTCTGTAATGTCATTGACATATACAAGAAACAGCACCGGCCCTAGGACTGACCTCCCCCTGGAACCCCACTTGACAAATGCGCCCGCTCCGATACCTCGTCACGTACCATCACTCGTTGTTTCCTTTCTGTCAGGTATTCCCTGATCCACTGCAATGCTTTTCCTCCTATTCCTGCCTGCTATTATAGTTTTGTACTAATCTCTTGTGCAGGACTGTGTCGGAAGCCTTCTTATAATCTAAAAAGCTGCAGACTTCCCACCCCTCTCTCTCCTGTCTTACTTCAGTTACACTGTCATGGAACTCCAATAGGTTTTTAACACAAAGATTTCCCATTCCTGAAATCGTGCTGGTTATCGTGCATGAGCTCGCTTCCTTCTAGACGCTCCACCACTCTTCACTTGATAAACTTCGGCATGACTTTATATACTATACATGATGTCAGGGACTACATGTGTTGTCTTCCAAACCATTGGTAGTTGCCCTGTTTCAATAGATTTGTTGAAGATTGTTGCTAGTGGTATACAGTGACTGTGCTCGCTCTCTCAGGATCCATGGAGAGTTATTTTGGCCCACTGCCTTCGAGGTATCTAGTTCGCATGGCAGTTTCTTCACCTCCTCGTCGGTTCTGTGTAGTGTGTCCAGCACTTGTTGTTCTCTACGATCTCTGTTTGCCGGATGCCCTACTGTCTTCACTGATAATACCTCCCTAAATTTCTTCCTGAGCACTTCACTTACTTCCTGATCTTTCGCTGTGTTCTTCCCTCCTTCCTTTCTCAGCCAGATACATGGCCCTTGACTGTTGTTTTCTTACTGAAGTGGCTGTGTAACAGCTTTGGGTCAGATTTCGCTTTCGATGCAATATTCTCACACTGCCTCTGGGCCTCCCTCCTTATCCAAGAATATTCGTTCTGGCTCTTAGGCTCAGCTCCTTATTTTCCAGGATCCTTTGCATTCTGAAGATGTTAATATTCTTACACACTTGTCTTAGGCCTCTTCACCTTTGAATGATCCATGTGCTCACTCTTGTCTTCCCTTTGTTTCTGTTGCCCCTGGGTACAAACTGCCTCCCTGCTCTTTGTGGCCGCTTGCGCCATTTCATTTACTGTCATTCCCTCCAGTTCTCTTCCATACTCCACCTCATACAGAAATTGCCTCATACCTGTGTAGTCTCCTCATTTGAAGTTTGGCTTCTCCTGTCCTTCTCATACTCCTTCACTTCACACTGTTAACTCTATTATGTATTCGAAACTTAAGATCTCATTATCACTGGCACCGAGAGGCCTTTAATATATAATATTCCCGATGCTGGAACTGCTTAATGTGAATACGAGGTCCAGTCTTGCTGGTTTGTCATTTTCTCTCTATCTAGTAGTGTCCCTAACATGTTGATGCATGAGGTTTTCCAGTATCACCTCCATCCTCTTAACCCTCCACGTTTCTGGTCCCCCATGTGGCTCCAGGTTTTCTCAGTCGATTTCCTTGTGGTTGAAATCCCCCACGACAAGCAACTTCGCCCTGTCCATGTGGGCCCTTCTGTCCACCTCAACTAGTGTATCAACTCTCACTCTGTTATTCTTTTGTCTTGATCTGTTGCTTGTTGGTTTCTGTGTGGCTTATTGTATATCACTGTTACCACCACCTTTGGGCCTCCAGTTAGAAATGTTCCATATATGTAGTCAACTTCTTCCTCTCTCTGTCCATCCCTTGCATTCTCAAAGCTCCACTGGTTTTTGATGAATAGAGCAACTTTGTGTAAGTCCTCGAACTCATTTTATATTCCATCTTCGTTAGTGTACCATAACTTCAGCTTGTTTTCCAATACTGTATTCTGGGAGATGGGGGAAGGGGAGCACTGCAGGTCAGGCTGGATACTATGAGAGGCTGCTGTGAAAATAGTGTTTGTGCTGGAGGGAGTTGCTGTGGGTGCAGATTGTGATTCAATCTGGGTTATTGTGTTGGACTGTAGTGTGGTGGTAGGGGTTAAAGGGGGTTATGTGAATGGTTGCAGTTGAAGGTCCTATCTAGTCTGGGCTTCCCTGCCTCTCGATGCCTGCCTTAGTCTCTCCTTCCTTTTCATTGTGTATTTGTACTCTTACTCTGTTTCTCCCATTCTTTTTGTGTTCTCTCACAGTCGAGGTACACTCAGTGATATAATTGGGTTCTTTAACCATGGTTTCTGCTGCAAGATATTGTTTCATAAAGTTTCTGTAATGAATGTCAGTTTGCCTGGGAGATTTTTTCCCCTCGAAGATCCCCCAATTCTCTGAAAATTTATCAGGTCGGTCGTATCCTCCTCTCCGATTTGTTTCATGATAGTTTCAGTTTCTTTTATCTGCTTCTGTCATCTTTCTTTATATATGTGTGTGTAATCAAGTATATTTTCTTTATACACATGTGTATGTAATCAAGTATATTTTCTTACCTATATGTTGCTGCATGAGTAGAGTCTCGTCTCTTGGTCCCACATCTTCACTAGCTGCTGCTAAGTTCACCTTCTCCTGGCTTCGAGAGCTCTATCGTACCTCTTCTTAAAGCTGTGTATGGATGCTACATCTGCCACTTCATTCTCTGGGCCATTCCACTTTTTGACTATAAGGCTGAAGAAATATTTTTTTGTACGTTATATTTTTGTCCTCCAGTGTCATCAGCCTGAGTTCCCTTACCCTCTCTCAGGTCCGGGACCAGTCTCGTTATAAATCTCTGTGCTTTATCCAATTTTTCTTAAATGCTTGACCAGGTGGGTCAAGCATTTCCATACTGGTGCTGTGTACTCCAATCTTGGCCTTACTTAGATGTAAAAAAGATGGTCTTAGATTTGCCCGATGCACATTTGCCGCAGCAGTTATTTGGTTGATATGCACCTCAGGCGAAATGCTCGATACAATACTCGCCCCAGCCTGTTCCTTGAGTGAGGTTTGCAGGATTTGGCTCCTGAGCCTGTACTTCGTCTGCTGTCTCCTTTGCTCTTCCCCAAACTTCACAACTTTGCACTTGATTGAGTTAAGCTCCAATGGCTACTTAGACCAGGCCTTCAGTTTGTCCATATCCATTATTGTCCTTTCCTTGTCCACGTCTGATTGTATTCTCAATAGTGTCACATCATCTCTGAACAGGGATACTCAGGACGCTATCCCTCTGTCATGTCATCTACGTATACGAAAACAGCACCAGCCCTAGTACTGATCCTTGTGGTACACCACTTGTCCCATTCATCCATTCTGGCACCTTTTCATGGACAATAACTCATTGTTTCCTTTCTGTCTGGTATGCCTACATTGTCAGTGTTATTTTTGCTTTCTTCGGTAGCTTTTGCAACAGTTTCTTATGTGGTACTGGGTCAAAAGCCTTCTTACTGTCGAGAAAGATGCAGTCTGCCCATCCCTCTCTCTCTCCTGCCTTACTTCTGTTATCTTGTCTTAGAACTCCAGTAGGTTTGTGAGAGTGGAGTTACTATCTGGAAAGCCATGTTGATTCTCGTGTATTAACTCATGTCTAGGCGTTGCATCACTTTTCTGATAATCTTTAAAACCTTATTATACATGTCAGTGACTGTTGTGTATTTTTACACATGAACTAGCCACTCATAAAGTATCCCAACCTGCTTATAATATATCCGTGTTAATCTAATTTATCCCACCTGCATTACTATATCTAATTCTAAGCACTGCCACTCACTCTTTCCCAGCATCCACCTCTGACTTTTCCTTGCCACCAAGAGTTAATATTGCTTCCCTTTCTCCACTATATTTAACAGTTCCTCAAAATTTTCACTCCATCTTTTCAGTCTTGCTTTCCCATCTAACACTTTCCCCTCTCGTTTTTACCTTAAAAATTCTATGGCTTCCCAGCTTTATCAGTTTTTAATCTCTCTTCAAAACCGTTTCTTATTCACAAAAAAATTTACAGAAACTCGTCTATTCTCTCAGTGGCTCATTTGTTTTCCTTCACGACTTTTTTTAACTTATTTATCCTTCCTAACATATAATTTCTATATTATATAACCTTGTATAGGCTTACTCTGTCTCCTTTATCACCATCTTTACCTTATTCCATCTTATTCTCTAATAACACAGCATTCTTAAATCTACCATATATAGCTTCGACCTCCTCCTCATTACCCGTACTCTCTCTATTCCATCTTTCTCCAAATATTTGCTTTTATCTCTCCCTAACCTTCTCATTTTCTTATTCATTATCTTTGACTTTTCTCTTACTAATGTTATTCTTCTTGTTAGTTATTTACTCCTTACTCATTCTGTAACTAACACTAAATAATAATCTGATGTACCTATCGCCTCTAACAAACATGGACATCCACTAGCTTAAACGTCAATATTTAAACCACCAACTCACAGTTTATTGAATTCTGTATAATTTTTCTCGTGCCTTTTAACCTTCTTTATTTAAAATAAGTTTTACTTATTACCAAACCTATTGCAATACGTAATTCAGTTTGAGGTCGAAATTATCACTTACCCTTGATACTCCAACTTCACCCAATATGCCATATATAATAATCTCTTCCACTTATCATATAAATCACCCACTCGAATTATTCTTTCACATGGTTCAAATTTCCTAAACATTTACTTATCTCCTCCCAAAATCTCTCTTTCTCTCTCTCCTCCACAAATACTTCTTATTTTCTGAGGCATATACTCTTACCTTAACCCAATTCTTAATAGTATTAAAGATTCGCCGGTATTCTCCCGGCCCGGGCCTTTTCCAAGTGGTGGCCCGGCCTTGGCTCCCTCTCTAGGGAGTGTGTGAGGCCTTGGTCTCCCATGGGAGGAGGTACAACTACCCCCTCATCTTCTGAACCAACTGTCCCCAGGCCTAGCCACATTCCCCGCCCTCACGGGGATCGTAGGGAGAAGCTAGGCCTCTCTGGTCTGCCATTCCTACCCTAGAAGGGCTGGGTATGGTGTCCACCCAATTCTCTTATTCCACCTTAATTCTAATCCACATAATTCTTGAAGATAATTACCTATAACCTTGAAGATAATTACCTATAACCTTGAAGATAATTACCTATAACCTTGAAGATAATTACTTATAACTATCCAGTTTATTTTCCCACATAACTTGGCACCGCCTGGCTTGTGGCCTCTTAGCTGCCAACGCCTCCCATTGTAAACAATGTGAGGATTCTAGCTAAGTTTCCCATGAAACCGAAACGAAACCAAACAGGAGGAAGAATTATTAAGAAATTATTCGAGAAGTAAGAGTGTAAATACACATATATGATTAATCGAATATATATTGTTCATACAGGACGTACGTAGTAGCAGTGGTAGTAGTAGTAGTAGTAGTAGTAGTAGTAGTAGTAGTAGTAGTAGTAGTAGTAGTAGCAGTGGTAGTATGGTGGCAAGTGGTAGCGGTGCAGTGGTGCAGCAGAGGTGAGCAGCGGTGGTGGTGGCAGCAGCAGTGGCAGGTGGTGGCAGGTGGTGGTGGTGGTGGCGGTGGTGGCGGTGGTGATGAGCAGTGGCGGTGGTGGTGGTGGTGGTGGTGGTAGTGGCGGTGGTGGCGGTAGTGATGGTAGTGGCAGGCGGTGGTGGTGGTAGCGGTGGTAGGTGAGTGGTGGCAGCAGCGGTGGTGGCAGTGGTAGCGGTGGTGGCAGGTGGTGGTGGTGGTGGTGGTGGTGGCAGTGGTGGTGGTCTGGCGGTGGTGGTGTGGTGTGGTGCGGTGGTGCGTGGTGGTGGTGGTGGTGGTGGTGGTGGTGTCAGCGGTGGTGGCGGTGGTGGTGGTAGGCGGTGGTGGTGGTGGTAGGTGGTGGCGGTGGTGGCGGTGGTGGTGGTGGTGGTGGTGGTGGTGTGGTGCGGTGGTGGTGGTGGTGGCGGTGGTGGTGGTGGTAGGTGGTGGCGGTGGTAGTGGTGGTGGTGTATTGCGGCAGTGATGGTGGTGGCGGTGGTGGTGGTGGTCAGTGGTAATGGAAGGCGGTGGTGGCGGTGGTGGTCTGTGGTGGCGGTGGTGGTGGTGGTAGCGGTGGTGGTGGTGCAGTGGATGGTGCGGTGGTGCAGTGGCAGCGGTGTGCGGTGGTGGCAGCAGGTGGTGGTGGCAGTGGTGGTGGTGTGGTGGTGCGTGGAGTGGTGGTGGAGTAGTGGTAGGCAGGTGGACGGTGGCAGTGGTGGTGGTGGTGGTGGTAGTAGTGCAGCAGTGGTGGCAGTGGTGGAGGTGGTAGCGGTGGTGGTGGTGGTGGTGGTGGTAGGTGGTGGCAGTGTTGCGTGGTGCTGTAGGTGGTGGTGGTGGTGGTGGTGGCGGTGGTGGTGAGTGGCGGCGGTGGTGGTGGTGGTGTGGCGGTGGTGGTGGTGGTGGCAGTGGTGGTGGTGGTGGTGTGGTGGCGGTGGTGGCGGTGTAGGTGGTGTGGTGGTGTGTGGTGGCGGTGGTGGCAGTGGTAGCTGGTGGTGTGTGTGGTGGCAGGTGGTGGCAGTGGCAGTGGTGGCGGTGGCAGCCAAGTGGTGTGCGCAAGGTAGGTGGTAGTGGTAGTAATGCAGTGGTAGTAGGTGGTGGCGGTGGTGGCGGTGGTGGTGCGCAGGCGGTGGTAGGTGGTGGTGGTGGTGGCGGTGGTGGATGGTGGTATGTGGCGGTGGTGGTGGTGTGCGGTGGTGGCGGTGGTGGTGGCGGTGGTGGTGGTGGTGGCAGCAGCGTGGTGGTGAGGTGGCAGTGGTGGTGTGGTGGTGCGGTGGTGGTGGTGGTGGCAGTGGTAGGCGGTGTCAGGTGGTGGCGGTGGTGGTGGTGGTGGTGGTGGCAGGTAGTGGTAGTGGTGGATTGAGTTGCATGCGGTGGCGGTGGTGGTGGTGGATGGTAGCAGAGGTGGTAGTGAGTAGTGTACAGCGGTAGTAGTGGTAGTGGCGGTGGCGGTGGTGGAGGTGGTAGCGTTAGCGGTGGTGGTGGTGGTAGCGTTAGCGGTGGTGGTGGCAGTGGCAGTGGTGGTGGTGGCAGCAGCAGTGGTGGTGGCAGTGGTGGCAGCAGCAGTGGTGGCAGTAGGCAGGTAGTGGCAGTGGTGGTAGGCAGTGCAGCAGTGGTAGCAGCGGTGTGGTAGTGGGGAGTGTGGCAGGTGGCAGTCAGTAGCAGTGGCGTGGTGGCGGTGCTGCAGAGTAGCAGCAGCATGATGGTCACTAGTAGTGGTAGTGGTTGGTGGCATTGGCAGCAGCAGGTGTAGCGGTGGTGGTGGTGGTGGTGCAGTGGCAGCTGTAGTGGCAGGTAGTAGCAGTGGTAGTGGTGAGTGGCGGTGGTGGTAGTGGTGGTAGTGGTGGTGGTGTGGTGTGTGGAGTAGTGGCGGTGGTGCAGTGGTCAGTATGCAGGCAGTGGTGGTGGCGGTGATGGTGGTGGTAGTGTATGCAGTGGTGGGGTAGTGCAGTGGTAGTGGTAGTGAGTGGTATAGTGGCGGTGGTATTATTATTATTATTATATTGTATGGTAGTGGTATGTGGAGTAGTGGTAGTGGTAGCAGGCGGTGGTATGCATAGTAGTAGTGGTGGTGGTGGTAGCGTCAGTGATGGTAGTGCAGTACGGTGGTGGTCATTGTGGTAGTGGTGGTGGTGGTAGTGGTGTACGGTGGTGGTAGGTGGTAGGTGTAGCGGTGGTGGTAGGTGGATGAGTGGTGGCGGAGGTGGAGTATTAGTGATGGTGGAGTGTAGTGGTGGTCAGCGGTGGTGGTAGGTAGTGGTGGCGGTGGTGGTGGTCAGTGGATGGTAGCGATGGCAGTAGGTGGTAGTGGTAGCGGTGGTGGTGTTAGTGTAGTAGGTGGTGGTAGTGGCAGCAGGTGGTGGCAGTGGTAGTGGTAGCGGTAGTAGCAGTAGTATGTGAGCGGTGGTAGCAGTATGTAGTGGCGGTGGCAGTAGTAGTAGTGAGGCGGTGTGCAGTGGCAGTGTAGTAGTAGTAATAGCGGTAGTAGTAGTAGTAGCAGTGGTAGTAGTAGTAGTAGTAGTAGTAGCAGTGGTAGTAGTAGTAGCAGTGGTAGTAGTAGTAGTAGTAGTAGTAGTAGTAATAGCAGCAGCTATAGCAATATCTGCCTGTCATTTTAAATTCTTATGAGACAGTAAAACAAGGGACGAACAGTCTATCGGGATTATAAAACATCTAACAGGTTCTCCGGTTCACAGTTACTTGGCAGAACTGTAGTACCTCACAGACTGGTTGCTGATTACCTACTTACTTCTTAAACTCCTCCAAGACATACATTCTACTGAACATAATTATTCACGTCAATGTCAGTACAGTTTGATTCATTTTTACTAAAACGTAGTTTCGTGCAAATAATTTCTGGAATAACTCCTTGTCTTAGCACGTTTCCTGGTTGATTTTAATAAGCCAGGCACACAGCAGCAAGCCAGTTCCACTTCCATTCCTCGAGAAAGAGCCAGTCTAAGCCAGTACACACCATACCACGGAGAAGGGATAAACCCGCGGTCATAGAGTCTCAAAACTCCAGACCGTCGTGTTAGCCACTGGACCAGCTAGCTACAATAAGATTCATCCAACTAGGTATATTTCTACACCACAGGAAGGTTAGCATAGGCCACCACTGTGACCACAAATGCAAGTTTTTACAGACGAATCTCCAGCTAGTGTGGCCATGACGACCTCTAGCTCAAGTCCCTTCACTGCCGTCAACATGACTCACGATTTCGTGAGTCATTGGAGTCACAGTCACAACAACCAGCACGGGGTCACAGTCACTACAGCCAGCTTCGGGTGACAATCACTACAGCCAGCATGGGGTCACAGTCACTACAGCCAGCATGGCGTCACAGTCACTACAGCCAGCATGGGGTCACAATCACTGCAGCAAGCATGGGGTCACAATCACTACAGTCAGCATGGTGTCACAGTCACTACAGTCAGCATTGGGTCACAGTCATTACAGCCAGCATGGGGTCACAATCACTACAGCCAGCATGGGGTCAGTCACTGCAGCCAGCATGCGGTCACAGTCATTACAGTCAGCATGGGGTCACAGTCACTAAAGCCAGCATGGGGTCAGTCACTAAAGCCAGCAGGGGGTCACAGTCACTACAGCCAGCATGGGGTCACTGTCACTAAAGCCAGCATGGGGTCAGTCACTAAAGCCAGCAGGGGGTCACAGTCACTACAGCCAGCATGGGGTCACAATCACTGCAGCAAGCATGGGGTCACAATCATTACAGTCAGCATGGGGTCACAGTCACTACAGCCAGCATGGGGTCACAGTCACTACAGTCAGCATTGGGTCACAGTCATTACAGCCAGCATGGGGTCACAATCACTACAGTCAGCATGGGGTCACAACCACTACAGTCAGCATGGGGTCACAGTCACTACAGTCAGCATTGGGTCACAGTCATTACAGCCAGCATGGGGTCACAATCACTACAGCCAGCATGGGGTCAGTCACTGCAGCCAGCATGGGGTCACAGTCATTACAGCCAGCATGGGGTCACAATCACTACAACCAGCTCAGGGTCAGTCACTACAACCAGCATGGGGTCAGTCACTAAAGCCAGCAGGGGGTCACAGTCACTACAGCCAGCATGGGGTCACAGTCACTACAGCCACCATGGGGTCACAGTCACTACATCCAGCATGGGGTGACATTCACTACAGTCAGCATGGGGTCACAGTCGCTACAGCCTGCATGGGGTCACAGTCACTACAGCAAGCATGGGGTCACAGTCACTACAGCCAGCATGGGGTCACAGTCACTACAGCTAGCATGGGGTCACAGTCACTACAGCCAGCACGGGGGTCACAATCACTACAGCTAGCATGGGGTCACAGTCACTACAGTAAGCATGGGGTCACAGTCACTACAGCCAGCATGGTGTCACAATCACTACAGCCAGCACGGGGTCACAGACACTACAGCCAGCATGGGGTCACAGTCACTACAGCCAGCATGGGGTCACTGTCACTACAGTCAGCATGGGGTCACAGTCACTACAGTCAGCATGGGGTCACAGTCACTACAGCCAGCATGGCGTCACTGTCACTACAGTCAGCATGGGGTCACAGTTACTACAGTCAGCACGGGGTCACAGTCACTACAGCTAGCATGGGGTCACAGTCACTACAGTCAGCATGGGGTCACTGTCACTACAGTCAGCATAGGGTAACAGTCACTAGTCAGCATGGGGTCACACACTACAGTCAGCATGGGGTCACAGTCACTACACTCAGCATGGGGTCACAGTCCCAGTCAGCATGGGGTAACAGTCACTACAGTCAGCATGAGGTCACAGTCACTACAGTCAGCATGGGGTCACAATCACTACAGAGCATGGGGTCACAGTCACTACAGTCAGCATGGGGTCACAGTCACTACAGTCAGCATGGGCTTTGTCACATGGTCACTACAGCCAGCACGGGGTCGTAAGCTTCTCACTACAGTCCAGCATGCGGTCACAGTCATTACAGTCAGCATGGGATCACAGTCACTACAGTCAGCATGGGGTCACAATCACTACAGTCAGCATGGGGTCACAATCACTACAGCCAGCATGGGGTCACAACCACTACAGTCAGCATAGGGTCACAATCACTACAGCCAGCATGGGGTCACAACCACTGCAGTCAGCATGGGGTCACAATCACTACAGTCAGCATGGGGTCACAGTCACTACAGTCAGCATTGGGTCACAGTCACTACAGTCAGCATGGGGTCACAGTCACTACAGTCAGCATGGGGTCACAGTCACTACAGTCAGCATGGGGTCACAGTCACTACAGTCAGCATGGGGTCACAGTCACTACAGTTAGCATGGGGTCACAGTCACTACAGTCAGCATGGGGTCACAGTCACTACAGTCAGCATGGGGTCACAGTCACTACAGTCAGCATGGGGTCACAGTCACTACAGTCAGCATGGGGTCACAGTCACTACAGTCAGCATGGGGTCACAGTCACTACAGTCAGCATGGGGTCACAGTCACTACAGCCAGCATGGGGTCACAGTCACTACAGTCAGCATGGGGTCACAGTCACTACAGTCAGCATGGGGTCACAGTCACTACAGTCAGCATGGGGTCACAGTCACTACAGTCAGCATGGGGTCACAGTCACTACAGTCAGCATGGGGTCACAGTCACTACAGCCAGCATGGGGTCAGTCACTGCAGCCAGCATGGGGTCACAGTCAGCACTACAGTCAAGCATGGTGTCACAGTCACTACAGTCAGCATGGGGTTACAGTCACTACAGTCAGCATGGGTTCACAGTCACTACAGTCAGCGTGGGGTCACAGTCACTACAGTCAGCATGGGGTCACAGTCACTACAGTCAGCATGGGGTCACAGTCACTACAGTCAGCATGGGGTCACAGACACTACAGTCAGCATGGGTTCACAATCACTACAGTCAACATGGAGTCACAGTCACTACAAACAGCATGGGGTCACAGTCACTACAGTGAGCATGGGGTCACAGTCACTACAGTGAGCATGGGGTCACAGTCACTACAGTGAGCATGGGGTCACAGTCACTACAGTCAGCATGGGGTCACAGTCACTACAGACAGCATGGGGTCACAGTCACTACAGTCAGCATGTGGTCACAGTCACTACAGTCAGCATGGGTTCACAGTCACTACAGTCAGCATGGGGTCACAGTCACTACAATCAGCATTGGGTCACAGTCACTACAGTCAGCATGGGGTCACAGTCACTACAGTCAGCATGGGGTCACAGTCACTACAGTCAGCATGGGGTCACAGTCACTACAGTCAGCATGGGGTCACAGTCACTACAGTCAGCATGGGGTCACAGTCACTACAGTCAGCATGGGGTCACAGTCACTACAGTCAGCATGGGGTCACAGTCACTACAGTCAGCATGGGGTCACAGTCACTACAGTCAGCATGGGGTCACAGTCACTACAGTCAGCAGGGGGTCACAGTCACTACAGACAGCATGGGGTCACAGTCAGCATAGGGTCACAGTCACTACAGTCAGCATTGGGTCACAGTCACTACAGTCAGCATTGGGTCACAGTCACTACAGTCAGCATGGGGTCACAGTCACTACAGTCAGCATGGGGTCACAGTCACTAGAGTCAGCATTGGGTCACAGTCACTACAGTCAGCATGGGGTGACAGTCACTTCAGTCAGCATGGGGTCACAGTCACTACAGTCAGCATGGGGTCACAGTCACTACAGACAGCATGGGGTCAAAGTCACTAAAGTCAGCATAGGGTCACAGTTATTACAGAGAGCATGGGGTCACAGTCACTACAGTCAGCATGGGGTCACAGTCACTACAGTCAGCATGGGGTCACAGTCACTACAGTGAGCATGGGGTCACAGTCACTACAGTTAGCATGGGGTCACAGTCACTACAGTCAGCATGGGGTCACAGTCACTACAGCCAGCATGGGGTCACAGTCACTACAGACAGCATGGGGTCACAGTCACTACAGTCAGCATGGGGTCACAGTCACTACAGTCAGCATGGGGTCACAGTCACTACAGTCAGCATGGGGTCACAGTCACTACAGTCAGCATGGGGTCACAGTCACTACAGTCAGCATGGGGTCACAGTCACTACAGTCAGCATGGGGTCACAGTCACTACAGTCAGCATGGGGTCACAGTCACTACAGTCAGCATGGTGTCACAGTCACTACAGCCAGCAGGGGGTCACGGTCACTACAGTCAGCATGGAGTCACAGTTACTACAGTCAGCATGGGGTCACAGTCACTACAGTCAGCATGGGGTCACAGTCTCTACAGTCAGCATGGGGTCACAGTCACTACAGTCAGCATGGGGTCTCAGTCACTACAGACAGCATGGGGTCACAGTCACTACAGACAGCATGGGGTCACAGTCACTACAGTCAGCATGGGGTCACAGTCACTACAGTCAGCATGGGGTCACAGTCACTACAGTCAGCATGGGGTCACAGTCACTACAGTCAGCATGGGGTCACAGTCACTACAGTCAGCATGGGGTCACAGTCACTACAGTCAGCATGGGGTCACAGTCACTACAGTCAGCATGGGGTCACAGTCACTACAGTCAGCATGGGGTCACAGTCACTACAGTCAGCATGGGGTCACAGTCACTACAGTCAGCATGGGGTCACAGTCACTACAGTCAGCATGGGGTCACAGTCACTACAGTCAGCATGGGGTCACAGTCACTACAGTCAGCATGGGGTCACAGTCACTACAGTCAGCATTGGGTCACAGTCACTACAGTCAGCATTGGGTCACAGTCACTACAGTCAGCATGGGGTCACAGTCACTACAGTCAGCATGGGGTCACAGTCACTACAGTCAGCATGGGGTCACAGTCACTACAGTCAGCATGGGGTCACAGTCACTACAGACAGCATGGGGTGACAGTCACTACAGTCAGCATGGGGTCACAGTCACTACAGTCAGCATGGGGTCACAGTCACTACAGTCAGCATGGGGTCACAGTCACTACAGTCAGCATGGGGTCACAGTCACTACAGTCAGCATGGGGTCACAGTCACTACAGTCAGCATGGGGTCACAGTCACTACAGTCAGCATGGGGTCACAGTCACTACAGTCAGCATGGGGTCACAGTCACTACAGTCAGCATGGGGTCACAGTCACTACAGTCAGCATGGGGTCACAGTCACTACAGTCAGCATGGGGTCACAGTCACTACAGTCAGCATGGGGTCACAGTCACTACAGACAGCATGGGGTCACAGTCACTACAGTCAGCATGGGGTCACAGTCACTACAGTCAGCATGGGGTCACAGTCACTACAGTCAGCATGGGGTCACAGTCACTACAGTCAGCATGGGGTCACAGTCACTACAGTCAGCATGGGGTCACAGTCACTACAGTCAGCATGGGGTCACAGTCACTACAGACAGCATGGGGTCACAGTCACTACAGTCAGCATGGGGTCACAGTCACTACAGTCAGCATGGGGTCACAGTCACTACAGTCAGCATGGGGTCACAGTCACTACAGTCAACATTGAGTCACAGTCACTACAGTCATCATGGGGTCAAAGTCACTACAGTCAGCATGGGGTCACAGTCACTACAATCAGCATGGGGTCACAGTCACTACAGACAGCATGAGGTCACAGTCACTACAGTCAGCATGGGGTCACAGTCACTACAGTCAGCATGGGGTCACAGTCACTACAGTCAGCATGGGGTCACAGTCACTACAGTCAACATTGGGTCACAGTCACTACAGTCAGCATGGGGTCACAGTCACTACAGTCAGCATGGGGTCACAGTCACTACAGTCAGCATGGGGTCACAGTCACTACAGTCAGCATGGGGTCACAGTCACTACAGTCAGCATGGGGTCACAGTCACTACAGTCAGCATGGGGTCACAGTCACTACAGTCAGCATGGGGTCACAGTCACTACAGTCAGCATGGGGTCACAGTCACTACAGTCAACATGGGGTCACAGTCACTACAGTCAGCATGGGGTCACAGTCACTACAGTCAGCATGGGGTCACAGTCACTACAGTCAGCATGGGGTCACAGTCACTACAGTCAGCATGGGTCACAGTCACTACAGTCAGCATGGGGTCACAGTCACTACAGTCAGCATGGGGTCACAGTCACTACAGTCAACATGGGGTCACAGTCACTAGAGTCAGCATGTGGTCACAGTCACTACAGTCAGCATGGGGTCACAGTCACTACAGTCAGCATGGGGTCACAGTCACTACAGTCAGCATGGGGTCACAGTCACTACAGACAGCATGGGGGGTCACAGTCACTACAGTCAGCATGGGGTCACAGTCACTACAGTCACAGTCACAGTCTACAGTCAGCATGGGGTCACAGTCACTACAGTCAGCATGGGGTCACAGTCACTACAATCAGCATGGGGTCACAGTCACTACAGTCAGCATGGGGGTCACTACAGTCACAGTCACTACAGTCAGCATGGGGTCACAGTCACTACAGTCAGCATGGGGTCACAGTCACTACAGTCAGCATGGGGTCACAGTCACTACAGTCAGCATGGGGTCACAGTCACTACAGTCAGCATGGGGTCACAGTCACTACAGTCAGCATGGGGTCACAGTCACTACAGTCAGCATGGGGTCACAGTCACTACAGTCAGCATTGGGTCACAGTCACTACAGTCACTCACAGTCACTACAGTCAGCATGGGGTCACAGTCACTACAGTCAGCATGGGGTCACAGTCACTACAGTCAGCATGGGGTCACAGTCACTACAGTCAGCATGGGGTCACAGTCACTACAGTCAGCATGGGGTCACAGTCACTACAGTCAGCATGGGGTCACAGTCACTACAGTCAGCATGGGGTCACAGTCACTACAGTCAGCATGGGGTCACAGTCACTACAGTCAGCATGGGGTCACAGTCACTACAGTCAGCATGGGGTCACAGTCAATACAGTCAGCATGGGGTCACAGTCACTACAGTCAGCATTGGGTCACAGTCAATACAGTCAGCATGGGGTCACAGTCACTACAGTCAGCATGGGGTCACAGTCACTACAGTCAGCATGGGGTCACAGTCACTACAGTCAGCATGGGGTCACAGTCACTACAGTCAGCATGGGGTCACAGTCACTACAGTTAGCATCACAGTCACTACAGTCAGCATGGGGTCACAGTCACTACAGTCAGCATGGGGTCACAGTCACTACAGTCAGCATGGGGTCACAGTCACTACAGTCAGCATGGGGTCACAGTCACTACAGTCAGCATGGGGTCACAGTCACTACAGTCAGCATGGGGTCACAGTCACTACAGTCGGCATGGGGGCACAGTCACTACAATCAGCATGGGGTCACAGTCACTAGTCATGGGGTCACAGTCACTACAGTCAGGTGTCACAGTCACTACAGTCAGCATGGGGTCACAGTCACTACAGTCGGCATTGGGTCACAGTCACTTCGGTCAGCATGGGGTCACAGTCACTACAGTCAGCATGGGGTCACAGTCACTACAGTCAGCATGGGGTCACAGTCACTACAGTCAGCATGGGGTCACAGTCACTACAGTCAGCATGGGGTCACAGTCACTACAGTCAGCATGGGGTCACAGTCACTACAGTCAGCATGGGGTCACAGTCACTACAGTCAGCATGGGGTCACAGTCACTACAGTCAGCATGGGGTCACAGTCACTACAGTCAGCATGGGGTCACAGTCACTACAGTCAGCATGGGGTCACAGTCACTACAGTCAGCATGGGGTCACAGTCACTACAGTCAGCATGGGGTCACAGTCACTACAGTCAGCATGGGGTCACAGTCACTTCAGTCAGGATGGGGTCACAGGTCAGCATGGGGTCAGTCTACAGTCAGCATGGGTTCACAGTCACTACAGTCAGCGTGGGGTCACAGTCACTACAGTCAGCATGGGGTCACAGTCACTACAGTCAGCATGGGGTCACAGTCACTACAGTCAGCATGGGGTCACAGTCACTACAGTGAGCATGGGGTCACAGCATGGTCAGTCACAGTCACTACAGTCAGCATGGGGTCACAGTCACTACAGTCAGCATGGGGGTCACAGTCAGCATGGGGTCACAGTCACTACAGTCAGCATACAGTCAGGGGTCACAGTCACTACAGTCAGCATTGGGTCACAGTCAATACAGTCAGCATGGGGTCACAGTCACTACAGTCAGCATGGGGTCACAGTCTACAGTCAGCATGGGGGTCACTACAGTCAGCATGGGGTCACACTACAGTCAGCATGGGGTCACAGTCACTACAGTCAGCATGGGGTCACAGTCACTACAGTCAGGGGTCACAGTCACTACAGTCAGCAGGGGGTCACAGTCACTACAGACAGCATGGGGTCACAGTCAGCATGGGGTCACAGTCACTACAGACAGCATGGGGTCAAAGTCACTACAGTCAGCATGGGGTCACAGTCACTACAGTCAGCATGGGGTCACAGTCACTACAGTCAGCATGGGGTCACAGTCACTACAGTCAGCATGGGGTCACAGTCACTACAGTCAGCATGGGGTCACAGTCACTACAGTCAGCATGGGGTCACAGTCACTACAGTCAGCATGGGGTCACAGTCACTACAGTCAGCATGGGGTCACAGTCACTACAGTCAGCATGGGGTCACAGTCACTACAGTCAGCATGGGGTCACAGTCACTACAGTCAGCATGGGGTCACAGTCACTACAGTCAGAATGGGGTCACAGTCACTACAGTCAGCATGGGGTCACAGTCACTACAGTCAGCATGAGGTCACATTCACTACAGTCAGAATGGGGTCACAGTCACTACAGTCAGCATGGGGTCACAGTCACTACAGTCAGCATGGGGTCACAGTCACTACAGTCAGCATGGGGTCACAGTCACTACAGTCAGCATGGGGTCACAGTCACTACAGTCAGCATGGGGTCACAGTCACTACAGTCAGCATGGGGTCACAGTCACTACAGTCAGCATGGGGTCACAGTCACTACAGTCAACATGGGGTCACAGTCACTACAGTCAACATGGAAACACTAGCAGTCAGAAATATATCTCGTTTAAAATCTTCCTTCCCAATTTAAAACATAAACATCTGTTTAACTAACGTAAAAATACTTTACCTATCTAAAGTTCACTGCCGAGTCACTGTTGTTGTTATTTATAATTTGAAACAAGAAGAAAGAATGAGAATTATTATTGGTACACTGCAGCAGGGAGAAAATTATCTGCGTTAATGTTTTAAGACGTATATTTAGTGTGACTAACAAGTGCGACTAATTATGCCAGGTATACATGTTTTAAGAAGTATATTTAGTGTGACTAACAAGTGCGACTAATTGTGGCATGCAAAGAGTACGTAACCTTTATTCGGCGCATGGACACACCCTCATTTACAGGCTATCTCCCCCAACCAGCGAACCAGGTTGCTAAGAGTTGATGATGGGGCCCCATCGTTCAACTAGTGACCAGGTTCTAGCCAATAAGAAGGTGGGATTGACAATCGCAGAGGTTATGTGGATACCGCTCTCCTGTCTGCCCTTGTCATTCCCATTCTAGAGCTGGTTGAAGCACGGTCTGCTATCTTGTGGCTTCTATTTCTGCCTTGCTTACCGTGGAGTGCACTATATTTATCACTGTACATAGTGTACATATTGCTGTTATAATTGGTGAAGGATAATATAAGTCTAAACTTTTTCTACTGTGTTTATTTGCTCCCATTACACCTGGGATAACAGGCCATTTGAAATCCTAGGTTGTAATATGGGTAGCCTGTCCGAGAGCTGGACTTAGAGAAACGGTTGAGCTTAGGGTGAAGCTTGTAGCAGGAACATTGTGTAGCTTGCTGTTTCGCTTCGCTTTACAAATTTTGCGTGTCAGTTGCTTATGATCAGCCTTGCTATTGTGTGATCGTTCAACAGCTCGCTACTAGCTTGTTCAGTGTGCTCGCTTCGCTACGGTCAATCTTGTGTACAGTCGGCTTTGCTTGTATGCGTATTCTGCAATCGTACTGTGCATAGCTAAGCGTGTTCTGCAAATTAACGTGTTACGTTGGGGTATTCGTACTGTGCATAGCGAATAACTTATGCCACCTAGACGAGTCAGACGCCTGGTGTCGGCATATACTTTGCATAACCTACCTAAATTGTCCCTACAGCGTTGTTGGCAAATTGCTCGTTCCATTGGCATTCCCTATAAACGCACTCTCACAGCTGCGCAACTGCGTTCACTTATTGCTGACATACTTATTGAAGAAGAGATGGCACATCAAACTCCTCCCTCTACGGGAGCTAGGGAAAAAACTCTTATGTTCTCGCATGAGGAAGATGATACACCTACGGAGCAAAATGGTCAGTATGGTGCAGCTGGGTTGTCTCGAGGTGAATCAGCGTCGTTGGCACTTGAGCTGGCAAAAATCACGCTGGAGCAAACTAGGGAACAGAGAGCATTCGCAAGGGAAGAATTTGATAGGGAAAGAGAAAGGAGGCAGTTTTCGCATTCTGTAAACGATTTCAGTTTACAAAAAGCAGTACAGCTTGTTCCCCGCTTCAATGAGGCCGAACCAGAGCAATTTTTCGAAAGCTTCGAAAATCAGGCTCGAGCCTTGAGGTGGCCGGAACAGCACTGGGCAGCGTTGGTTCATACAGCATTATTGGGTAAGGCACAGGAATTTACGTCGGTATTAACTGACGCTGAATTCTCTGATTATCAAGTAGTGAAGACCACAGTGTTGGGAGCATATACATGTATCCCAGCTAAATATCGTAAGACCTTCAAATTGAACAGGCGGCAGCTTGGTCAATCCCTGGTGGACTTTGTGAGACAGCAAACCAAAGCTTTTACCAGCTGGTATAAAGCGAGTGGTGTCTCTAACTTTGAGGAGCTGGTGCAGCTTATTCTGATTGATAACCTGCTGGAGTCTGTGGGACCAGAGGTTCGTGTCTTTCTGCAGGATCGTGACTTAACCACTGCATTGGAGGCGGCCAGGTTGGCTGATACCTTCGAAACGAACCGCTCCTTGTCCGAGCGGTCCCGTCTCTCTTTTCAACAGTCTGGCGTGAGCAGAGATCGACAACATTGGAGAATGAAGTGCCAGCCGGAGGGAGAGCGTCTACGTCATCCAACCAAGTCACCTGGTGAGCCACGCTTCTCAACATATGGTCCCCCTGCGGAGAGGCAAACTACTTATGGAGCATCTCGACAACAATATCCAGAGAGGCACCAGCCAGAACGACACCACTTGCAACGTCATCAGGGAGTAAAGGGCAAGCCTGTCGTCTGCTTCAGGTGCAATAAAGTAGGTCACATCAGTTCCAACTGCCCCCAAAAACCTCAACCCATCGGGAAAATCTCTAATATCCCTAGTAACATGTCCCCTAGAGAAGTAGAAAAAGGTATGGCCCCTTATTATTGCGAAAGTCTTATTTCCCTTCAGGAAAACTCAGAACCAACTAAAGTAAATACCTTTAGAGATACTGGAGCATATTGCTCACTTGTCAGAGAAGGAATATTACCCCTTTCAGAGAATACTTCCTTGAATTCCTCAGTTTTATTGGAAGCCTATGGAGGAGCTATATATTCAGTTCCTTTGCATAAAATTTATGTACAGTGCAAATATTACACTGGGTACTTGACTGTAGGTATCTCAAAAGGATTTCCCATGAAAAATGCCATGTTATTACTGGGTAATAACATTACTACTGTTACTTCGTGTCCTGAACCTATAATGATTAATGCTTCTCCAGTGTTGGCCATAACTCGGGCAACATCCCAAGGGTTGTCTGGGGAGAATGTTGACCTATCCTTGGACGACTCCGATCTCGGAATAGCCACGTTGTTTTATGAGACACACCGGCCGGAGTCTCGTAAATCAAGTGAACAGACCCCGATCAAGCCTTCCTATTCCCAGGTTGCAGGATTGCCAGATGTCTCTGTTTCCATGCCCGAGGGACTGTCCTTCCGGGAGGAACAACGAAAGGACCCTTCTTTAAAATTCGCTTTTCAGGCAGCCATGGGTAAATCCTCTTGGGGTCATCCAGTCAAGTATGAAGTTAAAAATGATTATTTGGTTTGCACTGAGACTGGTAAGGAGAAAGAGGGCCGGCAATTATACGACAGGTTAGTGGTTCCAACCAAGTATAGACCTCAGATATTAAATATAGCTCATAATACGTCATCAGGAGGTCACTTAGGAATTACAAAAACCTTGTATAGAATCACAAAAGAATTTTATTGGCCAAAATTAAAGAAAGATGTGAAGAATCATATTAGGTGTTGCCGAGAATGTCAGCAAGTTGGAAAACCTGGACATTCCATTAAACCTGCACCTCTCCAACCCATACCTGCTGATGGAGAACCTTTTGCAGATTTAATTATAGATTGTGTAGGTCCACTACCTAAGTCAAAGTCTGGAAATCAGTATTTATTTACAATTATGGATAAAGTAACCAGATATCCTGAAGCGATCCCAATGCGTAGTATCAATACTAAAGCTATTCTCAAAGCTTTAACAAAATTCATTTCTTGTTTTGGCATTCCTAAAACTATACAAAGTGATCAAGGTACTAACTTCACTGCCAAAGCATTTAGGGAAGTATTAACTAGGTTAGGGATAATTCACAACTTATCCACTGCCTATCATCCTCAGTCCCAAGGCGCCTTGGAAAGATTCCACCAGACATTAAAAACAATGATGAGAAGTTTTTGCATGCACTTTCCGACAGATTGGGATGAATCTCTACCTTTGTTGCTGTTCTCAGTACGGGAGACGGTGCAAGAGTCTACAGGGTATAGTCCGTTTGAGCTGATCTTTGGGCACAATGTACGAGGTCCTCTTCGGGTGCTCAAAGAAGGATGGATGGGAGAAGACGTAAGCTCAGCACTCTACAACCCGTCTTCAAGGTTGCAGGTGGCACGTGAGTTGGCCACGGCTAACCTAAAGATAGCTCAAAGTAAGATGAAACAGAGGTATGACAAAAGTGCACAATTCCGCTCCTTCCATCCAGGAGACAAGGTGTTGGTGCAGGAACCTATACCTGGCCACACCTTGAAAGCTAGATATACGGGACCTATGCAGATTGTAAGTAGATTATCTGATTTAAATTATGTGGTAGCTCCCATTGATAAGACCTCAAAAACAAAAACTTACCACATTAATCAAATCAAGGCCTTTCATACACCAGATAAAGTCCCAGTAATGACTCTGTCCTCTACCTCTGAGGACGACTCTGACTCTTTGCACTCTATCTCTGAAATTAATACTAAACTTTCAAATTCTGTCCTCCTCAAGGATCCTAGCCCGTTAATGGATGGATTATCTGAAATACAAGCAACCAATTTAACTGAGCTTCTACAGTCATATCCTAATATTTTTTCGGATGTGCCGAAAAAATGTACGTTAGGTTACCATGATGTAGATGTGGGAAAATCTAAACCAATTAAACTCTCCCCCTACAGAGCTAATCCTGAAAAGCAAAGGCTACTTCAGCAGGAAGTAGACTTCTTGTTAGAACATGGTTTAGTGGAGGAGTCATCTAGTCCATGGGCTTCACCGTGCATCCTAGTAAAAAAGGCTGATGGAGGGTTTCGTATGTGCACAGACTACCGTAAAGTGAACGAGGTCACAATCACAGATGCTTACCCTCTTCCTCGTCTGGATGACGTAATTGACTTTGTGGGTAAGGCTACTTTTGTGTCCAAATTAGATCTCCTTAAAGGTTACTATCAGGTACCTTTGACAGATAAGGCGAAGGAAATCTCTGCCTTCGTGATTCCAGGAGGTCATTATCAGTATACAGTTACCCCCTTCGGAATGAAAAATTCCCCCTCTTCATTCCAGAAACTCATCCATCAGGCTATTAAAGGACTTGAAGGCACGGCAGCATACCTAGATGATATTGTTGTGGTGTCTGATACTTGGGATCAACACCTACTTAGACTTAAAGCTCTGTTTGAGACCTTTAAGAATTCCCAATTAACAGTTAATTTATCTAAATCTTCCTTTGGCCAGGCCACTATCACTTTTCTAGGCCATGAAGTAGGTAGTGGTAATGTTGCACCTAAACTTGCTAAAGTTCTTTCGATTAAAGATTATCCAGTTCCTCATGATAGGAAATCTCTTCAACGTTTCCTAGGCATGATAGGATTTTACAGAAGATTCTGTAAGAATTTCTCAGATATTGTAGCCCCTCTTACCTCTCTTACCAGTCATAAAGTTCCCTTTAATTGGACGTCAGATTGTAACACTGCTTTTAATAAAGCAAAAAGATTATTGTGCTCTGCACCCATTCTCCTGTCTCCAGACTTCTCCAAACCTTTTTCATTACAGGTTGATGCTTGTGAGTCTGGGGTTGGGGCGGTACTATTACAAATCGGGAACAAGGAGCTGCAGCCAATCGCATACTTTTCAGCTAAGTTCCAGCCACATCAGAGAGCTTACTCTACCATTGAAAAAGAAGCCCTCGCGCTGGTAATGGCTTTGGAACATTTCGATGTTTATGTGGGCCAGACATCGCAGGTGGTCACAGTCTACAGTGATCACAACCCGTTAGTCTATCTCCAAGCCATGAAGAATCACAACACAAGGCTTATGCGTTGGACGCTCAGGCTGCAGCCCTACAACCTAAAAATAAATTATATTGCCGGCAAAGAAAATGTGTTGGCAGACTCTTTGTCAAGAGTCTAGTTTAATATTTTATTTAGGTTAGGATGTATTTGTGGTAACCCCCCTTTCAAGCTCTTTTTTTTATCCCCTGATGTGGGTTTTTTTTTTTTTTAGTGAGGGGATACGGGCTACCGTCCGCTTGTATCTTGGACCTATGTTGGCCTATCTGACTGCTGTCTCACTCTGAGTTTAGGGTTTGGCTTTTGGTCACTAGGAAAGCTGAGCTCTATCTAAGAGTTGGATGGTGGAGAGGATAGGCGGTCCCATTATTTGGTGCCATGGCGGCACGGTTACCACTGGGAGGTGGCAGCCTAATCCTGAGCCTTCTCGGGGGTGGGGGTGTGGCATGCAAAGAGTACGTAACCTTTATTCGGCGCATGGACACACCCTCATTTACAGGCTATCTCCCCCAACCAGCGAACCAGGTTGCTAAGAGTTGATGATGGGGCCCCATCGTTCAACTAGTGACCAGGTTCTAGCCAATAAGAAGGTGGGATTGACAATCGCAGAGGTTATGTGGATACCGCTCTCCTGTCTGCCCTTGTCATTCCCATTCTAGAGCTGGTTGAAGCACGGTCTGCTATCTTGTGGCTTCTATTTCTGCCTTGCTTACCGTGGAGTGCACTATATTTATCACTGTACATAGTGTACATATTGCTGTTATAAATTGGTGAAGGATAATATAAGTCTAAACTTTTTCTACTGTGTTTATTTGCTCCCATTACACCTGGGATAACAGGCCATTTGAAATCCTAGGATTATCCTATAATTCTTGTTTTGTTTAAAATTTTGCATGCGTTTGTGAGGCACAGATTTTATTTCAATCCTAGGTTGTAATACTAAGTTTTCCAGCTGTCAGAAAAGTGAAACCTAATGTGGTACTTTGAGAATATTGATCTTCTACATAACAGCTAGATCACCCACAACTCTACACTGCTGAAGGCTATTCTGGAATGACATATCTATCCAGGCCTGGTCTAAGCGAGAGAAAAACCGTTTTGTTTTATTCTCTTCTCTGTTTAGAAGTCGTAAATGAGACTAGGCAGGCAGTCCAAGAGAGTGGTGCATACTCAAGGTATGTGCGCACTTGTGCCTCGTACAGAGTTTTGTAGCCTCTACAGTGGAGCAGATACAAGCCTCTCCCGCCCCTCTTCCCCGTCTTTCTCTCGCATTTAGTTTACACAGAGTTTTATAAGGTAAGGTTAACGTTCCTAACTTTGTTTACGAGTTAGGAGTTGTTTATTTGAATGCTGTGAGCCAGCGATTTCATTTGATCAAATGAGTTTGTTTCATTGTTGTCATTATGGTGTTCCAGACACGAGTCATCCAAGGAATAAACGATCTTAGATGTAGCGATGTCCTGGCCAAGGGTAGTTGCTCTTTGTTGCCCGTCTTGTAGTGTAGAAGCTCTCTTCTCGCTGTCCTCGGAGTGAAGCCAAGTGTGGTACTTTGACAATATTGGCCTTGTACACAACAGTTAGGACACCCACGTCCCTCCGGTGTTGAAGGCTCTGCTGAAATAACGGATCTATCCAGACTGGGTCCATTCGAGAGATGAGCCGTTGTGTTCTGTTCTCTGTTCCGTCAAGGAGTTGCAGTTGAGACGGAGGACAGGCAATCCAAGAAAGCGAGCATTTCTCATGCTGTGAGTGCTTTTGTGCCTCTTACAGGATCTTGCAGCCTGCTGTAAGCTTTCTGGCAGCTTTGCAACATTTACATGATTCTTCTAAGTCAGTTTGGAATTAAATTTCACCCTAAGGATTTCAGCTTCGTGCCCGTTTACCAACACGCTCCCATTCATTCTTACTACAGTTCCAGCAGCACCATTATGGTACCTAGAGACCGTCATCATTTGTGTTTTCTCAGGAGCAAATGTGACCTGCCATCCTTTTCCCAGGCTGATATAGCTCTAAGATGGCGATTCATGTAACTTAGAGCAGCTAGCATTTCCTCTATTGGATAAGTAAGTGTCCGAGTACTGATGTCTGTACATGCATGGTATCCTGGGATGAGATGAAGGTCATTGAAGTAGACATTCGAAAGCAGTAGCCCAAATACACTTTCCCGTGGCAAACTTGTTCTAGTAGTGTCTAGCTGACTCTGTCCCATTGAGAACTACGCTTAGAGATCTTCCTTGAAGACAACCACTGTGAAGGGATAATCCAGAACCTGCAATTCCCAACTCCTTTCCTGGTTCAGCGATTAGGAAGATACATTTCCTCCTGCCTTATCGTCACCACTGACAACTTCGACACAGTTCTTGCGGCTAGCCAAGGAAGTTCCATTGCTGGATCAGAAACTTGCAACTTGGAAGCAAAGTGTTCGCCAAAGAGGTTAGTTTTTTCCTGACTGCTAGTAGAGATGGGCTCATCTTGCCGATTTAGATATGGAATAATTTCATCACGTGAATAAACTTGTCGATCGTTAACTAAGGACCACCAGGTTTTGGAGTCCACTCTACCTGACATTAGTTTTCTTTCTGTGTGTCAGCCTCCCATCTAGACATGGCTTACAGGCTTCCCTGTACAGGTTCCTGTTACATTGTGGGATGCCTCTTATACCTTCTCTGAACCTTGTACTTAGCTATAGCACTTCTCAACAACGAAAACCGAACCATGGATGATCTCAAGGCTTCGTCACATACTGCTGGTGAAGGATGTGTCCTTGTTGGAGATTAAGGATGTGTTCAGTGAAGACATACACTCGGTTATCAACATGAACTTGAAGAAAAGCACTCGAATCGGAGCTGGCGAGCTCAGAGTATGGAACAGACCAGTTTCTCTCTCTCTCTCTCTCTCTCTCTCTCTCTCTCTCTCTCTCTCTCTCTCTCTCTCTCTCTCTCTCTCTCTCTCTTTCATACGTATTTTCTCATTTTTTTATCACATCGGCCGTTTCCCACCAAGGCAGGGTGGCTCAGAAAGAGAAAACCTTTCACCATCATTCACTCCATCACTGTCTTGCCAGAAGGGTGCTTTACACTACAGTTTTTAAACTGCAACATTAACACCCCTCCTTCAGAGTGCAGGCACTGTACTTCCCATCTCCAGGACTCAAGTCCGGCCTGCCGGTTTCCCTGAATCCCTTCATAAATGTTACCTTGCTCACACTCCAACAGCACGTCAAAGTCCTAAAAACCCTTTGTCTCCGTTTGCTCATATCTAACATGCTCACGCAAGCTTGCTGGAAGTCCAAGCCCCTCGCACACTAAATCTGCATTACCCCCTCCCTCCAATCTTTCCTAGGCCGACCTATACCCCATCTTCCCTCCACTACAGATTTATACACTCTCGAAGTCATTCTGCTTTGTTCCATCCTTTCTACATGTCCAAAAAAATCTCAATATTCCCTCCTCAGCCCTCAGGATAATAGTTTTGGTAATCCCACACCACCTCTTAATCTCGAATCTACAAATTCTCTGCATTATATTCACACCACACATTGCCCTCAGACATGACATCTCCACTGCCTCCAGCCTTCTACTCGCTGCAACATTCATCACCCATGCTTCTCATCCATACAAGAGTGTTGGTACAACTATACTCTCATACATTCCCCTCTTTGCTTTCATGGATAAATTTCTTTGTCTCCACAGACTCCTAAGTGCACCACTCACCCTTTTCCCCTCATCAATTCTATGATTCACCTCATCTTTCATAGACCCATCCGCTGACACGTCCACTCCCAAACATCTGAATACATTCACCTCCTCCATACTCTCTCCCTCCAATCTGATATCCAATCTTTCATTACCTAATCTTTTTGTTATCCTCATAACCTTACTCTTTCCTATATTCACCTTTAATTTTCTTGTTTTACATACACTACCAAATTCATCCACCAGTCTCTGCAACTTCTCTTCAGAATCTCCCAAGAGCACAGTGTCATCAGCAAAGAGCAACTGTGACAACTCCCACTTTGTGTGTGATTCTTTATCTTTTAACTCCACACCTCTTGCCAAGACCCTCGCATTTACTTCTCTTACAACCCCATCTATAAATATATTAAACAACCACGGTGACATCACACATCCTTGTCTAAGGCCTACTTTTACTGGGAAATAATTTCCCTCTTTCCTACATACTCTAACTTGAGACTCACTATCCTCGTAAAAACTCTTCACTGCTTTCAGTAACCTACCTCCTACACCATACACTTGCAACATCTGCCACATTGCCCCCCTATCCACCCTGTCATACGCCTTTTCCAAATCCATAAATGCCACAAATACCTCTTTAGCCTTATCTAAATACTGTTCATCTATATTGCTTAATAATATTAATAATGTAATATCTATTTCTACCAGTACATGTACGAGGTATACAAGTACATGTACAAGGTATACAAGTACATGTACAAGGTATACAAGTACATGTACAAGGTATACAAGTACATGTACAAGGTATACAAGTACATGTACAAGGTATACAAGTACATGTACAAGGTATACAAGTACATGTGCAAGGTACACAAGTACATGAGCAAGGTATACAAGTACATGTACAAGGTATACAAGTACATGTGCAAGGTATACATGTACATGTACAAGGTATACAAGTACATGTACAAGGTATACAAGTACATGTACAAGGTATACAAGTACATGTACAAGGTATACAAGTACATGTACAAGGTATACAAGTACATGTACAAGGTATACAAGTACATGTACAAGGTATACAAGTACATGTACAAGGTATACAGATCATAGCTGACATCAGTGACATACTACTATATAGAAAGCCGCTTGTTATGCTGAGCATTTCCCGCAAATTAGGTCAATTTTGTCCCAGGATGTGACCCACACCAGTCCACTAACACCCAGGATGTGACTCACACCAGTCCACTAACACCCAGGATGACTCACACCAGTCCACTAACACCCACACCAGTCCACTAACACCCAGGATGACCCACTCCAGTCCACTAACACCCAGGATGTGACCCACACCAGTTCACTAACACCAGGATGTGACCCACACCAGTTCACACACCCAGTCACACTCCACTAACACCCAGGATGTGACCCACACCAGTCCACTAACACCCATGCGATGTGTACCTAGTTATTGCTACACATGGGCAACAGGTGTAAAAAAACACACTCAACACCAGTACCAGGCCACGGGTCATGAAGTTATTAATATTTTGATGTTGATAAAACAAGGCGTTCACTAACACCCAGGATGTGACCCACACCAGTCCACTAACACCCAGGATGTCTGTCCTACATACACTAACATGGTCTCTGTCTGTCCTACATACACTAACATGGTCCCTGTCTGTCCTACATACACTAACATGGTCTCTGTCTGTCCTACACACCATCGTCTCTGTCTGTCCTACATACACTAACATGGTCTCTGTGTCCTACATACACTAACATGGTCTCTGTCTGTCCTACATACACCATGGTCTCTGTCTGTCCTACATACACTAACACCCATGGTCTCTGTCTGTCCTACATACACTAACATGGTCTCTGTCTGTCCTACATACACTAACATGGTCTCTGTCTGTCCTACATACACTAACATGGTCTCTGTCTGTCCTACCACTAACATGGTCTCTGTCTGTCCTACATACACTAACATGGTCTCTGTCTGTCCTACATACACTAACATGGTCTCTGTCTGACCTACACACCAGTCAACTAACACCCAGGATGCGACTCACACCAGTCAACTAACACCCAGGTACCTAGTTATTGCTACGTGAACATGGGCAACAGGTGTAAGAAAACACGCTCAATGTTTCCACATTTACCGGGAATTGTCCTACATACACTAACATGGTCTCGGACACTCAGTGTGTGGAGCGATGGTCTCTGTCTGTCCTACATACAGTAACATGGTCCCTTTGCCTACCAGGCCACGGGTCATGAAGATATTAATATTTTGATGTTGATAAAACAAGGCGTTTTTTAACGAATGAAAATAAATAGAAGAATTTAATAAAATCGATAAATAAGGATACAGAATAATAACGCAGAAATAGTACTGTATCATGGTCCCTGTCTGTCCTACATACACTAACATGGTCCCTGTCTGTCCTACATACACTAACATGGTCCCTGTCTGTACACTAATATGGTCTCTGTCTGTCCCTGTCTGTCCTACATACACTAACATGGTCTCTGTCTGTCCTACATACACTAACATGGCCCCTGTCTGTCCTACATACACTAACATGGTCTCTGTCTGACCTACATACACTAACATGGTCCCTGTCTGTCCTACATACACTAACATGGTCTCTGTCTGTCCTACATACACTAACATGGTCTCTGTCTGTCCTACATACACTAACATGGTCTCTGTCTGTCCTACATACACTAACATGGTCTCTGTCTGTCCTACATACACTAACATGGTCTCTGTCTGTCCTACATACACTAACATGGTCTCTGTCTGTCCTACATACACTAACATGGTCTCTGTCTGTCCTACATACAGTAACATGGTCCCTGCCTGTCCTACATACACTAACATGGTCTCTGTCTGTCCTACATACAGTAACATGGTCCCTGTCTGTCCTACATACACTAACATGGTCTCTGTCTGTCCTACATACACTAACATGGTCTCTGTCTGTCCTACATACACTAAGATGGTCTCTGTCTGTCCTGCATACAGTAACATGGTCCCTGTCTGTCCTACATACACTAACATGGTCTCTGTCTGTCCTACATACAGGAACATGGTCCCTGTCTGTCCTACATACACTAACATGGTCTCTGTCTGTCCTACATACACTAACATGGTCTCTGTCTGTCCTACATACACTAACATGGTCTCTGTCTGTCCTACATACACTAACATGGCCCCTGTCTGTCCTACATACACTAACCTGGTCTCTGTCTGTCCTACATACACTAACATGGTCTCTGTCTGTCCTACATACACTAACATGGTCCCTGTTTGTCCTACATACACTAACATGGTCCCTGTCTGTCCTACATACACTAACATGGTCCCTGTCTGTCCTACATACACTAACATGGTCTCTGTCTGTCCTACATACACTAACATGGTCCCTGTCTGTCCTACATACACTAACATGGTCTCTGTCTGTCCTACATACACTAACATGGTCCCTGTCTGTCCTACATACACTAACATGGTCTCTGTCTGTCCTACATACACTAACATGGTCTCTGTCTGTCCTACATACACTAACATGGTCTCTGTCTGTCCTACATACACTAACATGGTCTCTGTCTGTCCTACATACACTAACATGGTCTCTGTCTGTCCTACATACACTAACATGGTCTCTGTCTGTCCTACATACACTAACATGGTCTCTGTCTGTCCTACATACAGTAACATGGTCCCTGTCTGTCCTACATACACTAACATGGTCTCTGTCTGTCCTACATACAGTAAGATGGTCCCTGTCTGTCCTACATACACTAACATGGTCTCTGTCTGTCCTACATACACTAACATGGTCTCTGTCTGTCCTACATAGACTAACATGGTCTCTGTCTGTCCTGCATACAGTAACATGGTCCCTGTCTGTCCTACATACACTAACATGGTCTCTGTCTGTCCTACATACAGTAACATGGTCCCTGTCTGTCCTACATACACTAACATGGTCTCTGTCTGTCCTACATACACTAACATGGTCTCTGTCTGTCCTACATACACTAACATGGTCTCTGTCTGTCCTACATACACTAACATGGCCCCTGGCTGTCCTACATACACTAACCTGGTCTCTGTCTGTCCTCCATACACTAACATGGTCTCTGTCTGTCCTACATACACTAACATGGTCTCTGTCTGTCCTACATACACTAACATGGTCTCTGTCTGTCCTACATACACTAACATGGTCCCTGTCTGTCCTACATACACTAACATGGTCTCTGTCTGTCCTACATACACTAACATGGTCCCTGTCTGTCCTACATACACTAACATGGTCTCTGTCTGTCCTACATACATTAACATGGTCCCTGTCTGTCCTACATACACTAACATGGTCTCTGTCTGTCCTACATACACTAACATGGTCTCTGTCTATCCTACATACATTAACATGGTCCCTGTCTGTCCTACATACACTAACATGGTCTCTGTCTGTCCTACATACACTAACATGGTCTCTGTCTATCCTACATACATTAACATGGTCCCTGTCTGTCCTACATACACTAACATGGTCTCTGTCTGTCCTACATACACTAACATGGTCTCTGTCTGTCCTACATACACTAACATGGTCTCTGTCTGTCCTACATACACTAACATGGTCTCTGTCTATCCTACATACATTAACATGGTCCCTGTCTGTCCTACATACACTAACATGGTCTCTGTCTGTCCTACATACACTAACATGGTCTCTGTCTGTCCTACATACACTAACATGGTCTCTGTCTGTCCTACATACACTAACATGGTCTCTGTCTGTCCTACATACACTAACATGGTCTCTGTCTGTCCTACATACAGTAACATGGTCCCTGTCTGTCCTACATACACTAACATGGTCTCTGTCTGTCCTACATACAGTAACATGGTCCCTGTCTCTCCTACATACACTAACATGGTCTCTGTCTGTCCTACATACAGTAACATGGTCCCTGTCTGTCCTACATACACTAACATGGTCTCTGTCTGTCCTACATACACTAACATGGTCTCTGTCTGTCCTACATACACTAACATGGTCTCTGTCTGTCCTACATACACTAACATGGTCTCTGTCTGTCCTACATACACTAACATGGTCCCTGTCTGTCCTACATACACTAACATGGTCTCTGTCTGTCCTACATACACTAACATGGTCTCTGTCTGTCCTACATACACTAACATGGTCTCTGTCTGTCCTACATACAGTAACATGGTCCCTGTCTGTCCTACATACACTAACATGGTCTCTGTCTGTCCTACATACACTAACATGGTCCCTGTCTGTCCTACATACACTAACATGGTCCCTGTCTGTCCTACATACACTAACATGGTCCCTGTCTGTCCTACATACACTAACATGGTCTCTGTCTGTCCTACATACACTAACATGGTCTCTGTCTCTCCTACATACAGTAACATGGTCCCTGTCTGTCCTACATACACTAACATGGTCTCTGTCTGTCCTACATACAGTAACATGGTCCCTGTCTGTCCTACATACACTAACATGGTCTCTGTCTGTTCTACATACACTAACATGGTCTCTGTCTGTCCTACATACAGTAACATGGTCCCTGTCTGTCCTACATACACTAACATGGTCTCTGTCTGTTCTACATACACTAACATGGTCTCTGTCTGTCCTACATACAGTAACATGGTCCCTGTCTGTCCTACATAGAGTAACATTGTCCCTGTCTGTCCTACACAGTCTAACATATTCCCTGTCTGTCCTACCTACACTATCATGGTCCCAGTCTGTCCTACATACACTAACATGGTCCCTGTCTGTCCTACGTACACTTACATTGTCCTTCTCTGTCCTACATACACTAAAATTGTCCTTGTCTGTCCTACATTTCCTTGTCTGTCCTACATACACTAACATGGTCCTTGTCTGTCCTACATACACTAACATTGTCCTTGTCTGTCCTACATTTCCTTGTCTGTCCTTCATACACTAACATGGTCCTTGTCTGTCCTACATACACTAACATTGTCCTTGTCTGTCCTACATACACTAACATTGTCCTTGTCTGTCCTACATACACTAACATTGTCCTTGTCTGTCCTACATACACTAACATGGTCTCTGTCTGTCCTACATACACTAACATTGTCCTTGTCTGTCCTACATACACTAACATTGTCCTTGTCTGTCCTACATACACTAACATTGTCCTTGTCTGTCCTACATACACTAACATTGTCCTTGTCTGTCCTACATACACTAACATTGTCCTTGTCTGTCCTACATACACTAACATTGTCCTTGTCTGTCCTACATACACTAACATTGTCCTTGTCTGTCCTACATTCACTAACAAAATATTTACTCTACGTAATATGTATTTATAGTAATTCCATAAGAACCTAATTAGAAATATATTTTTCCTCAAACCATACCACGGGCGGGGATAGAACTCGCGGTCGGAGAGTCTCAAAACTGCAGACCGTCGCGCTAGCCACTGGACCAGCTAGCCACAATAAGATTCGTCCATCTATGTATATTTATTCACCATAGGAAGGTTAGCATAGGCCACCACTGTGACCACAAATGTAAGTTTCTACAGTCGAATCTCCAGCTTGCGTGGTTGTGACGAACTCTAGCTCAAGTCCCCTCAAAGCCGTTAACATGACTCACGAGTTTTGAGACTCTCTGAACGCGGGTTCTATCCCCGTCCGTGGTATGGTTTGTTTGCAATCGTGTCATTACGATTTCGTGAGTCATATATTTCCTCCTCTGACTTTAATACACATTAAAGATTTCTTAAGGGTAATAACACGTATATTTTAGTGATGGTAGTCTTGTTTTTTTTTTTTTATTTATCAGTACTGGATACATTTAGTGTATAGCTGCATCGTTCTGTATGATACTTGTAAACCTTGGTAATAGATACCGACAAATTGGTTTATAAATACATGTATGTAAACACTAGGAAATATTTATTGAAATACGTTTCGGTCCTGGAACCTTGATCACTTTTAGCATGCAGAGGTTAATAAGATTGTATATATATAACCGGAGAGTGAGGTGTGAATGTCGCATGATACTGCAAACAAACCATACCACGGATGGGGTTAGAGCCCACGATCAGAGAGTCACAGAACTCCAGACCGTCACGTTAGCCACAGGACCAGTGGCTAACCTGCTCTCCGCATCTGTGACCGTCAGTTCCTTAACTCGGAAATTTCCTCTTTAAGCAATTCGTTCTCTCGTCTTGACTACGGTTCCCATTTCAAAGATTTAGCTTTGGCCTGTGAGATTTTTTTTTTTTTAATAATAGCATGGTGCAAACCATACCACGGGCGGGATTGAACCAGCGGTCAGAGACTCTCAAAACTCCAGACCGTCGCGTTAGCCATTGGACCAGCTAGCATGGTGCCATGTTCTCTATCGTTGTGATCACCTGGAATTTTTTAAAACTGTCGTTACCGCTGTCTTTTAAAGGAAGCCTAAGGACTTCATCTGGACTTTGTAGGCTGTCTCCTAACCCTGTTACATGAGGCTTCAATTCTATTAGTCTAAACTGATCTGCCTCAGTGATCGTTGAGAATGGGAGGGAGGGGAGGAGAGGGTTGCTAAGTGAAGAGTTCCACCATAGCGGATGGTCTGAGGGACGATACGAGGACTCAAAGAGGAATTAGGGACACCTATTGAGAAACCGACATCAATTGGTGTGAGACGAGTTTCCACTTGGACACTGTCGAGCACCGTTGGGACGATATTCTGCAGGATGTGGGTGTCCCACTGAGACCGTATGTAATAGCTGGGAGAAGCTACTATGGGTGAGTCTGCATGCATATAGTTTTCACTTATTATAGATGTGTAGTTAGCTGTATTTGACTACAGGTGGAGAGGGATGAATATATGTCAGCAAAATATATCTGACTGTAGGTGGACGGAAATATATCTGAGTGCAAATGTAAGGTGATATATAGCTGGTTGCAAGTTGACAGTGATATATATCCGACTGCGAGTAGATAGTAATACATATCTGACAGCAGGTAGCTAGTAATGTCTTACAGACGATACACTGAAATATATATGACTGAATTACGACATAAATTTACACAAACATTAAACCGTTACAGAGCGTTAAAATAATGAACGATTTATGATAGCTTAGTGTACTGTCGTACATTAATAATAATAATAATAATAATAATAATAATAATAATAATAATAATAATAATAATAATAATAATAATAATAATAATAATAATATCGTATCGTCCCTCAGACCATCCACTGTGGTGGAACTTTAACTTACGGTGCACTCACGGAGGCTTACGGTGCACCAACAGAGGCTTACGGTGCACCAACAGAGGCTTACAGTGCACCAACAGAGGCTTACGGTGCACCAACAGAGGCTTACGGTGCACCAACAGAGGCTTACGGTGCACCAACAGAGGCTTACGGTGCACCAACAGAGGCTTACTGTGCACCAACAGAGGCTTACGGTGCACCAACAGAGGCTTACGGTGCACCAACAGAGGCTTACGGTGCACCAACAGAGGCTTACAGTGCACCAACAGAGGCTTACGGTGCACCAACAGAGGCTTACGGTGCATCAACAGAGGCTTACAGTGCACCAACAGAGGCTTACAGTGCACCAACAGAGGCTTACAGTGCACCAACAGAGGCTTACAGTGCACCAACAGAGGCTTACAGTGCACCAACAGAGGCTTACAGTGCACCAACAGAGGCTTACGGTGCACCAAAAGAGGCTTACAGTGCACCAACAGAGGCTTACAGTGCACCAACAGAAGAAACTAAACCGTTCAGATTATTACTAAACAATTTGAAGGAAATTTAAATACTGAGTGTATCTGTATCTCAAGTCTATAATGCTGATAAAACTGGTGTATTGTTGGAACGAACCTTCACTTCTCAACGTTACTATTACCAGTACCAACACTGAACCTTCACTTCTCAACGTTAATATTACCAGTACCAACACTGAACCTTCACTTCTCAACGTTACTATTACCAGTACCAACACTGAACCTTCACTTCTCAACGTTAATATTACCAGTACCAACACTGAACCTTCACTTCTCAACGTTACTATTACCAGTACCATCACTGAACCTTCACTTCTCAACGTTACTATTACCAGTACCAACACTGAATCTTCACTTCTCAACGTTACTATTACCAGTACCAACACTGAACCTTCACTTCTCAACGTTACTATTACCAGTACCAACACTGAACCTTCACTTCTCAACGTTACTATTACCAGTACCAACACTGAACCTTCACTTCTCAACGTTACTATTACCAGTACCAACACTGAACCTTCACTTCTCAACGTTACTATTACCAGTACCAACACTGAACCTTCACTTCTCAACGTTACTATTACCAGTACCAACACTGAACCTTCACTTCTCAACGTTACTATTACCAGTACCAACACTGAACCTTCACTTCTCAACGTTACTATTACCAGTACCAACACTGAACCTTCACTTCTCAACGTTACTATTACCAGTACCAACACTGAACCTTCACTTCTCAACGTTACTATTACCAGTACCAACACTGAACCTTCACTTCTCAACGTTACTATTACCAGTACCAACACTGAACCTTCACTTCTCAACGTTACTATTACCAGTACCAACACTGAACCTTCACTTCTCAACGTTACTATTACCAGTACCAACACTGAACCTTCACTTCTCAACGTTACTATTACCAGTACCAACACTGAACCTTCACTTCTCAACGTTACTATTACCAGTACCAACACTGAACCTTCACTTCTCAACGTTACTATTACCAGTACCAACACTGAACCTTCACTTCTCAACGTTACTATTACCAGTACCAACACTGAACCTTCACTTCTCAACGTTACTATTACCAGTACCAACACTGAACATTCACTTCTCAACGTTACTATTACCAGTACCATCACTGAACCTTCACTTCTCAACGTTACTATTACCAGTACCATCACTGAACCTTCACTTCTCAACGTTACTATTACCAGTACCATCACTGAACCTTCACTTCTCAACGTTACTATTACCAGTACCATCACTGAACCTTCACTTCTCAACGTTACTATTACCAGTACCAACACTGAACCTTCACTTCTCAACGTTACTATTACCAGTACCAACACTGAACCTTCACTTCTCAACGTTACTATTACCAGTACCAACACTGAACCTTCACTTCTCAACGTTACTATTACCAGTACCATCACTGAACCTTCACTTCTCAACGTTACTATTACCAGTACCAACACTGAACCTTCACTTCTCAACGTTACTATTACCAGTACCATCACTGAACCTTCACTTCTCAACGTTACTATTACCAGTACCAACACTGAACCTTCACTTCTCAACGTTACTATTACCAGTACCAACACTGAACCTTCACTTCTCAACGCTAATATTACCAGTACCAACACTGAACCTTCACTTCTCAACGTTACTGTTACCAGTACCAACACTGAACCTTCACTTCTCAACGTTAATATTACCAGTACCAACACTGAACCTTCACTTCTCAACGTTAATATTACCAGTACCAACACTGAACCTTCACTTCTCAACGTTAATATTACCAGTACCAACACTGAACCTTCACTTCTCAACGTTACTATTACCAGTACCAACACTGAACCTTCACTTCTCAACGTTACTATTACCAGTACCAACACTGAACCTTCACTTCTCAACGTTACTATTACCAGTACCATCACTGAACCTTCACTTCTCAACGTTACTATTACCAGTACCATCACTGAACCTTCACTTCTCAACGTTACTATTACCAGTACCAACACTGAACCTTCACTTCTCAACGTTAATATTACCAGTACCAACACTGAACCTTCACTTCTCAACGTTACTATTACCAGTACCAACACTGAACCTTCACTTCTCAACGTTACTATTACCAGTACCATCACTGAACCTTCACTTCTCAACGTTACTATTACCAGTACCAACACTGAACCTTCACTTCTCAACGTTACTATTACCAGTACCAACACTGAACCTTCACTTCTCAACGTTACTATTACCAGTACCAACACTGAACCTTCACTTCTCAACGTTACTATTACCAGTACCAACACTGAACCTTCACTTCTCAACGTTACTATTACCAGTACCAACACTGAACCTTCACTTCTCAACGTTACTATTACCAGTACCAACACTGAATCTTCACTTCTCGACGTTACTATTACCAGTACCAACACTGAACCTTCACTTCTCAACGTTACTATTACCAGTACCAACACTGAACCTTCACTTCTCAACGTTACTATTACCAGTACCAACACTGAACCTTCACTTCTCAACGTTACTATTACCAGTACCAACACTGAACCTTCACTTCTCAACGTTACTATTACCAGTACCAACACTGAACCTTCACTTCTCAACGTTACTATTACCAGTACCATCACTGAACCTTCACTTCTCAACGTTACTATTACCAGTACCAACACTGAACCTTCACTTCTCAACGTTACTATTACCAGTACCAACACTGAACCTTCACTTCTCAACGTTACTATTACCAGTACCAACACTGAACCTTCACTTCTCAACGTTACTATTACCAGTACCAACACTGAACCTTCACTTCTCAACGTTACTATTACCAGTACCAACACTGAACCTTCACTTCTCAACGTTACTATTACCAGTACCAACACTGAACCTTCACTTCTCAACGTTACTATTACCAGTACCAACACTGAACCTTCACTTCTCAACGTTACTATTACCAGTACCAACACTGAACCTTCGCTTCTCAACGTTACTATTACCAGTACCAACACTGAACCTTCACTTCTCAACGTTACTATTACCAGTACCAACACTGAACCTTCACTTCTCAACGTTACTATTACCAGTACCAACACTGAGCACCGACGATTTGCATGATTTTAACTCAACTTTAATGTCAGAGTTGCCAGATAACAGAATAGTCAATATTCTTTAATTAGGAGCTAAAATAGCTGGGTATTCGTAAGTAGTGGCCATTATACCATCAACGTTAACATTCAGGCTGTGAATTCGTTGTCTGAAGTTACCGTATAAAAGGCTAATGATACAGGGATGGTTTAGGGTATCAAGCAATGTCTTCACGAACACCATACTTATCTAAAGTGCAAATATACCTTGTCCCTTACAATTGCAAGTTATAAACCAAGGAACAACAGTGCGTGTGAAAGGTAACTCATACCTGGCTCATGTGATCCTGTGTTATCAAGCCATGTTTGTTTAAATAGAGACATTTATAGGAGAGGCAAAAAATACAGCTCGCCTGAAAATTCGCAGATAATTGCACAGAGTAATAAGCCACGAAGTGTAAAATCGATCCCTACCTGCCTGGGCGGAACTCAGAACGCAGCGTTAACAGTCGACAACGGCAATAGAGAATTAGTACCCATATTGTTGAAGTTGTCAGGATTAATGTACGACTTCCGCGCTAGACTACGTTCCATTCTTGGGAGAGGCAGTACAGCATCTCTCTGTGTTGGGTTGAACTGTGTATTCTGCTGAGATGAGGCAGTGTACCTTATTCTGCTCAGATGAGGCAGTGTACCGTGTTCTGCTGAGATGAGGCAGTGTACCGTATTCTGCTGAGATGAGGCAGTGTACCGTATTCTGCTGAGATGAGGCAGTGTACCGTATTCTGCTGAGATGAGGCATGTACCTTATTCTGCTGAGATGAGGCATGTACCTTATTCTGCTGAAATGAGGCAGTGTACCGTATTCTGCTGAGATGAGGCAGTGTACCGTATTCTGCTGAGATGAGGCATGTACCTTATTCTGCTGAGATGAGGCATGTACCTTATTCTGCTGAAATGAGGCAGTGTACCGTATTCTGCTGAGATGAGGCAGTGTACCGTATTCTGCTGAGATGAGGCAGTGTACCGTATTCTGCTGAGATGAGGCATGTACCTTATTCTGCTGAGATGAGGCATGTACCTTATTCTGCTGAAATGAGGCAGTGTACCGTATTCTGCTGAGATGAGGCAGTGTACCGTATTCTGCTGAGATGAGACATGTACCTTATTCTGCTGAGATGAAGCATGTACCTTATTCTGCTGAAATGAGGCAGTGTACCATATTCTGCTGAGATGAGGCAGCGTACCATATTCTGCTGAGATGAGGCAGCGTACCGTATTCTGCTGAGATGAGGCAGCGTACCGTATTCTGCTGAGATGAGGCAGTGTACCTTATTCTTCTAAGATGAGGCAGTGTACCGTATTCTTCTAAGATGAGGCAGTGTACCGTCTCCTCCTGGTTATGTCACATCTCTTCTAGCCACCTGAGATGAACGAATGTAATCTTGTACCTGCTGAGATGTCAAGTCACCTGGAGAGTAAGACGTGTGCAAGAGTTGGATATCCTGGTGATTAAAGCATTTCTCCTAAGCAGTAAGGTTGTTCAGTCAAATATAGAGGCAGCCTACTGTGTAGGCGATAGGTTTCCATCACAATAAACCTACTCAATATGTGTACATGTGTCTTACTCTTCGTCTTGTAGAAATTATGTACCGTCTTCAATGTAGACATCTAAAGAGGTGAAGAAGTGTACCAACTTTCCCTTCTTAATAATAATAATAATAATAATAATAATAATAATAATAATAATAATAATAATAATAATAATAATAATAATAATATATTTATTTACTACCAGTACATGTACAAGGTATACCAGTACATGTACAAGGTATACCAGTACATGTACAAGGTATACCAGTACAGGTACAAGGTATACCAGTACATGTACAAGGTATACAAGAACATGTACAAGGTATACCAGTACATGTACAAGGTATACAAGTACATGTACAAGGTATACCAGTACATGTACAAGGTATACCAGTACATGTACAAGGTATACAAGTACATGTACAAGGTATACCAGTACATGTACAAGGTATACCAGTACATGTACAAGGTATACAAGTACATGCACAAGGTATACAAGTACATGTACAAGGTATACAAGAACATGTACAAGGTATACCAGTACATGTACAAGGTATACCAGTACATGTACAAGGTATACCAGTACAGGTACAAGGTATACCAGTACATGTACAAGGTATACCAGTACATGTACAAGGTATACAAGTACATGTACAAGGTATACCAGTACATGTACAAGGTATACCAGTACATGTACAAGGTATACAAGTACATGTACAAGGTATACCAGTACATGTACAAGGTATACCAGTACATGTACAAGGTATACAAGTACATGTACAAGGTATACAAGTACATGTACAAGGTATACAAGAACATGTACAAGGTATACCAGTACATGTACAAGGTATACCAGTACATGTACAAGGTATACCAGTACAGGTACAAGGTATACCAGTACATGTACAAGGTATACCAGTACATGTACAAGGTATACAAGTACATGTACAAGGTATACAAGTACATGTACAAGGTAAACCAGTACCTGTACAAGGTATACAAGTACATGTACAAGGTATACAAGTACATGTACAAGGTATACAAGTACATGTACAAGGTATACAAGTACATGTACAAGGTATACCAGTACCTGTACAAGGTATACAAGTACATGTACAAGGTATACAAGTACATGTACAAGGTATACAAGTACATGTACAAGGTATACAAGTACATGTACAAGGTATAAAAGTACATGTACAAGGTATACAAGTACATGTACAAGGTGTACATGTACAAGGTATACAAGTACATGTACAAGGTATACAAGTACATGTACAAGGTATACCAGTACATGTACAAGGTATACAAGTACATGTACAAGGTATACAAGTACATGTACAAGGTATACAAGTACATGTACAAGGTATACAAGTACATGTACAAGGTATACCAGTACATGTACAAGGTATACAAGTACATGTACAAGGTATACAAGTACATGTACAAGGTATACAAGTACATGTACAAGGTATACCAGTACATGTACAAGGTATACAAGTACATGTACAAGGTATACAAGTACATGTACAAGGTATACAAGTACATGTACAAGGTATACAAGTACATGTACAAGGTATACAAGTACATGTACAAGGTATACAAGTACATGTACAGGTATACAAGTACATGTACAAGGTATACCAGTACATGTACAAGGTATCCCAGTACATGTACAAGGTATACAAGTACGTGTACAAGGTATACAAGTACGTGTACAAGGTATACAAGTACATGTACAAGGTATACAAGTACGTGTACAAGGTATACAAGTACATGTACAAGGTATACAAGTACATGTACAAGGTATACAAGTACGTGTACAAGGTATACAAGTACATGTACAAGATATACAAGTACATGTACAAGGTATACAAGTACATGTACAAGGTATACAAGTACATGTACAAGGTATACAAGTACATGTACAAGGTATACAAGTACATGTACAAGGTATACAAGTACATGTACAAGGTATACAGACCATAGCTGACATCAGTAACATACTACTATATAGAAAGCCGCTTGTTATGCTGAGCATTTCCCGCAAATTAGGTCAGTTTTGTCCCAGGATGTGACCCACACCAGTCCACTAACACCCAGGATGTGACCCACACCAGTCCACTAACATCCAGGATGTGACCCACACCAGTCCACTAACACCCAGGATGTGACCCACACCATTCCACTAACACCCAGGATGTGACCCACACCAGTCCACTAACACCCAGGATGTGACCCACACCAGTCCACTAACACCCAGGATGTGACACACACTAGTCCACTAACACCCAGGATGTGACCCACACCAGTCCACTAACACCCAGGATGTGACCCACACCAGTCCACTAACACCCAGGATGTGACCCACACCAGTCCACTAACACCCAGGATGTGACCCACACCAGTCCACTAACACCCAGGATGTGACCCACACCAGTCCACTAACACCCAGGATGTGACCCACACCATTCCACTAACACCCAGGATGTGACCCACACCAGTCCACTAACACCCAGGATGTGACCCACACCAGTCCACTAACACCCAGGATGTGACCCACACCAGTCCACTAACACCCAGGATGTGACCCACACCAGTCCACTAACACCCAGGATGTGACCCACACCAGTCCACTAACACCCAGGATGTGACCCACACCAGTCCACTAACACCCAGGATGTGACCCACACCAGTCCACTAACACCCAGGATGTGACCCACATCAGTCCACTAACACCCAGGATGTGACCCACACCAGTCCACTAACACCCAGGATGTGACCCACACCAGTCCACTAACACCCAGGATGTGACCCACACCAGTCCACTAACACCCAGGATGTGACCCACACCATTCCACTAACACCCAGGATGTGACCCACACCAGTCCACTAACACCCAGGATGTGACCCACACCAGTCCACTAACACCCAGGATGTGACCCACACCAGTCCACTAACACCCAGGATGTGACCCACACCAGTCCACTAACACCCAGGATGTGACCCACACCATTCCACTAACACCCAGGATGTGACCCACACCAGTCCACTAACACCCAGGATGTGACCCACACCAGTCCACTAACACCCAGGATGTGACCCACACCAGTCCACTAACACCCAGGATGTGACCCACACCAGTCCACTAACACCCAGGATGTGACCCACACCAGTCCACTAACACCCAGGATGTGACCCACACCAGTCCACTAACACCCAGGATGTGACCCACACCATTCCACTAACACCCAGGATGTGACCCACACCAGTCCACTAACACCCAGGATGTGACCCACATCAGTCCACTAACACCCAGGATGTGACCCACACCAGTCCACTAATACCCAGGATGTGACCCACACCAGTCCACTAACACCCAGGATGCCACCCACACCAGTCCACTAACACCCAGGATGCGACCCACACCAGTCCACTAACACCCAGGATGTGACCCACACCAGTCCACTAACACCCAGGATGTGACCCACACCAGTCCACTAACACCCAGATACCAATTTTAATGATTGGTGAGCATAGACAACCGGTGTAAAGAAACACGCCCAATATTTCTACCCTCGCTGGGAATCGAACGGAGACCTTCGCCGTGTGAAACGAGAGTTTCAGCGATCAGGCCACGGGCTTAGACCCGAGTGAAATAAGGAAGGTTATAGATCGCAAGTTAAGTATTACAGATCATTAACCATAACATTACACATTATGAAAGTTGTCGAGGAAGCGATGAGGAATTAATTACAAGCTGTGTGAAGCAACTCAATCTGCACAACCCAAGCCACATGCAGAGTAGAAAAGGTGTAAGGAGAGGAAGAGTTTGAGGTAATCAGTCCCTCAGCCTGGAGTCGATGCGTTCAGTCCATCAATCTTGTAGAATTGGTGGACTGAACGCATCGACTCCAGGCTGAGGGACTGATTACCTCAAACTCTTCCTCTCCTTACGCCTTTCTACTTTGTATTGGACTGATGAAGCCACTGTGTGGCGAAACGTTTCCTGAACCAAGCCACATGGTTTTAAAACTGGAGATCATGCTTGTCACAATTACGGAAACAATATGATAACATTGCAGAAGAGTTGGAAGAAAATTAAAACACAGATGCGATATACAAATTTAAAAATGCGATTATGATGTGATTACACCCAAATTGAAGTATTCGTAAGATATATCCCCAAGGTACTGTCCTGGCACCTGTGCTGTTTCTTATCCTCACAGCAGACAGACAAAAACAAACATCCAAGGTACTGTCCTGGCACCTGTGCTGTTTCTTATCCTCACAGTAGACAGACAAAAACAAACATCCAAGGTACTCTCCTGGCACCTGTGCTGTTTCTTATCCTCACAGTAGACAGACAAAAACAAACATCCAAGGTACTGTCCTGGCACCTGTGCTGTTTCTTATCCTCACAGTAGACAGACAAAAACAAACATCCAAGGTACTCTCCTGGCACCTGTGCTGTTTCTTATCCTCACAGTAGACAGACAAAAACAAACATCCAAGGTGCTCTCCTGGCACCTGTGCTGTTTCTTATCCTCACAGCAGACAGACAAAAACAAACATCCAAGGTACTCTCCTGGCACCTGTGCTGTTTCTTATCCTCACAGTAGACAGACAAAAACAAACATCCAAGGTACTCTCCTGGCACCTGTGCTGTTTCTTATCCTCACAGTAGACAGACAAAAACAAACATCCAAGGTGCTCTCCTGGCACCTGTGCTGTTTCTTATCCTCACAGCAGACAGACAAAAACAAACATCCAAGGTACTCTCCTGGCACCTGTGCTGTTTCTTATCCTCACAGCAGACAGACAAAAACAAACATCCAAGGTGCTCTCCTGGCACCTGTGCTGTTTCTTATCCTCACAGCAGACAGACAAAAACAAACATCCAAGGTACTCTCCTGGCACCTGTGCTGTTTCTTATCCTCACAGTAGACAGACAAAAACAAACATCAGAGTTTTATATCATTTGCAAATGACACTGACACAAACATGAAAGACACTCATAAATTGCAGGATTTTCCAATGGGCAGTTGAGAATAATATAACGTCCAGTGATGATTAGTTATAAGTGTTTAGATATAAAAAAAATGATGTATTGAAAAGGGACACTATACAAAACTCAAGAGAATTTTTGGGAACCTGTTAACACTGGTTTCCACTAGGATCTAGTTTCATAGCATTTTTGTCTTGAATGTCAATTTAGTTGGGCGGTTCCTTTCCCTCGAGTACCTCCCAAGTCACTCAAATTTTTTTCAGTTGGGTTATGTCATCTCTTACTGCAATGATGCTCTCAATCTCTTTTACCTCTCCCTGTCTTCTTTTGCTATAGATATTCCCTTCTGCCAAATGAAGCCCATTAATACTGAATGACCTTTCCCTTTACTAATCCATTTCCTTTCCCTCCATATCTCCTTGATTGGTTCCCTTATCTCCCAGACGTTCCAGAGGCCTGATATCGTTTCTTCAAGGACTTGTTTGCTCTTTCACCTCCTTCAATCCCCTGACTTTCCGCTTCTGTTCCTGTACCCAGCACCTTGCACTTGTCAGTCCTGACCTGCATATTCTGCTTCAGCACTTCCAGGTCCTCTGTCAGTCTCTGCATCATTGCCTCGACAACAAAAGCTCATAACTCCCACTTTTTGCTCTCTGTTGTATTATCCATCATTGTGTTGCCAAACACACTTAGCCCTTTTACCCACTCCCATTTTATTGTGTTTTTGATGCTTTTTCGGGCCCAGCCATCCCCAGTACCCTTCTGGAATTCTTTGCCCTGTTGCAGTGTCGTCTAATTGTGCTCATTCAATTGTGGTTGCAAGGGTCGAGTCATATCTCCTGACCCCTGCCTCTTAACTGGTCGCTGCTGTGTGTGTGTGCTCACCTAAACATACACACCTAATTTTGGTTGTAGAAGTTGAGTCACAGCTCCTGACCCAGCCTGTTCACTGTTCGCTACTGGGTCCACTCTCTCCCTGCGCTTTGTTATACCCCTTCTTAAAGCTATGTATGGATCCTGCCTCTACTACGTCACTCTCCAGACTGTTCCACTTCCTGATACCTATGAATGAAGAAATACTTCATAACATCCCTGTGACTCATCTGAATCTTCAACTTCTAGTTGTGACCTCTTATTGCTGGGTCCAATCTCTGGAACATCCTGTCTCTGTCCGCCTTGTCAGTCCCTCTCAGTATTATATATGTTGTTATCATGCCCCCCACTCTCTCCCTGTCCTCCAGTGTCGTCAGGTCGATTTAAGTTAACCTCTCCTCGTAGGACATACCACTTAGCTCCGGTACTAGTCTCATTGCAAACCTTAGAACTCTCTCAAAGTTTTTTCTCGAACTTGACCAGGTGGGGGATCCATACTGATGCTGGATACTCCAGTATAGGCCTATGTACATTGTGTGCTGAGTCCTAATCTATTTCTTATTGAGGTGTCGGAACGCTATTCTTAGGTTTGCTAGGCGCCCATATGCTGCAGCAGTTAATTGGTTGATGTGCCCATCGGATGTGCTCGGCATTATACTCGCCCCAAGATCCTATTCTTTGAGTGAGGTTTGCCCTCCTAGACTGTACTCTGTCTGTGGTCTTCTTTGCCCTTTCCCGATTTCCATGACTTTGCACTTGGTGGGGGTTAAACTCTAGGAGCCAGTTGTTGGACCAGCCTTGCAGCTTGTCCAGATCCCTTTGAAGTCCTGCCTGATCCTCGTGCAATCGATTCTCCTCATTAGCTTCACATCCTCTGCGAACAGGGATACTTCTGAATCTATCCCTCCCGTCAAGTGATTCACATACGCAAGATACAGCAACGGTCCTAGGACCAACCCCTGTGGAACCCTCACTCGTCACAGGCACCCAGTCTGACAACACCTCGTAGGTTGTATGTAGTTGTCCAGTACTCGTTGATGTACCCATCCAGCCCAGTTTGCTGTCTCTCCTGAAAACACTTCATTTAATCTCATACTGAGCTCCTCCTATACTTCTTTGTCGTTTCATGTGATCTCTCCTCCTTCCTTCCTCAGCCTGTTTACCTGATCTTTGTTTTCCTTCTGGTGTGGCTGTACAACAGCTTTGGGCCAGATTTGGCTTTTGCTGCTACATTTTTTTCTCACATTGTTGCTGGGCCTCCCTCCTTTTCCATGCAAATTCATTTCTGGCTCTTCTGCTACTCTACTTACTTTCCTGGGTTCTTTGACTTATATACAAAGGAGGATGACAAAGATGATCTCATGTATCTGAAATCTTCCCTATGAGGATAGACTGAGGCCCTGAATCTGCACTCTCTAGACAGGCGTAGAATTAGGGGGGATATGATTGAGGTGTATAAATGGAAGACAGGAATAAATAAAGGGGATGTAAATAACGTGCTGAAAATATCTAGCCTAGACAGGACTCGTAGCAATGGTTTTAAGTTGGAAAAATTCAGATTCAGGAAGGATATGGGAAAGTTCTGGTTTGGTAATAGAGTTGTGGATGAGTGGAACAAACTCCCCAGTACAGTTATTGAGGCTAAAACGTTGTGTAGTTTTAAAAATAGGTTAGATAAATACATGAGTGGGTGTGGGTGGGTGTGAGTTGGACCTGACTAGCTTGTGCTACTAGGGCAGTTGTCGTGTTCCTTCCTTAAGTGAATGTGCCTTGCCCTGACTAGGTTGGGGCATTGACTTAAGCCGGTAGGAGACTTGGACCTACCTTGCATGGGCCAGTAGGCCTGCTGCAGTGTTCCTTCTTTCTTAAGTTCTTATGTTCTTATACTTTTTCCATTCTCTAACATACTTAGTTTTAGCCTCTCTACACCTTTGGGTGAACCAAGGGCACGTTTTAGCCGTCTTCACGTTTCTGTTGCCATTTGGTACAAACCACTCCTCTGACTCCTTCCATTTGCTAATTTTATTTTTCACCAGTTCTTTTTCTCATTTTACTTCACGCAGGAAATTCCTCATGCCTGTGTAGTCCCATCTTTTGTAGTCTGGTTTCTCATCCTACTTGTGATGCTTCAGTCTTCACTTTTAACTCTTCAGTGTATTCGAAATTCAGAGCCCCGTGATCGCTAGATCCAATTGCCTTTCATATGTGATTTACTCACTGTCAGAATTCCTCAAGGTGAATATGAGGTTAAGACTTGCTGATTTATTTTCTCCTCTCTGTGACCTTGACATGTTGATACATGAGGTTTTCCAGTACCACATCCTTCTTCTTAGCTCACCATGTTTTTGGTCCCCCATGTGGCTCCAGATTTTCCCAGTAAGTTTCCTAGTAATTGAAATCACCCACAACTAGTAACTTTGCTCAACCTGTATAGGCCATTCTGGCCACCTCAGCTAGTGTATCCACCCCTTCTTTTTTGCTCTCATCATATTCTTCTCTTGGCCTCCTGCTATTTTGTGGTGGGTTGTACATCACTTGAGACCCCCAGTCTGAAGTGTTCCTATTCTGTAGTTCCTTGCTTCTACTCTGTTCATTCCTTCCATTTCCGCAAATCTCCAATGGATTTTGATGAGTAGTTCAACTCCTCCCCCTCTGCTCCCTCTGTCTTTCCTCAGGATCTGATATCTGAATGGAAAGATCACATCTGTAATCATTTCCATGAACTTTGTTTCCATAAGTGCTATGATGTCTGGGGATGTCTCCATGATTCTTTCACGCCACTCACATTTATTTGCTATTTCATCTGCATTGGTTAACCAAACCTTCAGTTTCTTCTGTAATACTGTGGCCTGGGGGGATTGTTGGGATTGGGAATGTGTGAGACCTGGCAAGATACTATGGGAGGCTGCTGTGAAAGGGGAAGATATGGGTTTGGAGTGTGGGGTTCTTTTGGGTTAGTTTGCTTGGTTGTGGTGGGGTTGTAGGTAGGGGTTGAAGGTCTTCTCTAGATGGTTCTGAGGGAGGTTGTGTTTACTCTTTCTTCCTCTTGAGTTTGGGTTTCCCTGCCCATGTCCATCTTTGACTCTCCTGCTCCTTGCATCTTTGTATCATCTCTCTCAGTTTCTCCCTTTCTTCTCATCATGCTTTCTTCTGCAGGATTCTGTTTTGCACCATTTCTAACTTGAAATCAATATGATGGACGGTCTCTTTCTGTTGAGAACCCACTCCCCCACCCCCGCATTCTCTGAAAATCTGTCAGCTGGATTATGTCTTCTTCTCCTATCTCTTTCATGATATTTTCAATTCCTTTTTCCTCTCCCTGTCATCTTACTTCATTAGTTGACCCTTTGGCCTCCTGAAGTCCATGAATAAGACTGACCTCTTCCTTTCATCCTCCTTTGTATCTCATGATCCAATTTAATTATCTCCATTGCTGCTTTCCTTAACATTTCCTGGATCTCTCGATGGTCTGATAATGCCTATGAAGGGGACCTATCTTCTTCCCTTCATTCAGTCCCCTCTCTGTCGGCTGTCATTTTTCCCAACAGCCTGCCACTTTCACTCCTCAACTTTTCCAGCCTCCCCAGTAGTCAGATATTGTCACTGTGCATGACTTATCACTTATCTCCTTCCTATTCTTTGGTCCTCTCGTTGGATGCTGATATTCCTTTTTCTGATGTCATGCCCATTCTGCTCTTTGGTTATTTAATCTGTTTCAGTATTTTCAGTTCCTTCTCTGAGTTCCATATCCTAACTTTTGCAACTGCAGCTTGTAGCTCCCATTTCTTGTTCTCTGCAGCCAACCTCTTTTTGATTTTATTGCTAAGCTCCTCTAGCCTCCTTTCCAACTCTTGTTCCCTTTTCCTGAGCTCTGTTGTCCATTCTTCCTTCCCAGACTCTTTCTCAGATCCTCTGTGTTTCCATTTTTTTTTTTGCTATTTACCACAAATTATAAAGCTTATGTACATATATGAGTGTGTGTATGGTGCGTGTGTGTGTGTGTGTGTGTGTGTGTGTGTGTGTGTGTGTGTGTGTGTGTGTGTGTGTGTGTGTGTGTGTGTGTGTGTGTGTGTGTGTGTGTGTTTGTGTGTAAGTGGGTGACCTGAAGACGACTCACCGTGCCCCTGCCATAGTGCTGTAAACTGTACATCACTTGTACAAACTCTTACGGGAGCCACTGCCGGGTCACAACATGAAGAAGACCCGGGCCAGATCCCTACTGACTAAGCTACATGAACATGAACATCAACTACCACTACTCCTGTCTTATTGTCACCTCTGCCACTGTTGCACTACCACTACTACTAATATCACAACCTCTACCACTACTTCTCTATTATACTACTACCTCCTCTCGTTCTATTCCTCTCTCAGTCTCCTCTCTTACATGTACTGTCTTCCCTTTGCACTTCTGTGTGACTAATGGTCCAAGTCGGACCGAAACGTCTTCATATGTTTCATTCTTCTATGTGCAGGTTTTTTGTGTATTGCAGCCACGGTATTGTGCCTTTTTATTCTTAATAGACTATTTTGACCGAGACTCGAAATTTGGTTAATTCAATAATTTCTGATATATTCCTAAGACCACAGGACTTCGGAAAAGCAACAAGAGGACATGCCTATGCACTCTGCCCCAGACCCTGACTCGTAGAACTCTGTGTTCATCAAGAACTGCGAGAAACCCTTTCACATGCTTAAATACCCTCATTTACATAGCTCATGTTATATAACTCAAGTAACGTATTACCTGGTACTCTACGGAGCAATCTGAATATGCTGTAATATCCTCCCCCAGGCAACGTGGATTTGCCCTTAGTGCCGCACCGAACTCAGGCTTATGGTATCGTCTCTGTGGTCAAAGGCGCCAGTCTGACTACCTATCTTTATATAATTTATCTGCTTGAGATGGTCACATTTATTTTTTGTGGAAGTTTGTTATGACCTGATTGTGACCACGTCAGTAAGGTAATGTTGTATAGAGAGGTACTCCTGGGTGAGTCCTTTTTTGCAGCATCAACCACACCAGCGGATGCTGCGTTTACACTGGCGTTCTCTGAGGCGCTTCTGGCTTGAATGGCTAATTATAAAATCCTTGTGTGATTACTTCATCCCAAGATTCCCATAGAGTCAAAAGTGTGACATCAATCTGACTGGTAGGGGTGTAATCACAGGTGTGATTGGTGGCAGATGAGTAGTTCCATGTGTGCTAACAGGTGTGGCGAGTTCCTCCACAACTGGTACAGGAGAAGACCGTCTGGTGTCACCAGAAACCTTAACAGGGCGATACACTGGTTCTCCCATGCTTACTAGAGGTGGGATCGCAGGTATGACAGTGGTAGCTGGCTTGCTCATCATTGGTAGTCATTAATGGTCTGTTGTCTGGTTTAGATTGAAGTCATTTTTAAGTTACATTTACAGTCCTTGTGCTAAACTTTAGCCATAATATTTACGGTTAATAACCTAAAATTTCTAGATTTTTTGCCTATCTGACTACAACACCACGCCAATAATGGAGAATTTCTGTCTACTGCAAATATGACATTGCATTAGGTAGGAAACGTAAACCTGGTAGCTGAATATTCCAAGGGATGAGGGGGGAGTGGCACTGGGCCCACTACTTGGAAACGATTTCGGACCTTCCTTTAGGTATTTTGGGTCTAAAAACACTGAATTAAATAGGTGGGACCCATGTAGAAAGAATATCCAAAGACTATGATGGTGGCCCATGTTTTTGTGTTGAGTGTTTGGTGGAGGATACATCAATTTGATAGCATAATACTATCTTTACTACCAGTACATGTACCAGGTATACAGGTACATGTACCAGGTATACAAGTACATGTACCAGGTATACAAGTACATGTACCAGGTATACAAGTACATGTACCAGGTATACAGGTACATGTACCAGGTATACAAGTACATGTACCAGGTATACAGGTACATGTACCAGGTATACAAGTACATGTACCAGGTATACAAGTACATGTACCAGGTATACAAGTACATGTACCAGGTATACAAGTACATGTACCAGGTATACAGGTACATGTACCAGGTATACAAGTACATGTACCAGGTATACAAGTACATGTACCAGGTATACAGGTACATGTACCAGGTATACAAGTACATGTACCAGGTATACAAGTACATGTACCAGGTATACAAGTACATGTACCAGGTATACAAGTACATGTACCAGGTATACAAGTACATGTACCAGGTATACAAGTACATGTACCAGGTATACAGGTACATGTACCAGGTATACAGGTACATGTACCAGGTATACAGGTACATGTACCAGGTATACAGGTACTTGTACCAGGTATACAGGTACATGTACCAGGTATACAGGTACATGTACCAGGTATACAGGTACATGTACCAGGTATACAGGTACATGTACCAGGTATACAAGTACATGTACCAGGTATACAGGTACATGTACCAGGTATACAGGTACATGTACCAGGTATACAGGTACATGTACCAGGTATACAGGTACATGTACCAGGTATACAAGTACATGTACCCGGTATACAAGTACATGTACCAGGTATACAAGTACATGTACCAGGTATACAAGTACATGTACCAGGTATACAAGTACATGTACCAGGTATACAGACCATAGTTGACATCAATGACATCCCGCAAATTAGGTCAATTTTGTCCCAGGATGTGACCCACACCAGTCCACTAACACCCAGGATGTGACCCACACCAGTCCCCTAACACCCAGGATGTGACCCACACCAGTCCACTAACACCCAGGATGCGACCCACACCAGTCCACTAACACCCAGGTACTCATTTTACTGACGGGTGAACATGGACAACAGGTGTAAGGAAACAAGCCTAAAGTTTCCACCCTTACCGGGAATCGAATCCTTGCCCTCAGAATGTGAAACGAGAGTTTTGCCTACCAGGCCACGAGCTACCATAAGTGGTGTGAATTATTTCTGAACTGGATACATGTCTTACCATGTTCCCATACTGCTTCCATTAGCCAGGAACTTTTAACATGAAGGAGGGAGTCGCCGGAAAGTTGAGACCAACACATCCATCCTCTGAAGGCTCGCCGTACCTTGTGTACATTAAGAATATTATGTGTCACAGTGACTGTGACACAGTAACTTGTTCCTCAGTGGAAGTAGTCATCTTTGTGAGTAGTGGTACCACTTACGAATCCTTCACTACGCAAGAATTGCTCAGTCATCCATACACCGTACACAGGTTAGCCCTATGTTCCGGTTTCTGTATATAAATTTTAAATTAAAAGAAACTCTCATATACTAACTTTTTACACTTTCCACCCTTTTTTATCTCATCATTCCACCAATCAACCCCACCCTTCCTCCTGTACCCACAATCTCCCGCTACAATCATAGTTGCTTATCTAACTCCAACTGTCTCTAATTTAATCACTTTCACTTGACTCTTTCACACTGATGACTGTATATTTATACCCACTCTACCAGTTTCTCTAACTGTACCTACCACTAAATGATGATCTCATATACGGTATCAATCACCAGTTTAAAAATATGCACTGAAGTCTTCCCATCAATCCTTCTCAAAGTCTACCAAGTTGCTGCCATTACGGTCTATGTAATATCTGGGGGTATCTATTTATCGCTTTTCTTAAATTCAATATTACCTATTAATATAATACTTTGTATACAAAATTCAGCTAGAGGTCAAGATATTATTATTTACCTTTGGCACTCTGGCTCTGGCACTCTGGTTCTCTGGCACTTACCTTCATTACTATACCATCTATAACAGTATCTCCCACTCTGGCATAAGGCTTCCCACAATATCTTCTCAATAGGTTTAAAACTCTCTAATGATTCGTTTACCACTTCTTAATTTCTCTCTTTCTCTCCTCTCTTCCACATCTCCAAACATATATGCAATTCTCACAACCATCCTTTATTCTAATCCACATAATTATTAAATTTTAGCAAATATTCCCACTCTTTTCCTACCACTGTTCATTAGTATCCCACCCTTTTCCTTCCACTGTTCATTAGTATTCCACCCTTTTCCTACCACTGTTCATTAGTATCCCACCCTTTTCCTTCAACTGATCATTAGTATCCCACCCTTTTCCTTCCACTGATCATTAGTATCCCACTCTTTTCCTTCCACTGTTCATTAGTATCCCACCCTTTTCCTTCCACTCATCATTAGTATCCCACCCTTTTCCTTCCACTGTTCATTAGTATCCCACCCTTTTCCTTCCACTGTTCATTAGTATCCCACTCTTTTCCTTCCACTGTTCATTAGTATCCCACTCTTTTCCTTCCACTGTTCATTAGTATCCCACTCTTTTCCTTCCACTGATCATTAGTATCCCACCCTTTTCCTTCAACTGATCATTAGTATCCCACCCTTTTCCTTCCACTGATCATTAGTATCCCACTCTTTTCCTTCCACTGTTCATTAGTATCCCACCCTTTTCCTTCCACTGATCATTAGTATCCCACCCTTTTCCTTCCACTGTTCATTAGTATCCCACCCTTTTCCTTCCACTGTTCATTAGTATCCCACTCTTTTCCTTCCACTGTTCATTAGTATCCCACTCTTTTCCTTCCACTGTTCATTAGTATCCCACTCTTTTCCTTCCACTGATCATTAGTATCCCACCCTTTTCCTTCCACTGTTCATTAGTATCCCACTCTTTTCCTTCCACTGATCATTAGTATCCCACTCTTTTCCTTCCACTGATCATTAGTATCCCACTCTTTTCCTTCCACTGATCATTAGTATCCCACCCTTTTCCTTCCACTGTTCATTAGTATCCCACCCTTTTCCTTCCACTGTTCATTAGTATCCCACTCTTTTCCTTCCACTGTTCATTAGTATCCCACTCTTTTCCTTCCACTGATCATTAGTATCCCACTCTTTTCCTTCCACTGTTCATTATATAATATTACTTACGCCCTTCTTCAACTAGTTGCCTCAGAACGAGACAAATTATCAATGAATATTAATGAACATACCTCAAAATTTGCGTTTATGATACTTGACTCTTACTTACAAAGACGTATGATACTTGACTCTTACTTACAAAGACGTATGATATTTGACTCTTACTTACAAAGACGTATGATACTTGACTCTTACTTACAAAGACGTATGATATTTGACTCTTACTTACAAAGACGTATGATACTTGACTCTTACTTACAAAGACGTATGATATTTGACTCTTACGTACAAAGACGTATGATATTTGACTCTTACTTACAAAGACGTACGATATTTGACTCTTACTTACAAAGACGTATGATACTTGACTCTTACAAAGACGTATGATACTTGGCTCTCACTTACAAAGACGCATGATACTTGACTCTTACTTACAAAGACGTATGATACTTGACTCTTACTTACAAAGACGTATGATATTTGACTCTTACGTACAAAGACGTATGATATTTGACTCTTACTTACAAAGACGTACGATATTTGACTCTTACTTACAAAGACGTATGATACTTGACTCTTACAAAGACGTATGATACTTGACTCTTACAAAGACGTATGATACTTGGCTCTTACTTACAAAGACGCATGATACTTGACTCTTACTTACAAAGACGTATGATACTTGACTCTTACTTACAAAGACGTATGATATTTGACTCTTACTTACAAAGACGAATGATATTTGACTCCTACTTACAAAGACGTATGATACTTGACTCTTACTTACAAAGACTTATGATATTTGACTCTTACTTACAAAGACGTATGATACTTGACTCTTACTTACAAAGACGTATGATATTTGACTGTTACTTACAAAGACGTATGATACTTGACTCTTACTTACAAAGACGTATGATATTTGACTCTTACTTACAAAGACGTATGATACTTGACTCTCACTTACAAAGACTTATGATATTTGACTCTTACTTACAAAGACGCATGATACTTGACTCTTACTTACAAAGACATATGATATTTGACTCTTACTTACAAAGACGTATGATACTTGACTCTTACTTACAAAGACGTATGATATTTGACTCTTACTTACAAAGACGTATGATACTTGACTCTTACTTACAAAGACGTATGACATTTGACTCTTACTTACAAAGACGTATGATACTTGACTCTCACTTACAAAGACTTATGATATTTGACTCTTACTTACAAAGACGTATAATACTTGAATCTTATAAAGACGTATGATACTTGACTCTTACTTACAAAGACGTATGATACCTGACTCTTACTTACAAAGACGTATGATACTTGACTCTTACAAAGACGTATGATACTTGACTCTTACAAAGACGTATGATACTTGACTCTTACAAAGACGTATGACACTTGTCTCTTACTTACAAAGGCGTATGATACTTGACTCTTACAAAGACGTATAATACTTGACTCTTACTTACAAAGACGTATGATACTTGACTCTTACAAAGACGTATAATACTTGACTTTTACTTACAAAGACGTATGATACTTGACTCTTACTTACAAAGACGTATGATACTTGACTCTTACTTACAAAGACGTATGATATTTGACTCTTACTTACAAAGACGTAGGATACTTGACTCTTACTTACAAAGACGTATGATACTTTACTCTTACTTACAAAGACTTAAGATATTTGACTCTTACTTACAAAGACGTATGATATTTGACTCTTACTTACAAAGACGTATGTTACTTGACTCTTACAAAGACGTATGATACGTGGCTCTTACTTACAAAGACGTATGATACTTGACTCTTACTTACAAAGACGTATGATACTTGACTCTTACTTACAAAGACGTATGATATTTGACTCTTCCTTACAAAGACGTATGATACTTGACTCTTACTTACAATGACGTATGATATTTGACTCTTACTTACAAAGACGTATGATATTTGACTCTTACTTACAAAGACGTATGATACTTGACTCATACTTACAAAGACTTATGATATTTGACTCTTACTTACAAAGACGTATGATACTTGACTCTTACTTTCAAAGTCGTATGATATTTGACTCTTACTTACAAAGACGTATGATACTTGACTCTTACTTACAAAGACGTATGATACTTGACTCTTACAAAGACGTATGATACTTGACTCTTACAAAGACATATGATACTTGACTCTTACAAAGACGTATGATACTTGACTCTTACAAAAACGTATGATACTTGACTCTTACTTACAAAGACGTATGATACTTGACTCTTACAAAGACGTATAATACTTGACTCTTACTTACAAAGACGTATGATACTTGACTCTTACAAAGACGTATAATACTTGACTCTTACTTACAAAGACGTATGATACTTGACTCTTACTTACAAAGACGTATGATACTTGACTCTTACTTACAAAGACGTATGATACTTGACTCTTACTTACAAAGACTTATGATACTTGACTCTTACTTACAAAGACGTATGATACTTGACTCTTACAAAGACGTATGATACTTCACTCTTACAAAGACGTATGATACTTGACTCTTACTTACAAAGACGTATGATACTTGACTCTTACAAAGACGTATAATACTTGACTCGTACTTAAAAAGACGTATGATACTTGACTCTTACAAAGACGTATGATACTTGACTCTTACAAAAACGTATGATACTTGACTCTTACAAAGACGTATGATACTTGACTCTTACAAAGACGTATGATACTTGACTCTTACTTACAAAAACGTATCATACTTGACTCTTACTTACAAAGACGTATGATACTTGACTCTTACTTACAGAGACGTATAATACTTGACTCTTACTTACAAAGCCGTATGATACTTGACTCTTACTTACAAAGACGTATGATACTTGACTCTTACAAAGACGTATGATACTTGACTCTTACTTACAAAGACGTATGATACTTGACTCTTACTTACAAAGACGTATGATACTTGACTCTTACTTACAAAGACGTATGATACTTGACTCTTACTTACAAAGACGTATGATACTTGACTCTTACAAAGACGTATGATACTTGACTCTTACTTACAAAGACGTATGATACTTGACTCTTACAAAGACGTATGATACTTGACTCTTACTTACAAAGACGTATGATACTTGACACTTACAAAGACGTATGATACTTGACTCTTACAAAGACGTATGATGACTCTTACAAAGACGTATGATGGCTCTTACGAAGACGTATGATACTTGACTCTTACTTACAAAGACGTATGATACTTGACTCTTACTTACAAAGACGTATGATAATTGACTCTTACTTACAAAGACGTATGATACTTGACTCTTACTTACAAAGACGTATGATACTTGACTCTTACTTACAAAGACGTATGATACTTGACTCTCACGAAGACGTATGATACTTGACTCTTTCAAAAGTGTATGATGCTTGACTCTTACTTACAAAGACGTATGATACTTGACTCTTACTTACAAAGACGTATGATACTTGACTCTTACTTACAAAGAAGTATGATACTTGACTCTTACTTACAAAGACTTATGATACTTGATTCTTACTTACAAAGACGTATGATACTTGACTCCTACAAAGATGTAATAGACTCTTACAAAGACGTATGATACTTGACTCTTACAAAGACGTATGATACTTGACTCTTACTTACACGAAGACGTATGATACTTGACTCTTACAAAATGTATGATACTTGACTCTTACAAAGACGTATGATACTTGACTCTTACAAAGACGTATGATACTTGACTACTTACAAAGACGTATGATACTTGACTCTTACAAAGATGTATGATACTTGACTCTTACAAAGACGTATGATACTTGACTCTTACAAAGACGTATGATACTTGACTCTTACAAAGACGTATGATACTTGACTCTTACTTACAAAGACGTATGATACTTGACTCTTACAAAGACGTATAATACTTGACTCTTACTTACAAAGACGTATGATACTTGAATCTTACAAAGACGTATGATACTTGACTCTTACTTACAAAGACGTATGATACTTGACTCTTACAAAGACGTATAATACTTGACCCTTACTTACAAAGACGTATGATACTTGACTTTTACAAAGACGTATGATACTGGTCTCTTACAAAGACGTATGATACTTGACTCTTACAAAGACGAATGATGCTTGACTCTTACAAAGACGTATGATGACTCTTACAAAGACGTATGATGACTCTTACGAAGACGTATGATACTTGACTCTTACTTACAAAGACGTATGATACTTGACTCTTACTTACAAAGACGTATGATACTTGACTCTTACTTACAAAGACATATGATACTTGACTCTTACTTACAAAGACGTATGGTACTTGACTCTTACTTACAAAGACGTATGATACTTGACTCTTACAAAGACGTATGATACTTGACTTTTACAAAGACGTATGATGACTCTTACAAAGACGTATGATGACTCTTACGAGGACGTATGATACTTGACTCTTACTTACAAAGACGTACGATACTTGACTCTTACTTACAAAGACATATGATACTTGACTCTAACTTACAAAGACGTATGATACTTGACTCTTAATTACAAAGACGTATGATACTTGTCTCTTACAAAGACGTATGATACTTGACTCTTACAAAGACGTATGATACTTGACTCTTACAAAGACGTATGATGCTTGACTTTTACTTATAAAGACGTATGATACTTGACTCTTACTTAAAAAGACTTATGATACTTGACTCTTACAAAGACGTATAATACTTGACTCTTACTTACAAAGACGTATGATACTTGACTCTTACTTACAAAGACGTATGATACTTGACTCTTACTTACAAAGACGTATGATATTTGACTCTTACTTACAAAGACGTAGGATACTTGACTCTTACTTACAAAGACGTATGATACTTTACTCTTACTTACAAAGACGTATGATATTTGACTCTTACGTACAAAGACGTATGATATTTGACTCTTACTTACAAAGACGTATGATATTTGACTCTTACTTACAAAGACGTATGTTACTTGACTCTTACAAAGACGTATGATACTTGGCTCTTACTTACAAAGACGTATGATACTTGACTCTTACTTACAAAGACGTATGATACTTGACTCTTACTTACAAAGACGTATGATATTTGACTCTTACTTACAAAGACGTATGATACTTGACTCTTACTTACAAAGACGTATGATATTTGACTCTTACTTACAAAGACGTATGATATTTGACTCTTACTTACAAAGACGTATGACACTTGACTCTTACTTACAAAGATTTATGATATTTGACTCTTACTTACAAAGACGTATGATACTTGACTCTTACTTTCAAAGACGTATGATATTTGACTCTTACTTACAAAGACGTATGATACTTGACTCTTACTTACAAATACGTATTATACATGACTCTTACTTACAAAGACGTATGATACTTGACTCTTACAAAGACGTATGATACTTGACTCTTACAAAGACATATGATACTTGACTCTTACAAAGACGTATGATGCTTGACTCTTACAAAAACTTATGATACTTGACTCTTACTTACAAAGACGTATGATACTTGACTCTTACTTACAAAGACGTATGATACTTGACTCTTACAAAGACGTATAATACTTGACTCTTACTTACAAAGACGTTTGATACTTGACTCTTACTTACAAAGACGTATGATACTTGACTCTTACTTACAAAGACGTATGATATTTGACTCTTACTTACAAAGACGTATGATACTTGACTCTTACTTACAAAGACGTATGATACTTGACTCTTACTTACAAAGACGTATGATACTTGACTCTTACTTACAAAGACTTATGATACTTGACTCTTACTTACAAAGACGTATTATACTTGAATCTTACAAAGACGTATGATACTTCACTCTTACAAAGACGTATGATACTTGACTCTTACTTACAAAGACGCATGATACTTGACTCTTACAAAGACGTATAATACTTGACTCTTACTTAAAAAGACGTATGATACTTGACTCTTACAAAGACGTAAGATACTTGACTCTTACAAAAAGTATGATACTTGACTCTTACAAAGACGTATGATACTTGACTCTTACAAAGACGTATGATACTTGACTCTTACTTACAGAGACGTATAATACTTGACTCTTACTTACAAAGACGTATGATACTTGACTCATACAAAGACGTATGATACTTGACTCTTACTTACAAAGACGTATGATACTTGACTCTTACTTACAAAGACGTATGATACTTGACTCTTTCTTACAAAGACGTATGATACTTGACTCTTACTTACAAAGACGTATGATACTTGACTCTTACTTACAAAGACGTATGATACTTGACTCTTACTTACAAAGACGTATGATACTTGACTCTTACAAAGACGTATGATACTTGACTCTTACTTACAAAGACGTATGATACTTGACTCTTACAAAGACGTATGATACTTGACTCTTACTTACAAAGACGTATGATACTTGACTCTTACAAAGACGTATGATACTTGACTCTTTCAAAGACGTATGATGACTCTTATAAAGACGTATGATGACTCTTACGAAGACGTATGATACTTGACTCTTACTTACAAAGACGTATGATACTTGACTCTTACTTACAAATACGTATGATAATTTACTCTTACTTACAAAGACGCATGATACTTGACTCTTACTTACAAAGACGTATGATACTTGACTCTTACTTACAAAGACGTACGATACTTGACTCTTACTTACAAAAAAGTATGATACTTGACTCTTACAAAGGCGTATGATGCTTGACTCTTACTTACAAAGACGTATGATACTTGACTCTTACTTACAAAGACGTACGATACTTGACTCTTACTTACAAAAAAGTATGATACTTGACTCTTACTTACAAAGACTTATGATACTTAACTCTTACTTACAAAGACGTATGATACTTGACTCTTACTTAAAAAGACGTATGATACTTGACTCTTACAAAGACGTATAATACTTGACTCTTACTTACGAAGACGTATGATACTTGACTCTTACAAAGACGTATGATACTTGACTCTTACAAAGACGTATGATACTTGACTCTTACAAAGACGTATGATACTTGACTCTTACAAAGACGTATGATACTTGACTCTTACAAAGACGTATGATACTTGACTCTTACAAAGACGTATGATACTTGACTCTTACTTACAAAGACGTATGATACTTGACTCTTACAAAGACGTATAATACTTGACTCTTACTTACAAAGACGTATGATACTTGACTCTTACAAAGACGTATGATACTTGACTCTTACTTACAAAGACGTATGATACTTTACTCTTACAAAGACGTATAATACTTGACTCTTACTTACAAAGACGTATGATACTTGACTTTTACAAAGACGTATGATACTGTACTCTTACAAAGACGTATGATGACTCTTACAAAGACGTATGATGACTCTTACGAAGACGTATGATACTTGACTCTTACTTACAAAGACGTATGATACTTGACTCTTACTTACAAAGACGTATGATACTTGACTCTTACTTACAAAGACATATGATACTTGACTCTTACTTACAAAGATGTATGGTACTTGACTCTTACTTACAAAGACGTATGATACTTGACTCTTACTTACAAAGACATATGATACTTGACTCTTACTTACAAAGACGTATGGTACTTGACTCTTACTTACAAAGACGTATGATACTTGACTCTTACAAAGACGTATGATACTTGACTTTTACAAAGACGTATGATGACTCTTACAAAGACCTATGATGACTCTTACGAAGACGTATGATACTTGACTCTTACTTACAAAGACGTATGATACTTGACTCTTACTTACAAAGACATATGATACTTGACTCTTACTTACAAAGACGTATGATACTTGACTCTTACTTACAAAGACGTATGATACTTGACTCTTACAAAGACGTATGATACTTGACTCTTACAAAGACGTATGATACTTGACTCTTACAAAGACGTATGATGCTTGACTTTTACTTATAAAGACGTATGATACTTGACTCTTACTTACAAAGACTTATGATACTTGACTCTTACAAAGACGTATAATACTTGACTCTTACTTACAAAGACGTATGATACTTGACTCTTACAAAGACGTATGATACTTGACTCTTACAAAGACATATGATACTTGACTCTTACTTACAAAGACGAATGATACTTGACTCTTACAAAGACGTATAATACTTGACTCTTACTTACAAAGACGTATGATACTTGACTTTTACAAAGACGTATAATACTTGACTCTTACTTACAAAGACGTATGATACTTGACGCTTACAAAGACGTATGAAACTTGACTCTTACTTACAAAGACGTATGATACTTGCCTCTTACTTACAAAGACGTATGATACTTGACTCTTACTTACAAAGACGTATGATACTTGACTCATACAAAGACGTATAATACTTGACTCTTACAAAGACGTATGATACTTGACTCTTACTTACAAAGACGTATGATAATTGACTCTTACAAAGATGTATAATACTTGACTCTTACAAAGACGTATAATACTTGACTCTTACAAAGACGTATGATACTTGACTCTTACTTACAAAGACGTATGATAATTGACTCTTACAAAGACGTATGATACTTGACTCTTACTTACAAAGACACATGATAATTGACTCTTACAAAGACGTATGATACTTGACTCTTACAAAGACGTATAATACTTGACTCTTACAAAGACGTATGATACTTGACTCTTACTTACAAAGACGTATGATACATGACTCTTACAAAGACGTATGATACTTGACTCTTACAAAGACGTATGATACTTGACTCTTACAAAGACGTATGATACTTGACTCTTACAAAGACGTATGATACTTGACTCATACTTACAAAGACGTCTGATACTTGACTCTTACTTACAAAGACGTATGATACTTGACTCTTACTTACAAAGACTTATGATACTTGACTCTTACTTACAAAGACGTATGATACTTGACTCTTACAAAGACGTATGATACTTGACTCTTACAAAGACGTATGATACTTGACTCTTACAAAGACGTATGATACTTGACTCATACTTACAAAGACGTATGATACTTGACTCATACTTACAAAGACGTATGATACTTGACTCTTACTTACAAAGACGTATGATACTTGACTCATACTTACAAAGACGTATGATACTTGACTCATACTTACAAAGACGTATGATACTTGACTCTTACTTACAAAGACTTATGATACTTGACTCTTACTTACAAAAAAGTATGATACTTGACTCTTACTTACAAAGACTTATGATACTTGACTCTTACTTACAAAGACGTATGATACTTGACTCCTACAAAGACGTATGATACTTGACTCTTACAAAGACGTATGATACTTGACTCTTACTTACAAAGGCGTATGATACTTGACTCTTACAAAGACGTATAATACTTGACTCTTACTTACAAAGACGTATGATACTTGACTCTTACAAAGACGTATAATACTTGACTTTTACTTACAAAGACGTATGATACTTTACTCTTACTTACAAAGACGTATGATACTTGACTCTTACTTACAAAGACGTATGATATTTGACTCTTACTTACAAAGACGTAGGATACTTGACTCTTACTTACAAAGACGTATGATACTTTACTCTTACTTACAAAGACGTATGATATTTGACTCTTACTTAGAAAGACGTATGATATTTGACTCTTACTTACAAAGACGTATGTTACTTGACTCTTACAAAGACGTATGATACTTGGCTCTTACTTACAAAGACGTATGATACTTGACTCTTACTTACAAAGACGTATGATACTTGACTCTTACTTACAAAGACGTATGATATTTGACTCTTACTTACAAAGACGTATGATACTTGACTCTTACTTACAATGACGTATGATATTTGACTCTTACTTACAAAGACGTATGATATTTGACTCTTAATTACAAAGACGAATGATACTTGACTCTTACTTACAAAGACTTATGATATTTGACTCCTACTTACAAAGACGTATGATACTTGACTCTTACTTTCAAAGACGTATGATATTTGACTCTTACTTACAAAGACGTATGATACTTGACTCTTACTTACAAAGACGTATGATACTTGACTCTTACTTACAAAGACATATGATACTTGACTCTTACAAAGACGTATGATACTTGACTCTTACAAAAACGTATGATACTTGACTCTTACTTACAAAGACGTATGATACTTGACTCTTACAAAGACGTATAATACTTGACTCTTACTTACAAAGACGTATGATACTTGACTCTTACAAAGACGTATAATACTTGACTCTTACTTACAAAGACGTATGATACTTGACTCTTACTTACAAAGACGTATGATACTTGACTCTTACTTACAAAGACGTATGATATTTGACTCTTACTTACAAAGACGTATGATACTTGACTCTTACTTACAAAGACGTATGATACTTGACTCTTACTTACAAAGACGTATGATACTTGACTCTTACTTACAAAGACTTATGATACTTGACTCTTACTTACAAAGACGTATGATACTTGACTCTTACAAAGACGTATGATACTTCACTCTTACAAAGACGTATGATACTTGACTCTTACTTACAAAGACGTATGATACTTGACTCTTACAAAGACGTATGATACTTGACTCTTACAAAAACGTATGATACTTGACTCTTACAAAGACGTATGATACTTGACTCTTACAAAGACGTATGATACTTGACTCTTACTTACAAAAACGTATCATACTTGACTCTTACTTACAAAGAGGTATGATACTTGACTCTTACTTACAGAGACGTATAATACTTGACTCTTACTTACAAAGCCGTATGATACTTGACTCTTACTTACAAAGACGTATGATACTTGACTCTTATAAAAACGTATGATACTTGACTCTTACTTACAAAGACGTATGATACTTGACTCTTACTTACAAAGACGTATGATACTTGACTCTTACAAAAACGTATGATACTTGACTCTTACTTACAAAGACGTATGATACTTGACTCTTACAAAGACGTATGATACTTGACTTTTACTTACAAAGACGTATGATACTTGACTCTTACAAAGACGTATGATACTTGACTCTTACTTACAAAGACGTATGATACTTGACACTTATAAAGACGTATGATACTTGACTCTTACAAAGACGTATGATGACTCTTACAAAGACGTATGATGGCTCTTACGAAGACGTATGATACTTGACTCTTACTTACAAAGACGTATGATACTTGACTCTTACTTACAAAGACGTATGATAATTGACTCTTACTTACAAAGACGTATGATACTTGACTCTTACTTACAAAGACGTATGATACTTGACTCTTACTTACAAAGACGTATGATACTTGACTCTCACGAAGACGTATGATACTTGACTCTTACAAAAGTGTATGATGCTTGACTCTTACTTACAAAGACGTATGATACTTGACTCTTACTTACAAAGACGTATGATACTTGACTCTTACTTACAAAGACGTATGATACTTGACTCTTACTTACAAAGACGTATGATACTTGACTCTTACTTACAAAGACGTATGATACTTGACTCCTACAAAGACGTATGATACTTGACTCTTACAAAGACGTATGATACTTGACTCTTACTTACAAAGACGTATGATACTTGACTCTTACAAAGACGTATAATACTTGAATCTTACTTACGAAGACGTATGATACTTGACTCTTACAAAGACGTATGATACTTGACTCTTACAAAGACGTATGATACTTGACTCTTACTTACAAAGACGTATGATACTTGACTCTTACTTACAAAGACATATGATACTTGACTCTTACTTACAAAGACGTATGGTACTTGACTCTCTTACAAAGACGTATGATACTTGACTCTTACAAAGACGTATGATACTTGACTACAAAGACGTATGATACTTGACTCTTACAAAGACGTATGATACTTGACTCTTACTTACAAAGGCGTATGATACTTGACTCTTACAAAGACGTATAATACTTGACTCTTACTTACAAAGACGTATGATACTTGACTCTTACAAAGACGTATGATACTTGACTCTTACTTACAAAGACGTATGATATTTGACTCTTACTTACAAAGACGTATGATACTTGACTCTTACTTACAAAGACGTATGATATTTGACTCTTACTTACAAAGACGTATGATACTTGACTCTTACAAAGACGTATGATACTTACTTATACTTATCAAAGACGTATGATACTTGACTCTTACTTACAAAGACGTATGATACTGACTCTTACTTACAAAGACGTATGATACTTGACTTTACAAAGACGTATGATACTTGACTCTTACAAAGACGTATGATACTTGACTCTTACTTACAAAGACGTATGATACTTGACTCTTACAAAGACGTATAATACTTGACTCTTACTTACAAAGACGTATGATACTTGACTTTCTTACAAAGACGTAGGATACTTGACTCTTACTTACAAAGACGTATGATACTTTACTCTTACTTACAAAGACGTATGATATTTGACTCTTACTTACAAAGACGTATGATATTTGACTCTTACTTACAAAGACGTATGATACTTGACTCTTACTTACAAAGACGTATGATACTTTACTCTTACTTACAAAGACGTATGATATTTGACTCTTACTTACAAAGACGTATGATACTTGACTCTTACTTACAAAGACGTATGATACTTGACTCTTACTTACAAAGACGTATGATATTTGACTCTTACTTACAAAGACGTATGATACTTGACTCTTACTTACAATGACGTATGATATTTGACTCTTACTTACAAAGACGTATGATATTTGACTCTTACTTACAAAGACGTATGATATTTGACTCTTACTTACAAAGACGTATGATATTTGACTCTTACTTACAAAGACGTATGATACTTGACTCTTACTTACAAATACGTATTATATTTGACTATTACTTAAAAAGACGTATGATACTTGACTCTTACTTACAAAGACGTATGATACTTGACTCTTACTTACAAAGACGTATGATACTTGACTCTTACAAAGACGTATGATACTTGACTCTTACTTACAAAGACGTATGATACTTGACTCTTACTTACAAAGACGTATGATACTTGACTCTTACAAAGACGTATAATACTTGACTCTTACTTACAAAGACGTATGATACTTGACTCTTACAAAGACGTATAATACTTGACTCTTACTTACAAAGACGTATGATACTTGACTCTTACTTACAAAGACGTATGATACTTGACTCTTACTTACAAAGACGTATGATATTTGACTCTTACTTACAAAGACGTATGATACTTGACTCTTACTTACAAAGACGTATGATACTTGACTCTTACTTACAAAGACGTATGATACTTGACTCTTACTTACAAAGACTTATGATACTTGACTCTTACTTACAAAGACGTATGATACTTGACTCTTACAAAGACGTATGATACTTCACTCTTACAAAGACGTATGATACTTGACTCTTACTTACAAAGACGTATGATACTTGACTCTTACAAAGACGTATGATACTTGACTCTTACAAAAACGTATGATACTTGACTCTTACAAAGACGTATGATACTTGACTCTTACAAAGACGTATGATACTTGACTCTTACTTACAAAAACGTATCATACTTGACTCTTACTTACAAAGAGGTATGATACTTGACTCTTACTTACAGAGACGTATAATACTTGACTCTTACTTACAAAGCCGTATGATACTTGACTCTTACTTACAAAGACGTATGATACTTGACTCTTATAAAAACGTATGATACTTGACTCTTACTTACAAAGACGTATGATACTTGACTCTTACTTACAAAGACGTATGATACTTGACTCTTACAAAAACGTATGATACTTGACTCTTACTTACAAAGACGTATGATACTTGACTCTTACAAAGACGTATGATACTTGACTTTTACTTACAAAGACGTATGATACTTGACTCTTACAAAGACGTATGATACTTGACTCTTACTTACAAAGACGTATGATACTTGACACTTATAAAGACGTATGATACTTGACTCTTACAAAGACGTATGATGACTCTTACAAAGACGTATGATGGCTCTTACGAAGACGTATGATACTTGACTCTTACTTACAAAGACGTATGATACTTGACTCTTACTTACAAAGACGTATGATAATTGACTCTTACTTACAAAGACGTATGATACTTGACTCTTACTTACAAAGACGTATGATACTTGACTCTTACTTACAAAGACGTATGATACTTGACTCTCACGAAGACGTATGATACTTGACTCTTACAAAAGTGTATGATGCTTGACTCTTACTTACAAAGACGTATGATACTTGACTCTTACTTACAAAGACGTATGATACTTGACTCTTACTTACAAAGAAGTATGATACTTGACTCTTACTTACAAAGACTTATGATACTTGACTCTTACTTACAAAGACGTATGATACTTGACTCCTACAAAGACGTATGATACTTGACTCTTACAAAGACGTATGATACTTGACTCTTACTTACAAAGACGTATGATACTTGACTCTTACAAAGACGTATAATACTTGACTCTTACTTACAAAGACGTATGATACTTACTCTTACAAAGACGTATGATACTTGACTCTTACAAAGACGTATGATACTTGACTCTTACAAAGACGTATGATACTTGACTCTTTCAAAGACCTATGATACTTGACTCTTACTTACAAAGACGTATGATACTTGACTCTTACTTACAAAGACGTATGATACTTGACTCTTACTTACAAAGACGTATGATATACAAAGACGTATGATACTTGACTCTTACTTACAAAGACGTATGATACTTGACTCTTACAAAGACGTATGATACTTGACTCTTACAAAGACGTATGATACTTGACTCTTACTTACAAAGACGTATGATACTTGACTCTTACAAAGACGTATAATACTTGACTCTTACTTACAAAGACGTATGATACTTGACTCTTACAAAGACGTATGATACTTGACTCTTACTTACAAAGACGTATGATATTTGACTCTTACTTACAAAGACGTATGATACTTGACTCTTACTTACAAAGACGTATGACATTTGACTCTTACTTACAAAGACGTATGATACTTGACTCTCACTTACAAAGACTTATGATATTTGACTCTTACTTACAAAGACGTATACTTGAATCTTATAAAGACGTATGATACTTGACTCTTACTTACAAAGACGTATGATACCTGACTCTTACTTACAAAGACGTATGATACTTGACTCTTACAAAGACGTATGATACTTGACTCTTACAAAGACGTATGACACTTGTCTCTTACTTACAAAGGCGTATGATACTTGACTCTTACAAAGACGTATAATACTTGACTCTTACTTACAAAGACGTATGATACTTGACTCCTACAAAGACGTATAATACTTGACTTTTACTTACAAAGACGTATGATACTTGACTCTTACTTACAAAGACGTATGATACTTGACTCTTACTTACAAAGACGTATGATATTTGACTCTTACTTACAAAGACGTAGGATACTTGACTCTTACTTACAAAGACGTATGATACTTTACTCTTACTTACAAAGACTTAAGATATTTGACTCTTACTTACAAAGACGTATGATATTTGACTCTTACTTACAAAGACGTATGTTACTTGACTCTTACTTACAAAGACGTATGATATTTGACTCTTACTTACAAAGACGTATGATACGTGGCTCTTACTTACAAAGACGTATGATACTTGACTCTTACTTACAAAGACGTATGATACTTGACTCTTACTTACAAAGACGTATGATATTTGACTCTTCCTTACAAAGACGTATGATACTTGACTCTTACTTACAATTACGTATGATATTTGACTCTTACTTACAAAGACGTATGATATTTGACTCTTACTTACAAAGACGTATGATACTTGACTCTTACTTACAAAGACATATGATACTTGACTCTTACTTACAAAGAAGTATGATACTTGACTCTTACTTACAAAGACGTATGATACTTGACTCTTACTTACAAAGACGTATGATACTTGACTCTTACTTACAAAGACGTATGATACTTGACTCTTACAAAGACGTATGATACTTGACTCTTACAAAGACGTATGATACTTGACTCTTACAAAGACGTATGATACTTGACTCTTACTTAAAAACGTATGATACTTGACTCTTACTTACAAAGACGTATGATACTTGACTCTTACAAAGACGTATAATACTTGACTCTTACTTACAAAGACGTATGATACTTGACTCTTACAAAGACGTATAATACTTGACTCTTACTTACAAAGACGTATGATACTTGACTCTTACTTACAAAGACGTATGATACTTGACTCTTACTTACAAAGACGTATGATACTTGACTCTTACTTACAAAGACTTATGATACTTGACTCTTACTTACAAAGACGTATGATACTTGACTCTTACAAAGACGTATGATACTTGACTCTTACAAAGACGTATGATACTTGACTCTTACTTACAAAGACGTATGATACTTGACTCTTACAAAGACGTATAATACTTGACTCGTACTTAAAAAGACGTATGATACTTGACTCTTACAAAGACGTATGATACTTGACTCTTACAAAAACGTATGATACTTGACTCTTACAAAGACGTATGATACTTGACTCTTACAAAGACGTATGATACTTGACTCTTACTTACAAAAACGTATCATACTTGACTCTTACTTACAAAGACGTATGATACTTGACTCTTACTTACAGAGACGTATAATACTTGACTCTTACTTACAAAGCCGTATGATACTTGACTCTTACTTACAAAGACGTATGATACTTGACTCTTACAAAGACGTATGATACTTGACTCTTACTTACAAAGACGTATGATACTTGACTCTTACTTACAAAGACGTATGATACTTGACTCTTACTTACAAAGACGTATGATACTTGACTCTTACTTACAAAGACGTATGATACTTGACTCTTACAAAGACGTATGATACTTGACTCTTACTTACAAAGACGTATGATACTTGACTCTTACAAAGACGTATGATACTTGACTCTTACTTACAAAGACGTATGATACTTGACACTTACAAAGACGTATGATACTTGACTCTTACAAAGACGTATGATGACTCTTACAAAGACGTATGATGGCTCTTACGAAGACGTATGATACTTGACTCTTACTTACAAAGACGTATGATACTTGACTCTTACTTACAAAGACGTATGATAATTGACTCTTACTTACAAAGACGTATGATACTTGACTCTTACTTACAAAGACGTATGATACTTGACTCTTACTTACAAAGACGTATGATACTTGACTCTCACGAAGACGTATGATACTTGACTCTTTCAAAAGTGTATGATGCTTGACTCTTACTTACAAAGACGTATGATACTTGACTCTTACTTACAAAGACGTATGATACTTGACTCTTACTTACAAAGAAGTATGATACTTGACTCTTACTTACAAAGACTTATGATACTTGATTCTTACTTACAAAGACGTATGATACTTGACTCCTACAAAGATGTATGATACTTGACTCTTACAAAGACGTATGATACTTGACTCTTACTTACAAAGACGTATGATACTTGACTCTTACAAAGACGTATAATACTTGACTCTTACTTACGAAGACGTATGATACTTGACTCTTACAAAGATGTATGATACTTGACTCTTACAAAGACGTATGATACTTGACTCTTACTTACAAAGAAGTATGATACTTGACTCTTACTTACAAAGACTTATGATACTTGACTCTTACTTACAAAGAAGTATGATACTTGACTCTTACTTACAAAGACTTATGATACTTGATTCTTACTTACAAAGACGTATGATACTTGACTCCTACAAAGATGTATGATACTTGACTCTTACAAAGACGTATAATACTTGACTCTTACTTACAAAGACGTATGATACTTGAATCTTACAAAGACGTATAATACTTGACCCTTACTTACAAAGACGTATGATACTTGACTTTTACAAAGACGTATGATACTGGTCTCTTACAAAGACGTATGATACTTGACTCTTACAAAGACGAATGATGCTTGACTCTTACAAAGACGTATGATGACTCTTACAAAGACGTATGATGACTCTTACGAAGACGTATGATACTTGACTCTTACTTACAAAGACGTATGATACTTGACTCTTACTTACAAAGACGTATGATACTTGACTCTTACTTACAAAGACATATGATACTTGACTCTTACTTACAAAGACGTATGGTACTTGACTCTTACTTACAAAGACGTATGATACTTGACTCTTACAAAGACGTATGATACTTGACTTTTACAAAGACGTATGATGACTCTTACAAAGACGTATGATGACTCTTACGAGGACGTATGATACTTGACTCTTACTTACAAAGACGTACGATACTTGACTCTTACTTACAAAGACATATGATACTTGACTCTAACTTACAAAGACGTATGATACTTGACTCTTAATTACAAAGACGTATGATACTTGTCTCTTACAAAGACGTATGATACTTGACTCTTACAAAGACGTATGATACTTGACTCTTACAAAGACGTATGATGCTTGACTTTTACTTATAAAGACGTATGATACTTGACTCTTACTTAAAAAGACTTATGATACTTGACTCTTACAAAGACGTATAATACTTGACTCTTACTTACAAAGACGTATGATACTTGACTCTTACTTACAAAGACGTATGATACTTGACTCTTACTTACAAAGACGTATGATATTTGACTCTTACTTACAAAGACGTAGGATACTTGACTCTTACTTACAAAGACGTATGATACTTTACTCTTACTTACAAAGACGTATGATATTTGACTCTTACGTAGAAAGACGTATGATATTTGACTCTTACTTACAAAGACGTATGATATTTGACTCTTACTTACAAAGACGTATGTTACTTGACTCTTACAAAGACGTATGATACTTGGCTCTTACTTACAAAGACTTATGATACTTGACTCTTACTTACAAAGACGTATGATACTTGACTCTTACTTACAAAGACGTATGATATTTGACTCTTACTTACAAAGACGTATGATACTTGACTCTTACTTACAAAGACGTATGATATTTGACTGTTACTTACAAAGACGTATGATATTTGACTCTTACTTACAAAGACGTATGATATTTGACTCTTACTTACAAAGACGTATGATACTTGACTCTTACTTACAAAGACGTATGATACTTGACTCTTACTTACAAAGACGTATGATACTTGACTCTTACTTACAAAGACTTATGATACTTGACTCTTACTTACAAAGACGTATTATACTTGAATCTTACAAAGACGTATGATACTTCACTCTTACAAAGACGTATGATACTTGACTCTTACTTACAAAGACGCATGATACTTGACTCTTACAAAGACGTATAATACTTGACTCTTACTTAAAAAGACGTATGATACTTGACTCTTACAAAGACGTAAGATACTTGACTCTTACAAAAAGTATGATACTTGACTCTTACAAAGACGTATGATACTTGACTCTTACAAAGACGTATGATACTTGACTCTTACTTACAAGACGTATAATACTTGACTCTTACTTACAAAGACGTATGATACTTGACTCATACAAAGACGTATGATACTTGACTCTTACTTACAAAGACGTATGATACTTGACTCTTACTTACAAAGACGTATGATACTTGACTCTTTCTTACAAAGACGTATGATACTTGACTCTTACTTACAAAGACGTATGATACTTGACTCTTACTTACAAAGACGTATGATACTTGACTCTTACTTACAAAGACGTATGATACTTGACTCTTACAAAGACGTATGATACTTGACTCTTACTTACAAAGACGTATGATACTTGACTCTTACAAAGACGTATGATACTTGACTCTTACTTACAAAGACGTATGATACTTGACATTTACAAAGACGTATGATACTTGACTCTTTCAAAGACGTATGATGACTCTTATAAAGACGTATGATGACACTTACGAAGACGTATGATACTTGACTCTTACTTACAAAGACGTATGATACTTGACTCTTACTTACAAATACGTATGATAATTTACTCTTACTTACAAAGACGCATGATACTTGACTCTTACTTACAAAGACGTATGATACTTGACTCTTACTTACAAAGACGTATGATACATGACTCTTACGAAGACGTATGATACTTGACTCTTACAAAGGCGTATGATGCTTGACTCTTACTTACAAAGACGTATGATACTTGACTCTTACTTACAAAGACGTACGATACTTGACTCTTACTTACAAAAAAGTATGATACTTGACTCTTACTTACAAAGACTTATGATACTTAACTCTTACTTACAAAGACGTATGATACTTGACTCTTACTTAAAAAGACGTATGATACTTGACTCTTACAAAGACGTATAATACTTGACTCTTACTTACGAAGACGTATGATACTTGACTCTTACAAAGACGTATGATACTTGACTCTTACAAAGACGTATGATACTTGACTCTTACAAAGACGTATGATACTTGACTCTTACAAAGACGTATGATACTTGACTCTTACAAAGACGTATGATACTTGACTCTTACAAAGACGTATGATACTTGACTCTTACTTACAAAGACGTATGATACTTGACTCTTACAAAGACGTATAATACTTGACTCTTACTTACAAAGACGTATGATACTTGACTCTTACAAAGACGTATGATACTTGACTCTTACTTACAAAGACGTATGATACTTTACTCTTACAAAGACGTATAATACTTGACTCTTACTTACAAAGACGTATGATACTTGACTTTTACAAAGACGTATGATACTGTACTCTTACAAAGACGTATGATGACTCTTACAAAGACGTATGATGACTCTTACGAAGACGTATGATACTTGACTCTTACTTACAAAGACGTATGATACTTGACTCTTACTTACAAAGACGTATGATACTTGACTCTTACTTACAAAGACATATGATACTTGACTCTAACTTACAAAGATGTATAGTACTTGACTCTTACTTACAAAGACGTATGATACTTGACTCTTACTTACAAAGACATATGATACTTGACTCTTACTTACAAAGACGTATGGTACTTGACTCTTACTTACAAAGACGTATGATACTTGACTCTTACAAAGACGTATGATACTTGACTTTTACAAAGACGTATGATGACTCTTACAAAGACCTATGATGACTCTTACGAAGACGTATGATACTTGACTCTTACTTACAAAGACGTATGATACTTGACTCTTACTTACAAAGACATATGATACTTGACTCTTACTTACAAAGACGTATGATACTTGACTCTTACTTACAAAGACGTATGATACTTGACTCTTACAAAGACGTATGATACTTGACTCTTACAAAGACGTATGATACTTGACTCTTACAAAGACGTATGATGCTTGACTTTTACTTATAAAGACGTATGATACTTGACTCTTACTTACAAAGACTTATGATACTTGACTCTTACAAAGACGTATAATACTTGACTCTTACTTACAAAGACGTATGATACTTGACTCTTACAAAGACGTATGATACTTGACTCTTACAAAGACATATGATACTTGACTCTTACTTACAAAGACGAATGATACTTGACTCTTACAAAGACGTATAATACTTGACTCTTACTTACAAAGACGTATGATACTTGACTTTTACAAAGACGTATAATACTTGACTCTTACTTACAAAGACGTATGATACTTGACGCTTACAAAGACGTATGAAACTTGACTCTTACTTACAAAGACGTATGATACTTGCCTCTTACTTACAAAGACGTATGATACTTGACTCTTACTTACAAAGACGTATGATACTTGACTCATACAAAGACGTATAATACTTGACTCTTACAAAGACGTATGATACTTGACTCTTACTTACAAAGACGTATGATAATTGACTCTTACAAAGATGTATAATACTTGACTCTTACAAAGACGTATAATACTTGACTCTTACAAAGACGTATGATACTTGACTCTTACTTACAAAGACGTATGATAATTGACTCTTACAAAGACGTATGATACTTGACTCTTACTTACAAAGACACATGATAATTGACTCTTACAAAGACGTATGATACTTGACTCTTACAAAGACGTATAATACTTGACTCTTACAAAGACGTATGATACTTGACTCTTACTTACAAAGACGTATGATACTTGACTCTTACAAAGACGTATGATACTTGACTCTTACAAAGACGTATGATACTTGACTCTTACAAAGACGTATGATACTTGACTCTTACAAAGACGTATGATACTTGACTCTTACAAAGACGTATGATACTTGACTCATACTTACAAAGACGTCTGATACTTGACTCTTACTTACAAAGACGTATGATACTTGACTCTTACTTACAAAGACTTATGATACTTGACTCTTACTTACAAAGACGTATGATACTTGACTCTTACAAAGACGTATGATACTTGACTCTTACAAAGACGTATGATACTTGACTCTTACAAAGACGTATGATACTTGACTCATACTTACAAAGACGTATGATACTTGACTCATACTTACAAAGACGTATGATACTTGACTCTTACTTACAAAGACGTATGATACTTGACTCATACTTACAAAGACGTATGATACTTGACTCATACTTACAAAGACGTATGATACTTGACTCTTACTTACAAAGACTTATGATACTTGACTCTTACTTACAAAAAAGTATGATACTTGACTCTTACTTACAAAGACTTATGATACTTGACTCTTACTTACAAAGACGTATGATACTTGACTCCTACAAAGACGTATGATACTTGACTCTTACAAAGACGTATGATACTTGACTCTTACTTACAAAGGCGTATGATACTTGACTCTTACAAAGACGTATAATACTTGACTCTTACTTACAAAGACGTATGATACTTGACTCTTACAAAGACGTATAATACTTGACTTTTACTTACAAAGACGTATGATACTTTACTCTTACTTACAAAGACGTATGATACTTGACTCTTACTTACAAAGACGTATGATATTTGACTCTTACTTACAAAGACGTAGGATACTTGACTCTTACTTACAAAGACGTATGATACTTTACTCTTACTTACAAAGACGTATGATATTTGACTCTTACTTAGAAAGACGTATGATATTTGACTCTTACTTACAAAGACGTATGTTACTTGACTCTTACAAAGACGTATGATACTTGGCTCTTACTTACAAAGACGTATGATACTTGACTCTTACTTACAAAGACGTATGATACTTGACTCTTACTTACAAAGACGTATGATATTTGACTCTTACTTACAAAGACGTATGATACTTGACTCTTACTTACAATGACGTATGATATTTGACTCTTACTTACAAAGACGTATGATATTTGACTCTTAATTACAAAGACGAATGATACTTGACTCTTACTTACAAAGACTTATGATATTTGACTCCTACTTACAAAGACGTATGATACTTGACTCTTACTTTCAAAGACGTATGATATTTGACTCTTACTTACAAAGACGTATGATACTTGACTCTTACTTACAAAGACGTATGATACTTGACTCTTACTTACAAAGACATATGATACTTGACTCTTACAAAGACGTATGATACTTGACTCTTACAAAAACGTATGATACTTGACTCTTACTTACAAAGACGTATGATACTTGACTCTTACAAAGACGTATAATACTTGACTCTTACTTACAAAGACGTATGATACTTGACTCTTACAAAGACGTATAATACTTGACTCTTACTTACAAAGACGTATGATACTTGACTCTTACTTACAAAGACGTATGATACTTGACTCTTACTTACAAAGACGTATGATATTTGACTCTTACTTACAAAGACGTATGATACTTGACTCTTACTTACAAAGACGTATGATACTTGACTCTTACTTACAAAGACGTATGATACTTGACTCTTACTTACAAAGACTTATGATACTTGACTCTTACTTACAAAGACGTATGATACTTGACTCTTACAAAGACGTATGATACTTCACTCTTACAAAGACGTATGATACTTGACTCTTACTTACAAAGACGTATGATACTTGACTCTTACAAAGACGTATGATACTTGACTCTTACAAAAACGTATGATACTTGACTCTTACAAAGACGTATGATACTTGACTCTTACAAAGACGTATGATACTTGACTCTTACTTACAAAAACGTATCATACTTGACTCTTACTTACAAAGAGGTATGATACTTGACTCTTACTTACAGAGACGTATAATACTTGACTCTTACTTACAAAGCCGTATGATACTTGACTCTTACTTACAAAGACGTATGATACTTGACTCTTATAAAAACGTATGATACTTGACTCTTACTTACAAAGACGTATGATACTTGACTCTTACTTACAAAGACGTATGATACTTGACTCTTACAAAAACGTATGATACTTGACTCTTACTTACAAAGACGTATGATACTTGACTCTTACAAAGACGTATGATACTTGACTTTTACTTACAAAGACGTATGATACTTGACTCTTACAAAGACGTATGATACTTGACTCTTACTTACAAAGACGTATGATACTTGACACTTATAAAGACGTATGATACTTGACTCTTACAAAGACGTATGATGACTCTTACAAAGACGTATGATGGCTCTTACGAAGACGTATGATACTTGACTCTTACTTACAAAGACGTATGATACTTGACTCTTACTTACAAAGACGTATGATAATTGACTCTTACTTACAAAGACGTATGATACTTGACTCTTACTTACAAAGACGTATGATACTTGACTCTTACTTACAAAGACGTATGATACTTGACTCTCACGAAGACGTATGATACTTGACTCTTACAAAAGTGTATGATGCTTGACTCTTACTTACAAAGACGTATGATACTTGACTCTTACTTACAAAGACGTATGATACTTGACTCTTACTTACAAAGAAGTATGATACTTGACTCTTACTTACAAAGACTTATGATACTTGACTCTTACTTACAAAGACGTATGATACTTGACTCCTACAAAGACGTATGATACTTGACTCTTACAAAGACGTATGATACTTGACTCTTACTTACAAAGACGTATGATACTTGACTCTTACAAAGACGTATAATACTTGAATCTTACTTACGAAGACGTATGATACTTGACTCTTACAAAGACGTATGATACTTGACTCTTACAAAGACGTATGATACTTGACTCTTAAAAAGACGTATGATACTTGACTCTTACAAAGACGTATGATACTTGACTCTTACTTACAAAGACGTATGATACTTGACTCTTACTTACAAAGACGTATGATACTTGACTCTCACGAAGACGTATGATACTTGACTCTTACTTACAAAGACGTATGATACTTGACTCCTACAAAGACGTATGATACTTGACTCTTACAAAGACGTATGATACTTGACTCTTACTTACAAAGGCGTATGATACTTGACTCTTACAAAGACGTATAATACTTGACTCTTACTTACAAAGACGTATGATACTTGACTCTTACAAAGACGTATAATACTTGACTTTTACTTACTTGAACTTACAAAGACGTATGATACTTTACTCTTACTTACAAAGACGTATGATACTTGACTCTTACTTACAAAGACGTATGATATTTGACTCTTACTTACAAAGACGTAGGATACTTGACTCTTACTTACAAAGACGTATGATACTTTACTCTTACTTACAAAGACGTATGATATTTGACTCTTACTTAGAAAGACGTATGATATTTGACTCTTACTTACAAAGACGTATGTTACTTGACTCTTACAAAGACGTATGATACTTGGCTCTTACTTACAAAGACGTATGATACTTGACTCTTACTTACAAAGACGTATGATACTTGACTCTTACTTACAAAGACGTATGATATTTGACTCTTACTTACAAAGACGTATGATACTTGACTCTTACTTACAATGACGTATGATATTTGACTCTTACTTACAAAGACGTATGATATTTGACTCTTAATTACAAAGACGAATGATACTTGACTCTTACTTACAAAGACTTATGATATTTGACTCCTACTTACAAAGACGTATGATACTTGACTCTTACTTTCAAAGACGTATGATATTTGACTCTTACTTACAAAGACGTATGATACTTGACTCTTACTTACAAAGACGTATGATACTTGACTCTTACTTACAAAGACATATGATACTTGACTCTTACAAAGACGTATGATACTTGACTCTTACAAAAACGTATGATACTTGACTCTTACTTACAAAGACGCATGATACTTGACTCTTACAAAGACGTATAATACTTGACTCTTACTTACAAAGACGTATGATACTTGACTCTTACAAAGACGTATAATACTTGACTCTTACTTACAAAGACGTATGATACTTGACTCTTACTTACAAAGACGTATGATACTTGACTCTTACTTACAAAGACGTATGATATTTGACTCTTACTTACAAAGACGTATGATACTTGACTCTTACTTACAAAGACGTATGATACTTGACTCTTACTTACAAAGACGTATGATACTTGACTCTTACTTACAAAGACTTATGATACTTGACTCTTACTTACAAAGGCGTATGATACTTGACTCTTACAAAGACGTATGATACTTCACTCTTACAAAGACGTATGATACTTGACTCTTACTTACAAAGACGTATGATACTTGACTCTTACAAAGACGTATGATACTTGACTCTTACAAAAACGTATGATACTTGACTCTTACAAAGACGTATGATACTTGACTCTTACAAAGACGTATGATACTTGACTCTTACTTACAAAAACGTATCATACTTGACTCTTACTTACAAAGAGGTATGATACTTGACTCTTACTTACAGAGACGTATAATACTTGACTCTTACTTACAAAGCCGTATGATACTTGACTCTTACTTACAAAGACGTATGATACTTGACTCTTACAAAAACGTATGATACTTGACTCTTACTTACAAAGACGTATGATACTTGACTCTTACTTACAAAGACGTATGATACTTGACTCTTACAAAAACGTATGATACTTGACTCTTACTTACAAAGACGTATGATACTTGACTCTTACAAAGACGTATGATACTTGACTTTTACTTACAAAGACGTATGATACTTGACTCTTACAAAGACGTATGATACTTGACTCTTACTTACAAAGACGTATGATACTTGACACTTATAAAGACGTATGATACTTGACTCTTACAAAGACGTATGATGACTCTTACAAAGACGTATGATGGCTCTTACGAAGACGTATGATACTTGACTCTTACTTACAAAGACGTATGATACTTGACTCTTACTTACAAAGACGTATGATAATTGACTCTTACTTACAAAGACGTATGATACTTGACTCTTACTTACAAAGACGTATGATACTTGACTCTTACTTACAAAGACGTATGATACTTGACTCTCACGAAGACGTATGATACTTGTCTCTTACAAAAGTGTATGATGCTTGACTCTTACTTACAAAGACGTATGATACTTGACTCTTACTTACAAAGACGTATGATACTTGACTCTTACTTACAAAGAAGTATGATACTTGACTCTTACTTACAAAGACTTATGATACTTGACTCTTACTTACAAAGACGTATGATACTTGACTCCTACAAAGACGTATGATACTTGACTCTTACAAAGACGTATGATACTTGACTCTTACTTACAAAGACGTATGATACTTGACTCTTACAAAGACGTATAATACTTGAATCTTACTTACGAAGACGTATGATACTTGACTCTTACAAAGACGTATGATACTTGACTCTTACAAAGACGTATGATACTTGACTCTTAAAAAGACGTATGATACTTGACTCTTACAAAGACGTATGATACTTGACTCTTACTTACAAAGACGTATGATACTTGACTCTTACTTACAAAGACGTATGATACTTGACTCTCACGAAGACGTATGATACTTGACTCTTACAAAAGTGTATGATGCTTGACTCTTACTTACAAAGACGTATGATACTTGACTCTTACTTACAAAGACGTATGATAATTGACTCTTACTTACAAAGAAGTATGATACTTGACTCTTACTTACAAAGACTTATGATACTTGACTCTTACTTACAAAGACGTATGATACTTGACTCCTACAAAGACGTATGATACTTGAGTCTTACAAAGACGTATGATACTTGACTCTTACTTACAAAGACGTATGATACTTGACTCTTACAAAGACGTATAATACTTGAATCTTACTTACGAAGACGTATGATACTTGACTCTTACAAAGACGTATGATACTTGACTCTTACAAAGACGTATGATACTTGACTCTTACAAAGACGTATGATACTTGACTCTTACAAAGACGTATGATACTTGACTCTTACTTACAAAGAAGTATGATACTTGACTCTTACTTACAAAGACTTATGATACTTGACTCTTACTTACAAAGACGTATGATACTTGACTCTTACTTACAAAGACGTATGATACTTGACTCTTACAAAGACGTATAATACTTGAATCTTACTTACGAAGACGTATGATACTTGACTCTTACAAAGACGTATGATACTTGACTCTTACAAAGACGTATGATACTTGACTCTTACAAAGACGTATGATACTTGACTCTTACTTACAAAGAAGTATGATACTTGACTCTTACTTACAAAGACTTATGATACTTGACTCTTACTTACAAAGACGTATGATACTTGACTCCTACAAAGACGTATGATACTTGAGTCTTACAAAGACGTATGATACTTGACTCTTACTTACAAAGACGTATGATACTTGACTCTTACAAGGACGTATAATACTTGAATCTTACTTACGAAGACGTATGATACTTGACTCTTACAAAGACGTATGATACTTGACTCTTACAAAGACGTATGATACTTGACTCTTACAAAGACGTATGATACTTGACTCTTACAAGGACGTATAATACTTGAATCTTACTTACGAAGACGTATGATACTTGACTCTTACAAAGATGTATGATACTTGACTCTTACTTACAAAGAAGTATGATACTTGACTCTTACTTACAAAGACTTATGATACTTGACTCTTACTTACAAAGACGTATGATACTTGACTCCTACAAAGACGTATGATACTTGACTCTTACAAAGACGTATGATACTTGACTCTTACTTACAAAGACGTATGATACTTGACTCTTACAAAGACGTATAATACTTGAATCTTACTTACGAAGACGTATGATACTTGACTCTTACAAAGACGTATGATACTTGACTCTTACAAAGACGTATGATACTTGACTCTTACAAAGACGTATGATACTTGACTCTTACAAAGACGTATGATACTTGACTCTTACTTACAAAGAAGTATGATACTTGACTCTTACTTACAAAGACTTATGATACTTGACTCTTACTTACAAAGACGTATGATACTTGACTCTTACTTACAAAGACGTATGATACTTGACTCTTACTTACAAAGACGTATGATACTTGACTCTTACAAAGACGTATAATACTTGAATCTTACTTACGAAGACGTATGATACTTGACTCTTACAAAGACGTATGATACTTGACTCTTACAAAGACGTATGATACTTGACTCTTACAAAGACGTATGATACTTGACTCTTACTTACAAAGAAGTATGATACTTGACTCTTACTTACAAAGACTTATGATACTTGACTCTTACTTACAAAGACGTATGATACTTGACTCCTACAAAGACGTATGATACTTGACTCTTACAAAGACGTATGATACTTGACTCTTACTTACAAAGACGTATGATACTTGACTCTTACAAAGACGTATAATACTTGAATCTTACTTACGAAGACGTATGATACTTGACTCTTACAAAGACGTATGATACTTGACTCTTACAAAGACGTATGATACTTGACTCTTACAAAGACGTATGATACTTGACTCTTACAAAGACGTATGATACTTGACTCTTACTTACAAAGAAGTATGATACTTGACTCTTACTTACAAAGACTTATGATACTTGACTCTTACTTACAAAGACGTATGATACTTGACTCTTACTTACAAAGACGTATGATACTTGACTCTTACTTACAAAGACGTATGATACTTGACTCTTACAAAGACGTATAATACTTGAATCTTACTTACGAAGACGTATGATACTTGACTCTTACAAAGACGTATGATACTTGACTCTTACAAAGACGTATGATACTTGACTCTTACAAAGACGTATGATACTTGACTCTTACTTACAAAGAAGTATGATACTTGACTCTTACTTACAAAGACTTATGATACTTGACTCTTACTTACAAAGACGTATGATACTTGACTCCTACAAAGACGTATGATACTTGAGTCTTACAAAGACGTATGATACTTGACTCTTACTTACAAAGACGTATGATACTTGACTCTTACAAGGACGTATAATACTTGAATCTTACTTACGAAGACGTATGATACTTGACTCTTACAAAGGCGTATGATACTTGACTCTTACAAAGACGTATGATACTTGACTCTTACAAAGACGTATGATACTTGACTCTTACAAGGACGTATAATACTTGAATCTTACTTACGAAGACGTATGATACTTGACTCTTACAAAGACGTATGATACTTGACTCTTACAAAGACGTATGATACTTGACTCTTACAAAGACGTATGATACTTGACTCTTACAAAGACGTATGATACTTGACTCTTACAAGGACGTATAATACTTGAATCTTACTTACGAAGACGTATGATACTTGACTCTTACAAAGACGTATGATACTTGACTCTTACAAAGACGTATGATACTTGACTCTTACAAAGACGTATGATACTTGACTCTTACAAAGACGTATGATACTTGACTCTTACAAAGACGTATGATACTTGACTCTTACTTACAAAGACGTATGATACTTGACTCTTACAAAGACGTATGATACTTGACGTATGATACAGTACTCCTCTTTCTTAGTCTTTGTGGGCCCCTAACTCCCTTGCAGTGCTCCTCTTTCTTAGCCTTTGTGGGCCCCTAACTCCCTTGCAGTGCTCCTCTTTCTTAGCCTTTGTGGGCCCCTAACTCCCTTGCAGTGCTCCTCTTTCTTTAACAACAGCCAGCGGCAACGTGGCGCAACGGCCGGCAGCAGCGGCGTGACGGCAACGGCAACGGCAGCGGCGGCAGCGGCGGCAACAGCAGCGGCGGCGGCGGCGGCGAGCAGCAGCAGCGGCGGCGGCCAGCGGCAGCGGCAGCAGCGGCGAAGCAGCAGCGGCGGCGGCGGCAGCAGCGGCGCAGCAGCAGCGGCAGGCCCGGCGGCAGCGGCGGCAGCAGCCAGCAGCAGCAGCGGCAGCAGCGGCAGCGGCAGCAGCAACAGCAGCAGCAACGGCGGCGGCGGCGGCGGCAGCAGCAGCAGCAGCAGCAGCGGCGGCGGTAACAGCAGCAGCAGCAGCAGCAGCAGCAGCGGCAGCAGCAGCAACGGCGGCGGCGGCGGCGCGCGCAGCAGCAGCAGCAAGCAGCAGCAACAGCAGCAGCGGCAGCAACTTGCTGCTTGCTGGCTGCAGCGGCGGCGCGGCGGCAGCAGCAGCTGCCAGCAGCAGCAACAGCAACACTACTACTACTACTACTACTACTACTACTACTACTACTACTACTACTACTACTACTACTACTACTACCACTACCTCTCTTGTCCCGACCCTGTCTGCTGGCCTATATATACTCCCTCCTTTTCCCCTTTTTGTTAGTGTGACTTTGTAAATGGTCCACGTCGGACCGAGACGTCGTCGTAAGCTCCTCTCTCCAACGTGCGCGTTATCTATGTACTCCACATCCTTATGAAACTGAAAGAAAACACTACCAGTGCCAAAAGTATTGAGGAATCAGAAAGTTTAGATCAATCTGTACTAACATACATGTATTTGTATTTCTGTGTAAAAATAACGTTCCGACTTGCACCAACTATACAAACACTTCGTGAATTTGCCCTCGTCTGCTACACCTGACGTTACTATATAAGCGCCAGGATTCTTTCTTCTGCTTCAGAATCTCCACGACTATGGTGCTGTTCGCACCTACTGCTAGGTTGAGGGACTGATTACATCATCTTCTGTACATAGTTCTACTGTCTTCTAGTTATGTCCTAGAATTTGTATTGATAAAGCCACTGGATGGCGAAACGTCTACAATAAAGATACCCAGATGTTGCACATGTGTCTTACTCTCACTTCGTAAATGGTTCAAGTAGGACCGAAGTTCCTCTCTCCTACGTGCGAGTTGTTGTGTATTGTTCTAGTCACGGTATTATGCCTTCCTTAATTAACATGCTTCCGTTACACACTAATTTTGCCGTACAGTAGTGTGCTTTCCTAGGTGGTTGATATCTAACTACCTACTACCTATTGGTTACTGCTGTTTACCAACGTAAACATGTCTTGAATGTAGATGAGTTAAAGGGATGTTAGGAAGTACTTTTTCAGTTTCAGAAGTAGGAAAATAGAATCAACTAAACACGAATATGATGGGAATTAATATCATACGTAGTTTAAGGAATAGATATGAAAGGGCTAAAGAGGTTAGAACTAAGAAATAATGTTCGGTCTAGCCAGGATTTGACTCTTGCAAATACAAATTGTTAGGTACAGTACATAAAGGCGGATGTTATCTCAATAATATGGAAATTACTGTAAGAGCCGAGTCAATTCAGCTCCTCCAGGGGTCCCTATTTACTGACTTGATATATGAGTTGATGTCAGTTAATTCACACACTGGTAGCGTCCGATCCGACATGATTATGCTGAATCATCAAATGTAATCAAGATTTATACACTCTCCGAGACACATAGCGATCATCCTATTACAACAGCATAATTAGATCAACTCTCAAGCCAAATCACGAAGAAGATTGCATGTATTACTCGGCAGGATATGGTCAATTGAGTGAGGCAACAACTCTGAAACACCATCTGCCATCTGGTGTCGGTCAGGAACATTACTGGCTACTATATAAACAAATCATATATGTCGGTTTTTAACTGGCTAGAAGCTGCAGATATACCTCTTGACTGCTGCAGGAGGGAAGCGCCTGGATGCTGGTGAAGGTATCTTAACCTTAGAAATTAGAATACACGTCCTTCCTTGTATTAAACATGAGTAATGGAAGACTAGTGACTTCTTTAGTCCTAATGTGTGTGAAGAAGCCACTCGAGGGCGAAATGTTTTCTCTCTCTTAAAAAGCGTTTTTTCCACATCTTGTCAGCATCACAATAGCATTTTTCAATGTTCACCTCCTCTAGGAAAAAAAAAAGGCATTTACTGACATTGTGCAATGTTATAATGCGTTATTTTCTTTAATAGATAAAATTTAATGTACATAAAATACAATCTGTCATCCTGGAGTGGATGTGCTCCATCAATCTTGATAAAATTACAGCAAACGAGTAGAGAAGGGGCTAACATACTGCAGACAGGTGAGGTGAAGCAGTGGTAGGCGGCATCACCAAATACAGTGGACCCCCGCATAACGATTACCTCCGAATGCGACCAATTATGTAAGTGTATTTATGTAAGTGTGTTTGTACGTGTATGTTTGGGGGTCTAAAATGGACTAATCTACTTCACAATATTTCTTATGGGAACAAATTCGGTCAGTACTGGCACCTGAACATACTTCTGGAGTGAAAAAAATATCGTTAACCGGGGGTCCACTGTATACCCTTATGTTACATAAGTATTTCATTATAAAAACAAGAGATTTATCAGAAAGAGTTCCCAAGTCTAGTTATCGTATTGCGCAATTAAAACCTTCAAAACGCTGTCACTTTTTCAGGAACAGAAAGTAACACTTAAGTTATCTGGTCCACAGTTCTGCCACTTTGACCAGAAAAAAATAAGCCTGCTCAGCATCATAACGTACCCATGTAAGAGATGTAGAAGTTAACAATAAACCCAGTAAAAAGTAAGGAAGAAAGGGCACAATAAGAGAACACTGTATCAACATCCATGAGGCAACAATATTAAGTATACTAAAAAAAAGACAGAAATATTTCAAGAACGAGTGTAGAAATCTTGAAAAGGTTCTCGGTGAATACCTTCAAAGTCTCTAAAATTTTTCAACTGGGACATGACCTTCTCTCTTATTATTACGATGATATTCTCAATCTTTGTTTTCTCTCCCTCTCTTCTATATCGTAAGTCCTCCTTTCAGCCTCCTGAAGCCCATGAATGATAAATGACCAACCCTTCTCCTATTCCCATTTCTTTCCCTTCCATATCTCAGGATCCAACTTAAGCAACTTATCTCCCGGAAATCTGGGTGGCCTGATATTGCTTCTGTAAGAAACATCTTAGCTTCTTTCCCTCTTTATTTCTGGCACTGTCCTCGGATAATCTTGTTCTCAACACCACACCTTGCTGCTTTCTGTCCTCATCTTTTCTTTGCTTCAGCAACTACGAGCTGCATGTTCTGAAGCAATTCTCACTTCTTGCTCTCTGTTGATATCTTCTCCACCATTGCTAAGCTTGTTTAGCCTTTTTTCCCACTCATTTTCCATTTTGCTCTTGAACCTTTCTGCTCATGCTTCCTTTACAGACCAGCCATCATTGGTTCCCATGCCTCTATATCCTACAATCTGGAATCCCACTTTTTATCCTATTAGGATGCTCTAGTTTTCTCGGTCTGTCAACTTTGTGTGTAGGTGTCTGTGTGTGTGAGTGTGTACTCAGCTGTACTCATCTAATTGTGGTTGCAGGGGTCGATTCACAGCTCCTGCCCACGCCTCTTCACTGGTCACTACTAGGTCACTCCCTCCCTGCTCCGTGAGCTGTATCATACCTCTTTTTAAAGCTATGTTTGAATCCTGCCTCCACCACCTCCCTTTCCAGACTATTCCACTTCCTGAAACATTCTGTCCCTGTCCACCTTGTCGATTCCTCTCAGTATTTTATATGTTCTTATCATGTCCCCCCTGTCCCTCCTATTTTTAGTGCCATCAGGTTGATTTCCCTTAACCTCTCCTCGTAGGACATATCCCTTAACTCCGAGACTAGTCTCGTTGCAAACCTTTGCACTTTCTCTAATTTTCAGAGGTGCTTGGCTAGGTGTGGGTTCCAAATTGGTGCTGGATACTCCAGTATAGGCCTGACGTACACGGTGTGCAGTGTCGTGAATGATTCTTTACTTAGATGTCGAAACGATATTTTTAGGTTAGGCAGGCGCCCATATACCGCAGTGGCTATTTGGTTAATGGTCACCTCAGGGGATGTATTCGGTGTAATGTTCTCACCAAGATCCTTTTTCTTGGGTGAGGTTCGCAGCCTTTGACCTCCTGTCCAGTACTTTGTACTTTGTTCTTCCCCTTGCAATTGGTAGGGTTTGTGGAGACGTTTTCTCCAGGAGGGGGGTATCGGCCCCCTTTCAGCCCCTTTCAGCCCTGAGGGACGACCCTCTCAGGAAGGGCAACTGTCATCTAGCTTCTTACCTTACCTTACCTTACCTTAGCAGGACAATTAAGAAAACTCTGCACCCATTCATTTACAAGTTAATGCTAACATGAATTATCGTCTACGCCCACACAACAAGAAACAAAGTATCCTGTATTGCTTCGTGTTTGAAGTCTGGCACAGCAATAATCGCGTCAGCAACACTGCTGACCCAGTGACAGCAGGGTCAATGACCTTGAAGGGTACAGGGTACATATGTCCAGACACTGAGTCGTCGTAAGATGCTATGCACATCACACTGTATATCACACATGTATATTCAGTATACATATACATATAAATTTCACTCTTAATATATGTCAAACCTTACACTTAATATAACTTCCTTAAATATTTAAGAGGCAAACCTTACACAGTTTAACCATATCTCTCTATCTCTGCCCTGTCATTCTTTTGTTATCTTGTCGTTGAACTCCAGTAGGTTTGTGCACAGGATTTCCCTTCCCTGGTGCTGGTTGTCATGTATAAGCCGGTTCCTTTCTAGGTGCTCCACCTCTCTTCTGAAGATCTTCTTCATAACTTTATATAGTATATATGTCAGCGACACTGGTCTGTATTTTAATGCTGTCTGTCTCCTTTCTTAAAAACTGGGACTACAACTGTCTTCCACAAGTCAGGCAGTTACCGACACTGGTCTGTATTTTAATGCTGTCTGTCTCCTTTCTTAAAAACTGGGACTACAACTGTTGTCTTCCACAAGTCAGGCAGTTACCCTGTTACGATAGATTTGTTGAGGATTGTCGTTAGCAGTACACACAGTGCATATATTCCCTCTCACATGACTCAAGGAGACGTGATATCTGGACTCACCACCTTCGAAGTATTTAGTTCGCCTAGCAGTTTCTTCACCTCCTCCTCGCTGGCATCTTCACATACTTCCTGATCTCCCCTCCTTCCTTCTTCAGTCTGATTGCGTGGTCTCTGTCTATTGTTTTCTTCCAGATATAAGTGCATAGCAACTTTGGGTAAGAGTTCTCGTGTTGCCGCTGGGCCTCCAGCCATGTCCCAACGAATTTATTTCTGGTTCTTTGGCTCTGCTCCTTGGTCTGGTCTGCTGTGTGTGTGTGTGTGTGTGTGTACTCACCTAGTTGATGTTGCAGGGGTCGAGTCCAAGCTCCTGGCCCCGCCTCTTCACTGGTCGCTACTAGGTGTGTGTGTACTCACTTGGTTGTACTCACCTAATCGCGGTTGCAGGGGTCGATTCATAGCTCCTGGCCCCGCCTCTTCACTAATCGCCACTATGTCCACTCTCTGCCTACTCCCTGAGCTTCATCATACCTCTTCTCAAAGCTACGTATGGCACCTGCCTCCCCTGCCTCACTTTCCAGACTATTCCACTTTCTGACAACTCCATGACTGAAGAAATACTTCCTTGCATCCCAGTTACTCATCTGAGTCTTCAGTTTCCAATTGTGATCCCTTGTTGCTCTGTCCCATCTCTGGAACATCCTGTCTCTGTCCACCTTTTCGATTCCTCTCAGTATTTATATAATATCATGTCTCCCCCGCCCATCCTGTGTGTGTGTGTGTACTCACCTAGTTGAGGTTGCAGGGGTCGAGTCCTAGCTACTGGTCGCTACTAGGTCACTCTCCCTGAACCGTGAGCATTATCATACCTCTGCTTAGAGCTATGTATGGATCCTGCCTCCACTACATCGCTTCTCGTGTGTGTGTGTGTGTGTGTGTGTGTGTGTGTGTGTGCATGCGTGCACCGTAATTTTATTATATTCAATGGTAGCGCGGAGACGGTCATAATTATGAAGCAGAGATGAGTGGAGGGAGATGATCATGAACCTGACTTACCACACTACCTCCTCAATAAAGTATAATAACTGTCTTAATTCCCATCACTACATGTGCGGGCGGCAGACTCTGCCAACCCAGCGCTGTTTCCATTGCTGGGTGAGGGGCGGCTCCCTCAACGATGTCGTGTGTGTGTGTGTACTCACCTATATGTACTCACCTATATGTGGTTGCAGGGGTCGAGTCATAGTTCCTGGCCCCGCCTCTTCACTGTGTGTGTGTGTGTGTTTGTACTCACCTAATTGTGGTTGCAAGGGTCGAGTCCTAGCTCCTGGCCCCGCCTCTTCACTGGTCGCTACTAGATCACTCTCCCCGAACCGTGTGCGTTATCATACCTCTGCTTAAAGCTATGTATGGATCCTACCTCCACTACATCACTCTCCAGATTGTTCCACTTCTTGACAACTCTGAGACTGAAGAAATACTTCCTAACATCCCTGTGACTCTTCTGAATTTTCAACTTCCAGTTGTGACCCTTGTTGCTGTGTCCCATTTCTGGAACATCCTGTCCCTATCCACCTTGTCAATTCCAATCAGTATTTTATACGTCGTTATCATGTGTCCCCTATTCCTCCTGTCCTCCAGTGTCGTCAGGTTGATTTCTCCTTCATCTCTCCTTTTACCTCTCCGGGACTAGTATTGTTGCAAACCTTTGCACTTAATCTAATTTCTGAACGTGCTTGACCAGGTGTGGGTTCCATATTGGTGCTGCATACTCCAATATGTTCCTGACATATACAGAGTACAGTGTGTTGAATGACTCCTTACTCAGGTGTCACAACGCTGTTCTTAGGTTTGCCAGGCGCCCATTTACTGCAGACGTTATCTGGTTGATGTGCGCCTCAGGGGATGTGCTCGGTATTATACTCACCCCAAGATCTTTTCGTTGAGTGATGTTTGCAGCCTTTGGCCCCCCTGGACTGTACTCCGTCTGCGGTCTTCTTGGACATTCTTTAATCTTCATAAATTTGCATATTGTAGGATAAAGCTTATGTCTAGATCCCTTTGAAGTTGACCTGATCCTCATCCATTTAAGGACTGACTCTTGTGGAACCCCGCTCGTCACAGGCTCCCACTCTGACACCTCGTGACGTGTCTTCACTCAATGTTTCCTTTCTGTCAGGTATTCTCTGATCTATTGCAGTTTCTCTACTTTTATTCTGTCTGATCCTCCAGCTTTTGCACTAATCTCTTGTGAGGAACTGTGTCGAAGGCCTTCTTGCAGTCCAAGAAAATACAGTCTACCCACCCCTCGTGTGTGTGTGTGTGTGTGTGTGTGTGTGTGTGTGTGTGTGTGTGTGTGTGTGTGTGTGTGTGTGTGTGTGTGTGAGTGTGTGTGTGTGTGTGTGTGTGTGTGTGTGTGTGTGTGTGTGTGTGTGTGTGTGTGTGTGTGTGTGTGTGTGTGAGTGTGTGTGTGTGTGTGTGTGTGTGTGTGTGTGTGTGTGTGTGTGTGTGTGTGTGTGTGTGTGTGTGTGTGTGTGTGTGTGTGTGTGTGTGTGTGTGTGTGTGTGTGTGTGAGTGTGTGTGTGTGTGTGTGTGTGTGTGTGTGTGTGTGTGTGTGTGTGTGTGTGTGTGTGTGTGTGTGTGTGTGTGTGTGTGTGTTTGTGTGTGTGTGTGTGTGTGTGTGTGTGTGTGTGTGTGTGTGTGTGTGTGTGTGTGTGTGTGTGTGTGTGTGTGTGTGTGTGTGTACTCACCTAATTGTGGTTGCAGGGGTCGAGACACAGTTCCTGGCCCCGCCTCTTCACTGATCGCTACTAGGTCCTCTCTCTCTCTGCCTCTAGGGCTTTGTCAAACCTCGTCTTAAAGCTATGTATGGTTCCTGTGTGTGTGTGTGTGTGTACTCACCTATTTGTGGTTGCAGGGGTCGATTCATAGCTCCTGGCCCCGCCTCTTCACTGATCGCTACTAGGTCCTCTCTCTCCCTGCTCCATGAGCTTTATCATACCTCTTCTTAAAACTATGTATGGTTCCCGCCTCCACTACGTCACTTTCTAGGCCATTCCACGGCTTGGCTACTCTATGACTGAAGAAATACTTCCTAACATCCCTTTGATTCATCTGAGTCTTCAACTTCCAATTGTGACCTCTCGTGTCTGTGTCCCATCTCTGGAACATCCCTTCTTTGTCCACCTCGTCTATTCCGCGCAGTATTTTATATGTCGTTATCATGTCTCACATGTCTCACAATTGTGACATAGAGTGTTATTGTTGATATTTTTAAGCACACACGTGACGTAAGAAGTTTAGACTTGTATCGGCTGTCTTTTAGCCGCTACCGATACCATAAAATAACCGATACCAGCCGATACCGACACTTTGGCACATCACTATACGAAATCTCAATTTATTAACTCAAAAAAAAATAAATTGTTTCCAGTGTAATAACTAGAAAATGAGTCTTTCGATCGTCTTCAAACCCTAAATGCTGGTGTGTCTAAATCAGAAAAAAAAAATCTAGATTTTAGGCTGTTTTATTGCCATTTCTTTAATTAATTTTCCTTATAAATAATAAATAAAACATATTTTTTATCCGATTTTTAAATAAAATATTAATGAGAAGAGACCAGGAGACGGGGGGGATAGAACCCATGGCTAGTGAATCATAAAACACCGACTCACTCACCATGGGTTCAAACCCCACCCGTTCCGTGGTTTGCAATCATGTTATTGCAACTTGGTGAGTTGTGAGACGAGACAGTTGAGATTTAAAATTGAAAATCGGGTTTCAAGAGAGTTTTTAATTTTAAGAAGGAGAGATTTTCCTACTTTCATATTATTAATTTTCCTGAGATAACAAGAGAAAGTCTCGTCAGTTTAGCTTCACATATTTTGCTTTTTAATTAAAAGTTTTAAATTGTCTTGTATTGTGTGGGTCGTAATTTTTCAGTTTTAATTTCTATGTGATGACTAGTGACTGACTTTTTCTGATTTTGCCGCACTCTGCACTATTCCAATCGCATGCACTGAGGTACATGAGACTTGGGTTGTGCAATGCAGGGATACCTTTCTCATCCATCTAGTTATAAGATAAGATTTCGTTCGGATTTTTAATCCCGGAGGGTTAGCCACGCAGGATAACCCAAGAAAGTCAGTGCGTCATAGAGGACTAACTTATGTCCCCCAGGATGCGACCCACACCAGTCTATTAACAACCAGGTACCTATTTGCTGCTAGGTGAACAGGACAACAGGTGAGAGCAAACATGTCGAAATATTTCCACCCGCCGGGAATCGAACCCGACCACCATCTAGTTATATTCTTGACCATGATTAAAGCGCTGTATGCTACTGGATATATCCTGGTACAGGTACTGTTATGTAATTTATGCTCCGCATACTTCAGTAACTGGTTATATCCAGGTAAGCTGCTGGATGTAGTTACACATTCCTGGGTATAAACGTTGAAAGGTATATACGTTATTGGTGAATATGTGAAGAGATACTTCTTGGAGTATATACACTGAGGGATATACATGTCTTGCTATATATACATAGATCCTCACCTACCAGTTAGGTTAAGTTCGCCAGGAAAAGGACGGGTGTTTCCTGAAGACCCGACGTTGGAGGTCCTGGTCATCTGACCGAGGCCTTCCGCTGGCTTACCCCTCCACCCCTTTAATAATTATGCTAATAATTATAACCATCTTTCATATCATTTATCAGTAAATATAAACTCAAATCATTTAACAATTCATTGTATACTGCGTCGCCATAATGAACACTGTCAATATTTCTCACATTATACAGATACCTTTGTTCATTATAGGTGGCCCGGTGGCCCGGTGGCCTGGTGGCCCGGTGCCCCGGTGGCCTGGTGGCTAAAGCTCCCGCTTCACACACGGAGGGCCCGGGTTCGATTCCCGGCGGGTGGAAATTCCAACACGTTTCCTTACACCTATTGTCCTGTTCACCTAGCAGCAAATAGGTACCTGGGTGTTAGTCGACTGGTGTGGGTCGCATCCTGGGGGACAAGATTAAGGACCCCAATGGAAATAAGTTAGACAGTCCTCGATGACGCACTGACTTTCTTGGGTTATCCTGGCTGGCTAACCCTCCGGGGTTAAAAATCCGAACGAAATCTTATCTTATCTTATCTTATCTTATCTTATAATTATTCAGTTTCCCAGTTGTTCGTTATAACATTTAATCATACCACATTAAGCGGATCATAATGATTTTCTGATATTTAGGTCAATAGAGGCAGCAGGTACATGTCTCACTGCCGAGGGTGGCACCCACAACAGTCCCCTAACAACCAGGTACCTAGTTACTGCTAGGTAAAGCAGGCATAAGGAAAGGCACCCTGCTGAGGATGGCACCCGTAACAGTCCCCTAACAACCAGGTACCTATTTACTGCTAGGTAAAGGGGGCATAAAGTGAGGCACCCATATGTCTCACCCTGCTGAGGATGGCACCCGTAACAGTCCCCTAACAAGGTACCTATTTACTGCTAGGTAAAGCAGGCACAAGGAGAGGCACCCATATGTCTCACCCTGCTGAGGATGGCACCCGTAACAGTCCCCTAACAAGGTACCTATTTACTGCTAAGTAAAGCCGGCATAAGGAGAGGCACCCATATGTCTCACCCTGCTGAGGATGGCACCCGTAAGAGTCCCCTAACAAGGTACCTATTTACTGCTAAGTAAAGCAGGCATAAGGAGAGGCACCCGTATGTCTCGTCCTGCCCATAATGTTACCCACAATCCTATTTACTGTTAATTTGTATAAATGGTTTTGAAACCCGACAAGTTGATAACTAAACACATCAATATTTTGGTATCTGTACTCTGGAAACATTTCGCCAGCCAGTGATTTCTTCAGTCCAATACAGAGAAGAACGGTGGAATATGGGAAGTGCGAGGTAAACAGTCCCTCAACCCGGAGTCGATGTGTTCACTCCATCAAAATTGATTGCTTGCTGAACCATTTACACAAATTCTCTGAGACACAGCAGAATTTTGGAATCTTGATGCAGGGAACTGTAAGCTTGCCTAGCCTATAGGTCTATCCTATTTTCACTGGTGGGCTTTTCCACTGGTAACCTCGTCTACAACTGCTTCACCTCATTTATCTGTGATACTTGAGCCCCATCTCCACCCATATGCTATATACTTTTATCAAGATTGACTCAACACATCGACACCAGGCTGAGGGACTGTTCACCTGCCCCCCATTTTCCACCTCTCTTCTCTATTTTGGAATGAGAAAAGCTACTGTATGGCGAAACGTTTCCAGAATAAAGATGCCTGAATGTTACATAAGTGTCTCATTTATCATTTACCGCTACGTTAACTTAGGTACAGTGGGTAAGGAGGTTTGCCATGACGTCTCACCCTGCCCAGTAGGCCACTCACAGTAGCCAGCTATCACCTAGGACCTAGGTGCTTATTTACTGTATTCGTGAAGCTGGCCACTAATTGTATGCTGCTCAGAATGCTACCTACAGAAGCACATTAACACCTAGGTACCTATTTAATGCTAGGGGAACAAGGGCAATATGTAAGGAGACTCGTTAGTATAGTTTACCCTACCCAGGATGCCCAACCACAACAGATATCTAATGCAAGTGCCTATTTTCTGCTAGATGAATATGGATGACACTATAAACAGTCAACAAAGACGTAGGTACTGTACATATTTACAATAAAGTATACTAGACATCACTTGTGAGGAGACTTAAGCAATTTTCTCACTCTTCCCGGGATAAAACAGTCATCTAACATATAGGAATTTGTTGACTGCAAAGTGAAGCGGCACACCAGATGGAGAGTTTCCCGTAAGTTTAATTCTGCCAAGCATACCAGCTGCAACAAGCAACTAGCGGAACAACTGCGTAAAGTGTTTGGAAATTTATCAGTAATCCCCAACTTGCTGAAGATACTGCAAGTAACGGTCAAGTACCTGTTTACTGTCTGGTGAACAGGGACAACGGGTGTAAGGAGATTTATCCATAAATCTCTGATTGCTTCCTCCACAAAGTGAGACACGCACGTCTCACACGATATACTTAAGAGACAAATGAACAAGTGGACTGTAGGATAATTACATATAATACTAATAATATCTATATACTACCAGTACATGTACAAGGTATACATGTACATGTACAAGGTATACAAGTACATGTACAAGGTATACAAGTACATGTACAAGGTATACAAGTACATGTACAAGGTATACAAGTACATGTACAAGGTATACAAGTACATGTACAAGGTATACAAGTACATGTACAAGGTATACAAGTACATGTACAAGGTATACAAGTACATGTACAAGGTATACAAGTACATGTACAAGGTATACAAGTACATTTACAAGGTATACAAGTACATGTACAAGGTATACAAGTACATGTACAAGGTATACAAGTACATGTACAAGGTATACAAGTACATGTACAAGGTATACAAGTACATGTACAAGGTATACAAGTACATGTACAAGGTATACAAGTACATGTACAAGGTATACAAGTACATGTACAAGGTATACAAGTACATGTACAAGGTATACAAGTACATGTACAAGGTATACAGACCATAGCTGACATCAGTGACATACTACTATATAGAAAGCCGCTTGTTATGCTGAACATTTCCCGCAAATTATGTCAGTTTTGTCCCAGGATGTGACCCACACCAGTCCACTGACACCCAGGATGTGACCCACACCAGTGTACTAACACCCAGGATGTGACCCACACCAGTCCACTGACACCCAGGATGTGACCCACACCAGTCTACTAACACCCAGGATGTGACCCACACTAGTCCACTGACACCCAGGATGTGACCCACACCAGTCTACTAACACCCAGATAGTGACCCACACCAGTCTACTAACACCCAGGATGTGACCCACACCAGTCCACTAACACCCAGGATGTGACCCACACAAGTCCACTAACACCCAGGATGTGACCCACACCAGTCCACTAACACCCAGGATGTGACCCACACCAGTCCACTAACACCCAGGATGTGACCCACACCAGTCCACTAACACCCAGGATGCGACCCACACCAGTCCACTAACACCCAGGATGTGACCCACACCAGTCCACTAACACCCAGGATGTGACCCACACCAGTCCACTAACACCCAGGATGTGACCCACACCAGTCCACTAACACCCAGGATGTGACCCACACCAGTCCACTAACACCCAGGATGTGACCCACACCAGTCCACTAACACCCAGGATGTGACCCACACCAGTCCACTAACACCCAGGATGTGACCCACACCAGTCCACTAACACCCAGGATGTGACCCACACAAGTCCACTAACACCCAGGATGTGACCCACACCAGTCCACTAACACCCAGGATACCACCCACACCAGTCCACTAACACCCAGGATTCGACCCACACCAGTCCACTAACACCCAGGATGTGACCCACACCAGTCCACTAACACCCAGGATGTGACCCACACCAGTCCACTAACACCCAGGATGCGACCCACACCAGTCCACTAACACCCAGGATGTGACCCACACCAGTCCAGTAACACCCAGGATGTGACCCACACCAGTCCACTAACACCCAGGATACCACCCACACCAGTCCACTAACACCCAGGATTCGACCCACACCAGTCTACTAATACCCAGGATGTGACCCACACCAGTCCACTAACACCCAGGATGTGACCCACACAAGTCCACTAACACCCAGGATGTGACTCACACCAGTCCACTAACACCCAGGATGTGACCCACATCAGTCCACTAACACCCAGGATGTGACCCACACCAGTCCACTAACACCCAGGATGCGACCCACACCAGTCCACTAACACCCAGGATGTGACCCACACCAGTCCACTAACACCCAGGATGTGACCCACACCAGTCCACTAACACCCAGGATACCACCCACACCAGTCCACTAACACCCAGGATTCGACCCACACCAGTCCACTAACACCCAGGATGTGACCCACACCAGTCCACTAACACCCAGGATGTGACCCACACCAGTCCACTAACACCCAGGATGTGACCCACACCAGTCCACTAACACCCAGGATGCGACCCACACCAGTCCACTAACACCCAGGATGTGACCCACACCAGTCCACTAACACCCAGGATGTGACCCACACCAGTCCACTAACACCCAGGATACCACCCACACCAGTCCACTAACACCCAGGATTCGACCCACACCAGTCTACTAACACCCAGGATGTGACCCACACCAGTCCACTAACACCCAGGATGTGACCCACACAAGTCCACTAACACCCAGGATGTGACTCACACCAGTCCACTAACACCCAGGATGTGACCCACACCAGTCCACTAACACCCAGGATGTGACCCACACCAGTCCACTAACACCCAGGATGCGACCCACACCAGTCCACTAACACCCAGGATGTGACCCACACCAGTCCACTAACACCCAGGATGTGACCCACACCAGTCCACTAACACCCAGGATGTGACCCACACCAGTCCACTAACACCCAGGATGTGACCCACACCAGTCCACTAACACCCAGGATGTGACCCACACCAGTCCACTAACACCCAGGATGTGACCCACACCAGTCCACTAACACCCAGGATGTGACCCACACCAGTCCACTAACACCCAGGATGTGACCCACACCAGTCCACTAACACCCAGGATGTGACCCACACAAGTCCACTAACACCCAGGATGTGACCCACACCAGTCCACTAACACCCAGGATACCACCCACACCAGTCCACTAACACCCAGGATTCGACCCACACCAGTCCACTAACACCCAGGATGTGACACACACCAGTCCACTAACACCCAGGATGTGACCCACACCAGTCCACTAACACCCAGGATGTGACCCACACCAGTCCACTAACACCCAGGATGCGACCCACACCAGTCCACTAACACCCAGGATGTGACCCACACCAGTCCACTAACACCCAGGATGTGACCCACACCAGTCCACTAACACCCAGGATACCACCCACACCAGTCCACTAACACCCTGGATTCGACCCACACCAGTCCACTAACACCCAGGATGTGACCCACACCAGTCCACTAACACCCAGGATGTGACCCACACCAGTCCACTAACACCCAGGATGCGACCCACACCAGTCCACTAACACCCAGGATGTGACCCACACCAGTCCACTAACACCCAGGATGTGACCCACACCAGTCCACTAACACCCATGATGTGACCCACACCAGTCCACTAACACCCAGGATGTGACCCACACCAGTCCACTAACACCCAGGATGTGACCCACACCAGTCCACTAACACCCAGGATGTGACCCACACCAGTCCACTAACACCCAGGATGTGACCCACACCAGTCCACTAACACCCAGGATGTGACCCACACCAGTCCACTAACACCCAGGATGCGACCCACACCAGTCCACTAACACCCAGGATGTGACCCACACCAGTCCACTAACACCCAGGATGTGACCCACACCAGTCCACTAACACCCAGGATGCGACCCACACCAGTCCACTAACACCCAGGATGCGACCCACACCAGTCCACTAACACCTAGGTACCCATTTCAAACTGATGGGTGAACAGGGACAGAGACAGCAGGTGTCTTACGGAATCACATCCTTATCACTAGGTCAAGGCATTGGTTTAAGCCGGTGTGAGAATTGGAGCTGCCTCGCATAGGCCAGTAGGCCTGTTGCAGTGTTCCCTCTTTCTAATGTTCTTATGTAATGTCCTTCAGCCGTACCGGAGGAGATTCGAACCCCGGACGTCAGCGTGTAAATCGAGTGTGCTACCGATCGAGCTACGGGACACATGCTAACAAGTGGTGAAGAAAACAACTATACAAGTGGACAAGTGGGTAGGTGGACAACTGTACAACGAGACAAATATACAAGTGGACAAGTGGGTAGGTGGACAACTGTACAACGAGACAAATATACAAGTGGACAAGTGGGTAGGTGGACAACTGTACAACGAGACAAATATACAAGTGGACAAGTGGGTAGGTGGACAACTGTACAACGAGACAAATATACAAGTGGACAAGTGGGTAGGTGGACAACTGCACAACGAGACAAATATACAAGTGGACAAGTGGGTAGGTGGACAACTGCACAACGAGACAACTGTACAAGTGGACAAGTGGGTAGGTGGACAACCAGACAGCTAAAGAATCCAATATATACAGACCAGGAAATACGTGGCCAGCCTGGCCTCAGTAGGTGGCCAGACAGTGAGCAGAGGACACACGCGCTACCACACTCTCTACTCCGTAAGGTAATCCATTACTTAATTATTTTCTTAGTAGTAATGCCTACAGACTACCTCAAGTTGTATCCCTATGACCCATAAGGGTTATAGGGATACGCCTGTTTTATTAAGAAAAATATACATTTTGTAGCATAAACAGCCTAGGTGATCGGGTTAAATTTATGAGAATGCTGAAATTACATACTATGCAAGTTTAACATTCCATTGAATATTTCTAAATGTATTTTGTTAGATATTGAGAAGCCCAGCATATAGTGGTATATATATATATATATATATATATATATATATATATATATATATATATATATATATATATATATATATATATATATATATATATATATATATATATATATATATATATATATAATGCGGTTTTAAACAATAGGTCGACTGGCCAGGAATCGAAACCCTTATCTTTTAGCACGTCTCTTGAGAAGCCTTACAGAAATTCCAGACACCTTAGTCCACTCGGTCATCGATGTTGTAGACATCAGGTGCCCAGTACCACTAGACATGTCACCCATGTTGCCAGTACATACATGACCATTGAAACTAGTCCAGTTGCTTCCATGGCCACGTATGTTGTCACATCAGGGGTGACATGTCCAGCGGACCTGGGCACCTGATGTCTGAAGCATTAATGACCGAGTAGAATAAGGTGCCTGGGAGTTTTGACAGGCTTCTCAGGAGACGTGATGAAAGATCAGGGTTTCGATTCCTGGCCAGCCGACATATTATTAATTATTTAAAACCACACACACATACATACATATATATATATATATATATATATATATATATATATATATATATATATATATATATATATATATATATATATATATATATATATGAAGGAGGGGTGTTAATGTTGCAGTTTAAAAACTGTAGTGTAAAGCACCCTTCTGGCAAGACAGTGATGGAGTGAATGATGGTGAAAGTTTTTCTTTTTCGGGCCACCCTGCCTTGGTGGGAATCGGCCAGTGTGATGATAAAAAGAATATATATATATATATATATATATATATATATATATATATATATATATATATATATATATATATATATATATATATATATATATATATATATATATATATATATAATAAAAGTTTTATGCTTCCATTGTCACTAGTTGTTTCTAATATGCTTCAGGGAGAGTAAAATCCAGTGTCCTGTGAGTTAGGTCTGGCAGGAGGCGATGGTTGCCAGGCAACCAGCCTGCTGGAACATAAACACAGATGACATTACAAGAACACTGAGAAACGAACACATACACACACACACACACACACACACACACACACACACACACACACACACACACACACACACACACACACACACACACACACACACACACATACATGAGCGCCTAGCAAACCTCAGAACAGCATTCCGACATCTTAATAAGGAATCATTCAGGACCCTGTACACCGTGTACGTTAGGCCCATATTGGAGTATGCGGCACCAGTTTGGAACCCACACCTAGCCAAGCACGTGAAGAAACTAGAGAAAGTGCAAAGGTTTGCAACAAGACTAGTCCCAGAGCTAAGAGGTATGTCCTACGAGGAGAGGTTAAGGGAAATCAACCTGACGACACTGGAGGACAGGAGAGATAGGGGGGACATGATAACGACATGCAAAATACTGAGAGGAATTAACAAGGTGGACAAAGACAGGATGTTCCAGAGATTGGACACAGCAACAAGGGGACACAGTTGGAAGCTGAAGACGCAGATGAATCACAGGGATGTTAGGAACTATTTCTTCAGCCACAGAGTAGTCAGTAAGTGGAATAGTTTGGGAAGCTATGTAGTGGAGGCAGAATCCATACATAGCTTCAAGCAGAGGTATGATAAATCTCACGGTTCAGGGAGAGTGACCTAGTAGCAACCAATGAATAGGCGGAGCCAGGAGCTGTGAATCGACCCCTGCAACCACAACTAGGTGAGTACAATTAGGTGAGTACAATTAGGTGAGTACACACACCTGAATGCTTTCCTTCTAGAATATTTATTCATAATTTTAATTATATATTTTCATTATTGTAATTATTATGTAGATATCTCTATAAAGGGACTTAAGTTATTACCTGGAGTTTACCTGGAGAGAGTTCCGGGGGTCAACGCCCCCGCGGCCCGGTCTGTGACCAGGCCTGAGATTTTCCCACATTTTCCTCTAACTTATTGCCCCTCAAGGAAGGTTCCTTGATGTTGGTGAGGGGCTGTTGATTTAGGGAATTAGATCTGTGCTTCAGTTCCCCGAATTAAGCCTGAATGCCTTCCACATCCCCCCCTCCCCCAGGCGCTGTATAATCCTACGGGTTTAGCGCTTCCCCTTGATTATAATAATAATAATAATAATCTAACTTATTGGTTTTTATTCTTATCACAAAGACTCATTTACTGGAATATTTATTTTCCAGTATTTTCCAGCAGGTTGGCTGGATCGATTGGCATGTACAGGCAGCCTCAGGTCGAAGTTGTTATCCATTCCAACCATTACACAAATAACCCGTATGTAGAAGAGAGGAGCTTACGACGACGTTTCGGTCCGACTTGGACCGAAGTCCAAGTCGGTCCAAGTCGGATCGAAACGTCGTGGTAAGCTCCTCTCTTCTATGTGCGGGTTATTTGTGTATCGTTCCAGTCACGGTATTGTGCCTTTTTCTGGCATTCCAACTCTTCAAGGGAGGTTCCTTGATGCTGGTGAGCGGCTCTTGATCCAGGGAATTGGATGTGTCTTCCAATTCCCTGAATTAAGGCCCCCCTCCCTACAGGCTCTGTATAATCCCTACGAGTTTAGCGTTCCTCGTGATCATGAACCCATCCAACAACTTTCCAAGCCTCCTGATGGTTGGTTTCAAACGTAATAAACATAAGAAGGAGCACTGCAGCAGGTCTACTGGCCCATGCAAGGCAGGTCCAATAAGTGATGCTTTTATTCCGCTTGTAAGAGGTTTAATATATTTAAATGCACTTTTTGCCGAATTACTTAAATGAATACTGTATTTTCCGGCATATAAGGCGCACGAGAATTTAACATACATACAAGACAGTTTCCAAGCAGTTGTAACGTAAGTAAACAACTGCTCAAGCGTAACACAAACTACCCTTGACCCTGACCTTGAGCATATAAGGCACAGGCTAATTTTCCAAGACTTTTTTTGAGGGGAGGGGCAGGGGAGGGAAGGGGAGGGGACGTGCGCCTTATATACCGGGAAATATGGTAAATCTATCTCAGTCGCTGTTCGATCCGAGGAGGATAACACCTGGTCTGTGTCTGAGTGTCTGTGTCTGAGTGTCTGTGTCTGAGTGTCTGTCTTAATGTCTGTGTCTGAGTGTCAGTGTCTGAGTGTCAGTGTCTGAGTGTGCCAGAGTGCCAGTGTCTGAGTGTCTGTGTCTGAGTGTCTGTGTCTGAGTGTCTGTGTCTGAGTGTCTGTGTCTGAGTGTCTGTGTCTGAGTGTCAGTGTCTGAGTGTCAGTGTCTGAGTGTCTGTGTCTGAGTGTCTGTGTCTGAGTGTCTGTGTCTGAGTGTCTGTGTCTGAGTGTCTGTGTCTGAGTGTCAGTGTCTGTGTCTGAGTGTCAGTGTCTGAGTGTCAGTGTCTGAGTGTCAGTGTCAGAGTGTCAGTGTCAGAGTGTCAGTGTCAGGGTGTCAGTGTCAGGGTGTCAGTGTCAGAGTGTCAGTGTCAGAGTGTCAGTGTCAGAGTGTCAGTGTCAGAGTGTCAGTGTCAGAGTGTCAGTGTCAGAGTGTCAGTGTCAGAGTGTCAGTGTCAGTGTCAGAGTGTCAGGGTGTCAGTGTCAGAGTGTCAGTGTCAGGGTGTCAGTATCAGGGTGTCAGTGTCAGAGTGTCAGTGTCAGAGTGTCAGCGTCAGAGTGTCAGCGTCAGAGTGTCAGCGTCAGAGTGTCAGCGTCAGAGTGTCAGCGTCAGAGTGTCAGCGTCAGAGTGTCAGCGTCAGAGTGTCAGCGTCAGAGTGTCAGTGCCTGAGTGTCAGTGCCTGAGTGTCAGAGTGTCAGTGTCAGAGTGTCAGTGTCAGAGTGTCAGTGTCAGAGTGTCAGTGTCAGTGTCAGAGTGTCAGTGTCAGAGTGTCAGTGTCAGAGTGTCAGTGTCAGAGTGTCAGTGTCAGTGTGTCAGTGCCTGAGTGTCTGTGTCTGAGTGTCTGTGTCTGAGTGTCAGTGTCTGAGTGTCAGTGTCTGAGTGTCAGTGTCTGAGTGTCAGTGCCTGAGTGTCAGTGTCTGAGTGTCTGTGTCTGAGTGTCTGTGTCTGAGTGTCTGTGTCTGAGTGTCAGTGTCTGAGTGTCTGTGTCTGAGTGTCAGTGTCTGAGTGTGCCAGAGTGTCTGTGTCTGAGTGTCTGTGTCTGAGTGTCTGTGTCTGAGTGTCAGTGTCTGAGTGTCAGTGTCTGAGTGTCAGTGTCTGAGTGTCAGTGTCTGAGTGTCAGTGTCTGAGTGTCGAGTGTCAGTGCCTGAGTGTCAGTGCCTGAGTGTCAGTGCCTGAGTGTCAGTGCCTGAGTGTCAGTGCCTGAGTGTCAGTGCCTGAGTGTCAGTGTCAGAGTGTCAGTGTCAGAGTGTCAGTGTCAGAGTGTCAGTGTCAGAGTGTCAGTGTCAGAGTGTCAGTGCCTGAGTGTCAGTGCCTGAGTGTCAGTGCCTGAGTGTCAGTGCCTGAGTGTCAGTGCCTGAGTGTCAGTGCCTGAGTGTCTGTGTCTGAGTGTCTGTGTCTGAGTGTCTGTGTCTGAGTGTCAGTGTCAGTGTCTGAGTGTCAGTGTCTGAGTGTCAGTGTCTGAGTGTCAGTGTCTGAGTGTCAGTGTCTGAGTGTCTGTGTCTGAGTGTCTGTGTCTGAGTGTCTGTGTCTGAGTGTCTGTGTCTGAGTGTCTGTGTCTGAGTGTCTGTGTCTTAGTGTCAATGTCTGAGTGTCAGTGTCTGAGTGTGCCAGAGTGCCAGTGTCTGAGTGCCAGTGTCTGAGTGCCTGTGTCTGAGTGCCTGTGTCTGAGTGTCTGTGTCTGAGTGTCTGTGTCTGAGTGTCAGTGTCTGAGTGTCAGTGTCTGAGTGTCTGTGTCTGAGTGTCTGTGTCTGAGTGTCTGTGTCCGAGTGTCTGTGTCCGAGTGTCTGTGTCCGAGTGTCTGTGTCCGAGTGTCAGTGCCTGAGTGTCAGTGCCTGAGTGTCTGTGTCTGTGTGTCTGAGTGTCTGTGTCTGAGTGTCTGTGTCTGAGTGCCAGTGCCTGAGTGTCAGTGCCTGCGTGCCTGAGTGCCAGTGCCTGAGTGTCAGTGAGTGCCAGTGTCTGAGTGCCAGTGTCTGAGTGCCAGTCTGAGCGTCAGTGCCTGAGCGTCAGCGTCTGAGCGTCAGCGTCTGAGCGTCAGCGTCTGAGTGCCAGTGCCTGAGTGCCAGTGCCTGAGTGCCAGTGAGTGCCAGTGTCTGAGTGCCAGTGTCTGAGTGCCAGTGCCTGAGTGTCAGTGCCTGAGCGTCAGTGCCTGAGCGTCAGTGTCTGAGTGCCAGTGCCTGAGTGTCAGTGTCAGTGCCTGAGTGTCAGTGTCAGTGTCAGAGTGTCAGTGTCAGAGTGTCAGTGTCAGTGTCAGAGTGTCAGTGTCTGAGTGTCAGTGTCTGAGTGCCAGTGAGTGTCAGTGCCTGAGTGTCAGTGTCTGAGTGTCAGTGTCTGAGTGTCAGTGTCTGAGTGCCAGTGAGTGTGAGTGCCTGAGTGTCAGTGTCTGAGTGTCAGTGTCTGAGTGCCAGTGAGTGTGAGTGCCTGAGTGTCAGTGTCAGTGCCAGAGTGTCAGTGCCTGAGTGCAGTGAGGCACAAGTTGCTAATATATTTGGAAAAAAAAATATTTTACGAGACATTGAAACTAACTCCGCATATTTTTTTTTTTTCAATATAAAAATGGCATATTAGAACAATTCAAATCTAATTCAAAATTTGATCTAAACATCACCTTTGACGATAATCTTAAGAAGTATTATCTTGTTGATTTAGAGACCAGGATCTTAAAATTGATAAGTAAATTTCCCTCAAGGGAGGTTACCTGACGCTTGTGAGGGGCTCTTGATCCAGGGAATTGGATCTGTGCTCCCGTTCCTTTCCCCCCACAGGCGTTGTATAACCCCAACGGGTTTAGAGTTCCCCCATGATTTTCAATTATCAACTTCTCAGCTTTGAAGATAATTCGAAGGGACACTCAGTAATTATCACACGATTATTATAATCATGTGATAATTACTGCAAATTGAGACCTAAACTGACAAAAATTAATCCAAAATTTTCTCTTAAGACGAGCCAGTGTTTAGTATATTGAAAATTTTCTTAAACATTTAATACACAATTTGCAATATTTGTTTACAGTTGTGTTTAGGACACATGTTTTGAGTACATAACCCGCACGCAGGAAGAAGCAGCTTGTGACGATGTTTCGGTCCGATCGAAACGTAGTCATAAGTTTCTTTAAAATTCGCTATAATCGTCTGAAAGAATATCACATTTAAAAACTAAAAAAAAAGTTAGATTTGCTTAAAAATTATATAAAATTGAGAAATTAGAACTTACAATATTAATGAAATATAAAAATATTTTAAATTTAGGAATAGCAATGTTTAAATGTTTAAAGCCAGTTAGAAGAGTGATGGTTCACTAAGTTCTATCAGACCCTCAAACAGGGTCTGATAGGACTGAGTGAACCTTGATAGTGGGTCTGATAGGACTGAGTGAACCTTCAAAGTGGGTCTGATAGGATTGACTTGAACCTTCAAAGTGGGTCTGATAGGATTGACTTGAACCTTCAAAGTGGGTCTGACAGGATTGACTTGAACCTTCAAAGTGGGTCTGACAGGATTGACTTGAACCTTCAAAGTGGGTCTGATATGACTGGCTCCTTATAGAATTAAACAGAAAATTCAATGATAAACATAAGATAAGCATCTTTATTAATAATTAAATTAGTAAAGAATATAAAATGAACATAAAATAAATCCTACTTTAAGCTGAAATGAAATATATAATTCAAACCTAACATGTACACAGAGATGTTGTGTCTGGTGCAGTGCCGATGTTATGAGCACGTCGCTCTGAACAATTATTGTAATCATAGGGGTGTGCTAAACCCGTAGGATTATACAGCGGCTGTGGGGGGGGAAGGTATTCAAACTCAATTCAGGGAACCGGAGCACAGATCCAGTTCCCTAGATCAAGAGCCCCTCACCAGCGTCAAGGAAGCTCTCTTTAAGGGTTGCTGTTAACGGTGGTTGGGAACGCCAAGCAGTTGTTGATGATGGGTGGGTAACAGGTGGTCGTGACTTGAAACAGGAGGTTGACTGATCCTCGGAACACCACGATGCAGTTGATGCAGTTAAGTAGCCAGTCAGGAACCACCATGAACGCTGGTGTAGTTACAACTGGGAGAAGGCTGATTGAATGGTGTGTAGCTGACTGGGTGGTTGGGTACGTGTTGAAGGGCCACCAGTGTAGGTAGACGTGTCAAGGTGACGTCTCTCTATCTTCAGAAGATAGATGCTGCCCTTATCTTTATTCCGCACGAGCCGGATGACCCGAGCCGACAAGAAAGGCTAAAATCTAGAAAATAAAGTTACACACGATAGGCGTACGGCCTTTAAAAACAATAGTGAGGATTAAAAGATAACATAACACAATGTGAAATTTAGACAGTAATAAACTGAAGTCTAAAATCCTAAACCAAATCCCAAAACACACAATAATTGAGACAGGAGTGAAACGAATACCTACAGATTTGATGGGAGCCGCAAGTCAAGTGACTAACCATAGGTTGGACACACACACTCGTCATCTGTCACCGCTTGGAGAAAAGGGGGGACGGGGTAGCGGAAACTAGGCACCCACCCCAACTGAACCAGAAAACTGCCCAACAAACTACCGCCACCATACAGTCATACGTCTACCATCTTATCTGAGGAACTTGTTCCTCACAGAGACATTTTCTATTCTTACACGAGACCAAGTTAGTTAAAAATTAGCAATTTAAAATGTACATATTTCAAGGCAAAAAGCCCAACGAGACCTTCTGGTCTCCTTCGTCATACCGAACCTAATTACCCCCCAATCCTCCCTTCCCTATCCCATCCTCCCTATCCCTCTCTTTTTCCCTTTCCTCCTCCTCCTCTCCATCCCTCCCCTATTCCCATCCTATTTTCAGCCTTGAGGATTCTTCCTACAGGTACTCTAGTTCCTAGGTAGGGGGAAGGGCACCATGGTCCATCCCATTCTGTTGAGGTCCTTGACGGTGGTGTAGTTTGGCGTGGAATCTGGATCACCTGGGGATGCTCCGATCCCTCTCTGGCTACCCGGTGGGTGGCTTTGGGTGTCTTTCGGGTGACGGGTGTATCTCTGGAGGCTACCTTTTGGATTCTGGGGGGTGGTGGCCAAAGGAGGTATGCTTTGTGGTGGGTGTCTGGCCACCCACTCTTTTGTCCACCGAAGTGGCTCGGTGGATGTGAGGTTGATATCCTGGATTGCTGGTTTACTGGCATGAAGGCAGGAGTTCCATGCTGCATCTGCACTACTTGGTGCTGAGGTCCTCTTGGGTGAGGAGGGGGATTTACGGCCCTTTTTAGCCTCCTAGGAGCTATTCCTCCACATCCCCCCTTTTTCTTTGTTTTTTTCTCTTTTTTTTCTACATAAGAAAGAAGTGACCTTACCATGGAGTCTCAAATCCATGAGCCTGCTCCCCCCGGGCCCCTTATTGATACCGCACCCTGTTCCAACCCTGCCTCGTTATTTGACCACTCTTTGGACATTCTTAATGCCCTTGTACCTCTTGCTGGTGCCGTTTTGTCACCCTTTACAGGTACTGGGGTTTCGACTGACTCTCCTTCTAAATGTCTGACCTCCACTCTTCTTTGAGTATAATTCCGGCTTCTTCCTCTATGGTGAGGCAATTTTCGGATCGCCTGCCTGTACCGCGCCGGACTCACTCCGGTCCCACGCCTAAATGCCCAAGACCTAATGATATTTCTATGCTTCCTTCTCATTCTTCTCAGAAACGACCGGCACGTCATGCACTCCCTTTCCACACTGTTTCAAAATACACAATAGACTAAGGTTTTTACTCTACGACTGACTTCCTCTGCTGCCTATCTTTCCGACCATAGAATTGACAAGGCGCTCCTACGCCATGTTGGTAGAGATATATCCTTTCATGCTCTCAAGAGCTGTACATACATCATCACTGTCCAGAATGTAACCAAGCTGACGATCTCTCTCCTTACAGCTATCGATACTATTCCTGTAACTATTGAAAAACATTATTCCCTCAATTCTTGTAGTGGTACTGTCCTTCTTCCCCATACCATTGTCCAGCAGAATTTCAAGACGTGTGGCAATGACATTCTGCAACAGCTGGAACAGCTAGAACTCCATAACCTCCCAATCCTCAAAGTAGACACTTAAACGCCCTCCCTGCCCACAGCCAGAGACAATACCCACGCAATGTAGCTCGTTTAACTTTTGACTGCCATGAACCTCCATCCTCTGTATATATAGCAGGACACCGTTTACAAGTTCGAAAGGTGATCCCCTCACCCCAACAGTGTAGAAATTGCTAGTGTTTTTGGTCAACCAGCGAAATATTGCAGGTCCATGGCCGAATGCCCAGTTTGTGGTGCCGACGACCACACCAATACGTCTTGTAGTCTCCCTCTTGCCTTAATTGTCATGAGGCTCACCCATCTTACTCTCGCTGGTGCCAAGTTTACTTAAATGAGCGTGAAATCCGTTGTCTCAAGGAGTTAGAAGGCCTTTTATATGCTGTGGCAGTCTCTTATCTACGCATCCAAGGGAAACTTCCCTGTATTTCTTATTCTCGAGTTACTGAATGTCCCCCTCTCTGGGGTCCCAACTTCTGCAGTCGCCTCTGTGGTCACCCCTTCCACAGTGCTGTCTTAGGCTCCGATGTCCCTGGCTCCTCAAGGGAGGTTCCTTGATGCTGGTGAGTTGTTCTTAATCTAGGGAATTGGATCTGTTCTCCAGTTTGCTGAGTTGAGGCTGAATGCCTTCCATTCCTCCCCCCCCCCCATGTGCTGTATAATCCTATAAATTTAGCAGTACCCCATGATTATAATAATTATAATAATCTGATGTCCGTACCACAGCACCTCATTCTGTTCTCACTTCTTTCTCTTCTCACTCACAAGTTTGTGTCTATGAGACCTCATACAACATTCCCCATCGCCCTTCTCTTTCGAAGTCCAAAACGTCCCCATTGTTAAAATCTTTCACCCCTCCTTTCCTTCTGCAACCTGCTCATTATTCCTTCCCAGTTTCTGCACCCGGTTTTTCACCTCTAACTGGCTCTGTTAAGAGTGTGGAGGTTCATCCTCCTCCTTGTACAGTACCTCCTTCCCCTGTCCCTCCTAAGTTTCTTCTTCTGCCCTGTCCCAGGTCGCTTCCTCTCCAGATGTCCCCTCTCAAGCTTTTCTAGTTCCCTCTACCTTTTCTTACCCCCCTACTTTGGCACAGTCAATCGTTTCCCCGATCTTTACTCACCCTCCTTCCATCTCCAGTATTGTATCACATACAGCGTCCTTGTCCTCAGAAACACTTGAAGCTATCTCAGAATATATTGAGCAGACTAGACCACTGATGGACACCGATCTACCTCCTGTTCCTCCTCTTCACTCTTCTCCGTCTGCACAACCCCTTTCTTCGCAGCGTCCCAATCCTTCGCTGCTTACAAGTCTTCTGCTACCTCCACATGCGGACTTTTCTAACCCTATTAGTCTGTAGATACATCTACCTTCAGATTTCCTGTATCTTTCTCTTTTCAAATCATGGCATATTTACTGTGGAATATCCGTGGCCTCAGAGGTAACCGGGGTGAACTCCAGGTGTTGCTCTCCCAGTTTTCCCCTGTTTGTGTTTGTTTACAAGAACCCAAATTATGCTCCGCTGTTATCCATCCCATCTAGGGCTATGATTTATTATATTCATCGGATCCTTTTCCTGATGGAACCTTTAATGAAAGTGCATTTCTTATATGCACAAGTGTTCCATACAGTCATCTTTGTTCATACTTCACTGCATTACACTGCAGCCCGTATCCACTTGAAAAAGAGGTATACAATCTGTTCTTTGTATCTCTCTCCTTCTCGGGCCTTATCTATCCCATATGTTGCTTCCTGGTTTCTTTCTTACCGCCACTTCTGTTACTTGACGATTTTAATGTCCACCATTTCCTGGGGGGGAAGGGGGGTCTCGCTGTGACTCCCGCAACATTCAGTTAGGCTTTTCTCGCTTCTCTCCACCTCCATGTTTTAAATACGGGTTCTCCCACCCATTTTGATCCTCGTACTCATTCTCTCTCTTGCATTGATCTCTCGGTCAGCTCTTCCTCCACTGCACTAGGCTTCACCTGGTCTGCCCTCCCGGACTTGCATGACATCGGTCATTTTCCAATCATTCTTACTTCTTCATATTCACCACCTCTTCGTATCCCACACTGGCAATTTGATCGAGCAAATTGGGACCTTTACTCACAACTAACTGTTTTTAGTGAGGTTCCTTCTTCGTCCTCCATTGATGAGCTTTTACACCTCTTCTCGACCTCAGCTTTAACTGCAGCTTCTCATTCTATATCCCAAACCTCAGGCAGGCATTCTCAGAAGTGCACGCCATGGTGGTCTCCTGCTTGTGCTCGTGCAGTATGTTTGAAACGTGCTGCATGGGGCAGGTACCAGTACAATTGAACCACAGAGGGATTCCTTGATTTTAAGCAGAAGGGAGCGGTCGCTCACCGTGTCACCTTGTCATCCCTGACGCTAAACGCACTTTTTGGAGAGACTGTTTCCACCATCACCTCTGCTTCCACTATGAGTGAAGTCTGGAAAAGCACAGTAACTGAATGGTAAATACTCTCCCTACCCAGCTCCTGTTCTTCTGGTTGCCTGGTTTAGCGTTTCTTTTTTATTATAATATTAATAATAATCTTCGGGTTGCCGGTGTTGATATGGCAAACCCTCTTGTCATTGCCACCGAAATTGGTATTCATCTTGTCCATATCTCTCAGGGGGTTTCATATATGCCCCTCGTTTTGTTCCTGAAAGTGTGTCAGAGAATTGCAGCCCCTTAAACGTTTCTTCTGTCGAAGAAAAATCTTATGAGGCAACACTCTCAGCTTGCCGATCATCGGCAGCTGGACCTGACGGCATTCACATTCCGATATTACAGCATTTACATCAGACAGCTCTTGCAGTCCTCTTACGACTCTTTAATCTTATTTTGTCACAATGAGTTCTTCCCCAGTTGTGGAAATCTGCCGTTCGCCCTTTCTGCAAACTGGGTACTACGAGACATGATGCCTCCCTCTATCGCCCCATTGATCTTACCAGTGCAGTTTGCAAGGTGATGGAATGCCTGGTAAATCGACATGTGATGTGGTATTTAGAGAGACACAAGAGTCTCTCCACTAGTCAATATGGCTTTCGTAAGGGCCGTTCCACCATTGATCCCTTACTGCGCTTAGATATGCATGTCCATAATGCCTTTGCCAATAACTACTAAGTTATTGAGTAGGCATTTGACACTACTTGGAGATATAATATCTTGGCCCAAGCCCACTCCTTAGCCTTCCGAAACAATCTCCCATTTTCCTAAAATACTTCTTAACTGAAAGATATTTCCATCTCTGGGTTAATAATATGCTTTCCCCGGACTTTGTCCAAGCTGAAGGTGTTCCCCAGGGATGTGTTCTGAGAACAAGACTTTTTCTCCTTGCTATAAATGATCTGGCATCTAGTCTTCCCTCCAATATCTGGTCATCACTCTATGGAAACATAAACACATATGCAGTTTAATGTGATCCTTTATTGACAACGTTTCGTCCACACAGTGGCTTTTTCAAGTCACAAACAGATCAGATCTGTTTGTGACTTGAAAAAGCCCACTGTGTGGGCGAAACGTTGTCAATAAAGGATCACATTAAACTGCATATGTGTTTATGTTTCCATTGTGTCGGTATTTTATACCATTTATTTTCATCACTCTATGTTAATAACTTCGCTATTGTTTGTGCAGGTGCTGACTTCCACCTCGTTGCAGTTTCTCTCCAGCATGCAGTCAACCGTGTTTCCAATTGGGCCACCACTCATGGGTTTAAATTTTCTAGTACTAAAACTCACCAAATTACTTTTAATAGACATTCAGCCGTCTCTGATCATCTATTGTATCTATATGGCTCGTGTATCCCTGAACGTGATATGGTCCGGTTTGTCGGCCTTCTGTTTGGAAACTTTACATTACCTCTCTGAAGGTAACTTGTCATAGCCGGGTGAACCTCCTTAAAAACCTCACTCATCTTTCATGGGGGGCTGATCGTAGAACTCTCCTTCGACTATATTCAGCCCTAATTTTATCGAAAATCGATTTTGGCGACCATATATATTCAGCGGCTTCACCTGCAACTCTCTCTCGCCTTAATTCCATCCATTACCTCAGATTACGTTTATGCCTCGGTACTTTTCGCTCTTCACTGGTTGAGAGCCTCTATGAAGAGGCGAATACTCCATCCTTGACCGATCACCGTGATGCTCATTGCCTTCTCTATTGTATTCGCTCTCATGACCTCTGCAATCCTTCCATATATAGGACAGTCACTGATGTTAGTAGACATTCTTTCTTCGTTCGTCGCCCCTGTTTACTCCGTCCCTTTTCTTTTCGGCTACATTCGCTCTTGTCTTCTCTTCAGTTACCACCTTTCTATGTTCATGTAGCATCTCACTTTTCCCTGCCCCCTTGGGAAGTTCCAACGGTTTATGTCTGTTCTTTCCCACTGCCATGCGCAAAAACCCAACTGCCTACGGTGGCGTCCCACTCTTTTTCTTGACCACTTACACTCATTCTCATGCCATTGCAGTGTACACAGATAGTTCTAAGTCTTCTGACGGCGTCGGATTCGCAGCAGTGTTTCCGGATAGTGTCGTGCGAGGGCATTTATTATCCTCGGCTAGCATTTTTATTGCTGAATTGTATGCCATTCTTGTAGCACTTATCCGTATTGCATCTATGCCTGTGTCACTATTTGTGGTCGTTTCAGACTCCACTAGTGCTTTACAGGCAATACAAAAATTTGATACACCTCACCCCTTCGTTCTTCGTAGCCAACTTTGGTTATGCAAGAATGGTATGTAATACCGACAAGTTGAAACTAAGACACATGTGCAACATCTGGGTATCTTTATTGTAGACGTTTCGCCATCCAGTGGCTTTATCAATACAAGTTCTAGGACATAACTTGAAGACAGTAGGACTATGTACAGAAGATGAGGTAATCAGTCCCTCAACCTTGGAGTTGGTGCGAAGAGCACCATAGTCGTGGAGATTCTGAAGCAGAAGCAAGGAGCCTGGCGCTTATATAGTAACGTCAGGTGTAGCAGACGAGGGCATAGTCACTGGTAGGCGGGATTCCCCAGTGGAAGTAGGTCCTACCCAAAGAGATGGGTTAGTTTGTAGTAGTAGAAGTTGTCGTAGCCGTGAAGGTTATGTACATGTCCTCAGAATCAAGATTCCATGATGTTGCAGTGTCTGACAAGTTGTGTAAGAATGGTATATAATACCGACTACGGTGCTCTTCGCACCTACTCCAATGTTGAGGGACTGATTACCTCATCTTCTGTATATAGTCCTACTGTCTTCAAGCTATGTCCTAGAATTTGTATTGATAAAGCTACTGGATGGCGAAACGTCTACAATAAAGATACCCAGATGTTGCACATGTGTCTTAATTTCAACTTTGGTTATGCCGTATCTCTACTAAGTACGAAGATAGTTTTTTGTTGGGTCCCTGGTCATGTTGACATACAGGGCAATGAACAGGCAGACACTGCTGTGCGATCAGCAGTACATGACCTCCCAGTTTCATATAGAGGTGTTCCATTCATGGACTATTTTGCTGTAATTGCTACCCACTCTCGCACCTGTTGGCAACAACGTTGGTCTGATCTGCTCCATAACAAACTTCATTCTATTAAACCAAGTATAGGTTACTGGCCGTCTTCTGTTCCTTTCTGTGAGAATTGTCAGGTTGCAGTATCTGTTAGCCACTTTCTGTTGGACTGCCCACTCAATCAACGAGCAAGCAGAGTTGACCTCCAACATCGTTTCCACTCTGCTTCTCTTTCTTTACCTTCCCTTCATGCTGATGGACCCTCCTGTAATCCAGACTCATTGACTTTTTTGACAGCAACTGATTTACTACACAAACTCTGATGATGATGCCTCTAGCACTCCCCTCAGCCCTTTCTACCTCAATCTCTTGCTACCATCTACCCCTGCACTATCCCCTGCCCCGCTGCCCTCCGTAACCTGATAATCATTCGTCTCCCACATGCTACCCAATACCCTTGCCTCCTTCCCTGCCCTGGTGCTGTATAACCCTTGTTGTTTAGCTTTTCTTTTTTATTATAATTAATATCAAAAGCCTCGTGACCTTCCATCTCCCAACCAATAATAATAACAATAATAATAATCTTTATTTCTTTAAGTACACGTTAAACGTGTAGAGAAAATGCGGAATCTCAGTTGAAAACTGCTTGATGATTTGAGCTGCAGCGAGAGTCGAGCTCGACTTCACTTCTTACTGTTGTGAGTGGAATCTTAGGCAGTGTGAAGTATTGGCAAGTCAATTTACCCTTGCTGTGCCTATTCTCCTAGCAGCAAATGGTGTTAGTCGACTGCTGTAGGTGGCATTATTTTTTGCAGGGTGAGAATGGGCAAGTCTCCTTGCACATACCGTCCGTGCTCACGTAACAGTAAATTCCAGTTGTTGTGAGTAGTATCCTGGGCTGTGCTGCCCATTATCATCTGGTAGTAAATGGGTACCTGGGTATGTCGAATGTGAGTGGCATCCAGGGTAGGTTGAGATGTAAAGACAAATCACCTCACTGTACACCAGCTGCCTCTGTTTATGTGGTCAACACATGCATCTGACAAGACCTACTTGGTATTGTTCACCTGGTTGATTGAATGACCACCTTGAAGTGCACCTGACAAGGCTCACCTGATGCTGTCACCTAGATAAATGACCACCTTGACCACGTACACCTCTCAAGGCACGCAATAGCTAGTAAGGCCCTTGCGGGCCTCTACAAGCTGAAACATGCCTCTCAACGCACCAAACTACACCTCTACAAATCTCTAATACGTCCACTGATAACTTACTCTCCTCTAGCCCTCTCTCTTACAGCAAAAACAAACTTAATTAAACTGCAGCGTGTCCAGAACAAGGCGCTGCGGCGGGTGCTTGATGTCAGATGGGAGGACTTCGCCACAAGCGAGTCTCTCCATGCCCAATTAGACATCCCTGCGCTGAATCTGTACTGGAAGACGCTCAGTGACAGACAGATAGACAAACTTGAGACACGACATGACTACTGGACCTCTCTCCTTGACGAAGACATTCGCAGACCCACAAACCAGTACCACCTTTTCTACTCCTTGTATGATCCTGCTCTTAACCCTATTTACAAATAACCTTGGATTCGCTGACAGGTACCTTCTATGACAGGTACCATTCTCTGACCCACATTCGCCTTAGCTTTTGGGTTAAGACTTGGCCCAGTTCTACACTCCTCTCTAGCGCTAAACGTCGCATGTCCCTTCCTCCCCTCTCACCCCACCGGAGTCCCAACAGAAGAGCCTGAATTTCTCTTCTCAATATCTGTCCCACGATCGCCTTCGCTGCTGGGTTAAGCCCTGGCTCTATTTCTACAACTAAGAACACTCCCCTCCAGCACTATTCTTCGTCTGTCCCGTCTTCCCCGCTCATCCCATTTGGGATCTTACCTGAACTTTCGTTCGTTCGTTCGTACGTACACCTAACAAGACTAACCTAATGTGGTCTCCTGAGCGAGACCCGTCTGACCTGCGAGTCTGGTCTGCCACGAAGAATTCGGTCAATGGTTGCTATTGACCGTGGCGGCTTCCCTAATTACTCTTTCTTCCCTTACTCTCTTCCCTTATCCCTTCCTCCCACTCACCTTCCCCTCTTCCCATCCTTTCCTCTCGTCCCTCCCTCTTTTCACCTGCTTACCTTCCACTCTATTGACGGGTCTTGTGTATATGTCATGTAATATATTGTTAGGTAAGACACATATGCAACAGTTAGGTATCTTTATTTCGAAACGTTTCGCCTACACAGTAGGCTTCTTCAGTCGAGTACAGAAAAGTTGATAGAAGCAGAAGATACTTGAAGACGATGTAATCAGTCCATCACCCTTAAAGTTTTGAGGTGGTCAGTCCCTCAGTCTGGAGAAGAGCATTGTTCCATGGAATTAAACAATATGTAATATATTCACAAGTACAAGTTTTTACCCTTATTTTCTTTGTTGTTTTTTTTTTTTTTGCTTTTTTACGCAAAAGATTTCAAGTGAAAATCCTTAACCTGTGTTATTACTCGGATTAGAACGAAATAAATTGTGAGAGATCACAGTCACTAGTGACTTTGTCTTCATGTAAATTAATACATTGAAACCAAACCAATTACCGGGTATATATTTATTTATTTATTTATTTATTTACAATTTGAGCATACATACAGAGGTACAAAAAAATACAGATAAGAGCAGCATGCCAAAGCCACTTATACTATGCATAGCATTACGGGCTGGCTTAAAATTAACTAAGCAATGATGAAATCAGTGATAAGACATTATTGTAAACAGATAACTATAAAGCACAAATGAGTATTACAAAGACAGGTCATATGGTTGCATGCATTGCTGTACATTCACCCGTATGAAGTATTCTGTTAGGTAGTGTATTTAAAAAATAATAAAGTTAGATTGGGTTTTAGGTTTAACATTTATGTGATATAATTGTGAGAAACATTTAAGATATGAATAAATTTTAAGGTTTCTAAAGGCATATGGAACACTAATGGGTTTAGAGTTTGTTTTTTGATTATAATAATCTAAAGGCATATAAAATGAACTTAGAAAATCAATGGCTAGTCTTCCAAATAAATCGCTACGAATGTGTATTTTACACTAAAACTGAAAAGTGACAGATTTGATACCGTTTTTTCACCGAGAGAGAGAGAGAGAGAGAGAGAGAGAGAGAGAGAGAGAGAGAGAGAGAGATAAGGCTTTAATTTCAAATCTAGACCCATCAGATTCACATAAATTTGGGGAAAATGAATCAGAATCAGTATTTGCAGATGAAATTTGAAGCCACTTTGAGATATATAATCCGATCAGTAAATCCTAACATGTAATCAAGTTGGTAGAATTACCGACAATATGTAAAGTAAAAGGACACAAGTGCAAGTAATGTGACATTTTATTGTGGCAACGTTTCGCTCTCCAGGAGCTTTATCAAGCCATTTATAATGGCTTAATAAAGCTCCTGTCACATTAGTTGCACTCGTGTCCTTTTACTTTACAAATCCTAACATGGTTGTACAAAGGCGCGTTCTTGTCTACGAAGGTACTAACGTCTCCAATGAGATAATTGAGGCAGTAAATCATGATGGTGAACAAGATGTGTATTTGGAATTCAGTTTTGCCTCTTAAATTGCACACGGGAGACTCCTGAAGAAAGTTACTAGCCCTTGTGGTTTAGCGCTTTTATAATACTAATGAAGAAAGTTACGTCACAGAAGAAATTATCTCATGGGCCGAGGCTTACCGATAGGTAATAGAGAGGTTGCATTAAATGGGGAGAAATAATTATTAGTGGCCCATTACACGTAGTATTCTGCAAGGCTCAAAATTGGGTCCCATGTTGTTTAATGTTCTACTTAAATAATAATGATGAATGTGATGAATGGTTTGAAAAACCGACAAGTTGAAGATTGAGACACTTATGCAGCATATGGGAATCTTTATTCAGGAAACGTTTCGCCACACAGTGGCTTCATCAGTCCAATACAAAGAGGAAGGCGTAAGGAGAGGAGGATTATGAGGTAATCAGTCCCTCAATATTGATGAAGGAACAGACTTTAGTGGATAAGTGGAACAGTCTACCTAGTTGGGTTATTGAGGCTAGGACTTTGGGTAGTTTCAAATCTAGGTTGGATAAGTACATGAGTGGGAGGGGTTGGATTTGAGTGGGACTTGCACATCAGAGCTTATTTCTTGGGTGGCATTGAAAATTGGGTTGGTCAAATGTTTTGTTAGTGGGATGAACTGTAAAGGACTTGTTAAATTAGACACATGTGCAACTCTTGGGTATCTTTATTGAGGAAACGCTTCGCCACACAGTGGCTTCGTCATCCAGTTCTTCAAGTTTCTCCTTCGTATGGACTGATGAAGCCACTGTGTGGCGAAACGTTTCCTCAATAAAGATACCCAAGAGTTGCACATGTGTCTAATTTATCAACATGTCGGTTCTCTGAACCATTCATCTACAAACCTGTCAGACACTGCAACTTCTTGGGATCTTAATACTTAGGAATTCTTCGCTTGCCTAATTCTTGGGCACGACCTACTTCCACATTGAACAAATGTAACACCACCTATGACTGCTGCACCTCTCCTGCCATACGGTTTATAAGCTGCTTCTCCGCTCATCTGCCGTATTCTACTCAAGATTGATGGACTGAACACATCGACTCAAGGTTGAGGGACTGATTACCTCATTCTCCTCCTGTTCTTCAAGTTTCTCCTTTGTATGGACTGATGAAGCCACTGTGTGGCGAAACGTTTCCTCAATAAAGATTCCCAAGAGTTGCACATGTGTCTAATTTATCAAGCCTAGTGCTGTGTGTAGATCTATATATAGCCTAGTGCTATGTTTAGTTCTAGTGAAGCTTAGTACTGTGTAGATCTATATGTAGCCTAGTGCTGTGTTTAGTTCTAGTGAAGCCTAGTACTGTGTAGATCTACATGTAGCCTAGTGCTGTGTTTAGTTCTAGTGAAGCCTAGTACTGTGTTTAGATCTGTTTATACCAGGTGCTTTGTTTAGGTTTATTGTTGTGTAGTGATGGTTTTTAAATATATTGCAGCCCAGTAGTGGGTTTAGATCTATTGTAACCGGGGGCGGTTGTGTGTAGATCTATTGAAGTCTTATGTTCTGTTCACATCTATTGACGTCTTGTGCTCACTTCAGATCTATTGAAGTCTTGTGCTCACTTCAGATCTATTGAAGTCTTGTGCTCACTTCAGATCTACTGAAGTCTTGTGCTCACTTCAGATCTATTGAAGTCTTGTGCTCTGTTCAGATCTGTTGAAGTCTTGTGCCCTGCACACATCTATTGATTTCAGCGATGTCTTGACATCCATCGAAACACGGTGCTGTTTTCAGATCTACTGAAGTCCATTGCTGTCAATTGGCCTATTATAGCACCTGGCTTTTCATTTGATTTAGCAGAACCCGGTGGTATGAGTGTGCCGCGAGGATCAGCATTATGCTTACGTGTGCTATCGCCTGGCGTTCCGTGGAAGCCATCGATTACATGACGCATTTCATTATTTATTCAGAAATGCTGCCACTTGGCATGTGGGTCTGTCACGTAATTTTGAAAGTTATAAAGAAAAAAACAATAAGTCTTTTAGATGGACGGCGGCTATGCATGGACTCGTTTTTGTACGGTATGTATCAACTGAGATATTACCCGAAACTCGAAATATACCGCATTTATATACCGCACTTCGGTCTGTATTGGGTTATTGACATGTCACACTCAAGCGAGAAGTGGAGAAGGGCATGATATATGCTGGGGCGAGCACCTAAGACTTGTCAAGTGTCGAAAACTGACCGAAACGTCATGGTAAGTTCCTTTCTTAAGTGTGGGTTATTTGTGTATTGTTCATATCAGTGTCCTTTTTTCAGCACACCGGCCATATCCCATCGAGGCAGGGTGACCTAAAAAGGGATTACTACCCCTTTGCTCCCGGCATTTTAGTCGCCTCTTACGACACTCATGGGCTACGGAGGAAGAATTCTGTTCCACAACCCCATGGAAGTGTTTTGTTTACTCTTCAGATAATCCAAAATTTTCTTAAGGTTTTGTCATCGAGATGATACTGGAAATTTTGTGTTTGTTCTGATGTAATATTTTACAAGATTAGGAAAAGAATTATATTTTCCGACGACCCCCCATCAGGCAGAATGGTTTTCCAGCCATTTCACACTAGATGGCTTCTCTAGGGAATTCTATTGAATAGGATGGTTTCCCTAGGGAATTCCATCACACAGAATGGTTTTCGTGTCATTCTCCATCACACAGGATGGTTTCCCTAGGGAACTCCATCACCTAGGATGGTTTCCCTAGGGAATTCCATCACACAGAATGGTTTTCGTGTCATTCTCCATCACCTAGGATGGTTTCCCTAGGGAACTCCATCACCTAGGATGTTTTCCCTAGGGAATTCCATCACACAGAATGGTTTTCGTGTCATTCTCCATCACACAGGATGGTTTCCCTAGGGAACTCCATCACCTAGGATGGTTTCCCTAGGGAATTCCATCACACAGAATGGTTTTCGTGTCATTCTCCATCACACAGGATGGTTTCCCTAGGGAACTCCATCACCTAGGATGGTTTCCCTAGGGAATTCCATCACACAGAATGGTTTTCGTGTCATTCTCCATCACACAGGATGGTTTCCCTAGGGAACTCCATCACCTAGGATGGTTTTCGTGTCATTCTCCATCACACAGGATGGTTTCCCTAGGGAATTCCGTCACACAGGATGATTTCCCTAAATAACTTCATCATGGAAGGGCTCTCCTGTCATTCTCCATCACATAGCATGATTTCCCTAGGGAATTCCATCACACAGAATGGTTTTCGTGTCATTCTCCATCACACAGGATGGTTTCCCTAGGGAACTCCATCACCTAGGATGGTTTCCCTAGGGAATTCCGTCACACAGGATGATTTCCCTAAATAACTTCATCATGGAAGGGCTCTCCTGTCATTCTCCATCACATAGCATGATTTCCCTAGGGAATTCCATCACACAGAATGGTTTTCGTGTCATTCTCCATCACACAGGATGGTTTCCCTAGGGAATTCCGTCACACAGGATGATTTCCCTAAATAACTTCATCATGGAAGGGCTTTCCTGTCATTCTCCATCACATAGCATGATTTCCCTAGGAAATTTCATGACACAGAATGGTTTTCGTGTCATTCTCCATCACACAGGCTAGTTTAACACTCATTCTACATCATACTTTAACCACACAGCATTATTACTGTAGGTTCGCCGGTCTTGACCCGGCCCGAGTCTTTTCCAGATGGTGACCCGGCGTTGGCCTTCCGGGTGGGGAGGTCTCACATATTCTTTCTTCTGTCCTATGTTCCCTCACGGGAGGTTCCTTGACGCTGGTGAGGGGCTCCTGATCTTGGGAATTGGATCTGTGATCCGGTTTCCTGAATTGAGTCTGAATACCTTCCATCCTCCCCCTATATGCGCAGTATAATGCTATGGGGTTAGCGCTCCCCGTGATTATAATTCTGTAGTATCTGGAGGTCTTGCTATGGTTCCTCCGGCTGGAAGGTGACATCATCTCTCTTGCGATGACTCCCCGGGATGAGGAGTGTCTCCTTTCTTCTTGCTCAGGTCGCATCTTGGTAACCACGGGTCCCCTTGAGTTTTCTGACACTTGTCGTCCCAGCTGGCATTGTGATTTTGAGTTGGTCGTTGTGGCATGGCCTGAATGTTTGCTTCAGGCTGTACTACCACGTACAAACAAATATAGGCTCCCAGTGGGCTTGTTTTTTGGTTTTCCTGTGATACATCATTACAAAGGACGGTTTTCTCTGTTGTACTTAACCTCGTGGTTTTTCTTATCATAAAACACACTGTAGTTTTCCTATCAAACTTCATCACACAAGGTGATTTTCCTATCAAACTTCATCACACAAGGTGATTTTCCTATCAAACATCATCACACAAGGTGATTTTTCTATCAAACATCACACAAGGTGATTTTCCTATCAAACTTCATCACACAAGGTGATTTTCCAATCATACTTCATCACACAAGGTGATTTTCCTATCAAACTTCATCACACAAGGTGATTTTCCTATCAAACTTCATCATACAACGTGATTTTCCTATCAAACATCAACACACAAGGTGATTTTCCTATAAAACATCATCACACAAGGTGATTTTCCTATCAAACATCACACAAGGTGATTTTCCTATCAAACTTCCTCACACAAGGTGATTTTCCTATTAAACATCAACACACAAGGAGATTTTCCTATAAAACATCATCACACAAGGTGATTTTCCTATCAAACTTCATCACACAAGGAGATTTTCCTATCAAACATCATCACACAAGGTGATTTTCCTATCAAACATCAACACACAAGGTGATTTTCCTATAAAACATCATCACACAAGGTGATTTTCCTATCAAACTTCACCAAACAAGGAGATTTTCCTATCAAACATCATCACACAAGGTGATTTTTCTATCAAACTTCATCACACAAGGTGATTTTCCTATAAAACATCACACAAGGTGATTTTCCTATCAAACTTCATCACACAAGGAGATTTTCCTATCAAACATCATCACACAAGGTGATTTTTCTATCAAACTTCATCACACAAGGTGATTTTCCTATAAAACATCATCACACAAGGTAAGTTTCCTATAAAACATCACACAAGGTGATTTTCCTATCAAACATCATCACACAAGGTGATTTTTCTATCAAACTTCATCACACAATGTGATTTTCCTATAAAACATCATCACACAAGGTGATTTTCCTATCAAACATCATCACGCAAGGTGATTTTCCTATCAAACTTCATCACACAAGGTGACTTTCCAATCAAACATCATCACACAAGGTGATTTTCCTATCAAACTTCATCACACAAAGTGATTTTCCTATCAAACATCATCACACAAGGAGATTTTCCTATAAAACATTATCACACAAGGTGATTTTCCTATCAAACTTCATCACACAAAGTGATTTTCCTATCAAACTTCATCACACAAGGAGATTTTCTTATCAAACATCATCACACAAGGTGATTTTCCTATCAAACTTCATCACACAAGGTGATTTTCCTATCAAACATCAACACACAAGGTGATTTTCCTATAAAACATCATCACACATGGTGATTTTCCTATCAAACTTCATCACACAAGGAAATTTTCCAATCAAACATCATCACAAAAGGTGATTTTCCTATCAAACTTCATCACACAAGGTGCTTTTCCTATCAAACTTCATCACACAAGGTGATTTTCCTATAAAACATCATCACCCAAGGTGATTTTCCTATAAAACATCATCACACAAGGTTATTTTCCTATCAAACTTCACACAAGGTGATTTTCCTATCAAACATCAACACACAAGGAGATTTTCCTATAAAACATCACACAAGGTGATTTTCCTATCAAACTTCATCACACAAGGTGATTTTCCTATCAAACATCATCACACAAGGTGATTTTCCTATCAAACATCATCACACAAGGTGATTTTCCTATCAAACATCATCACACAAGGTGATTTTCCTATCAAACATCACACAAGGTGATTTTCCTATCAAACTTCATCACACAAGGTGATTTTCCTATCAAACATCATCACACAAGGTGATTTTCCTATCAAACATCATCACACAAGGTGATTTTCTTATCAAACTTCATCAAACAAGGCGATTTTCTTATCAAACTTCATCACACAAGGTGATTTTCCTATCAAACATCATCACACAAGGTGATTTTCTTATTAAACTTCATCACACAAGGTGATTTTCTTATCAAACTTCATCACGCAAGGTGATTTTCCTATCAAACATCATCACACAAGGTGATTTTCTTATCAAACTTCATCACACAAGGTGATTTTCCTATCAAACTTCATCACACAAGGTGATTTTCCTATCAAACATCAACACACAAGGTGATTTTCCTATAAAACATCATCACACAAGGTGATTTTCCAATCAAACTTCATCACACAAGGTGATTTTCCTATCAAACTTCATCACACAAGGTGATTTTCCTATCAAACATCATCACACAAGGTGATTTTCCTATCAAACATCATCACACCAGGTGATTTTCCTATCAAACATCAACGCACAAGGTGATTTTCCTATAAAACATCATTACACAAGGTGATTTTCCTATCAAACTTCATCACACAAGGCGATTTTCCTATCAAACATCATCACACAAGGTGATTTTCCTATCAAACATCACACAAGGTGATTTTCCTATCAAACTTCATCACACAATGTGATTTTCCTATCAAACTTCATCACACAAGTTGATTTTCCAATCATACTTCATCACACAAGGTGATTTTCCTATCAAACATCATCACACAAGGTGATTTTCCTATCAAACTTCATCACACAAGGTGATTTTCCTATTAAACATCAACACACAAGGAGATTTTCCTATAAAACATCATCACACAAGGTGATTTTCCTATCAAACTTCATCACACAAGGAGATTTTCCTATCAAACGTCATCACACAAAGTGATTTTCCTATCAAACATCAACACACAAGGTGATTTTCCTATAAAACATCATCACACAAGGTGATTTTCCTATCAAACTTCATCACACAAGGAGATTTTCCTATAAAACATCATCACACAAGGTGATTTTCCTATCAAACTTCATCACACAAGGAGATATTCCTATCAAACATCATCACAAAAGGTGATTTTTCTATCAAACTTCATCACACAAGGTGATTTTCCTATAAAACATCACACAAGGTGATTTTCCTATAAAACATCACACAAGATGATTTTACTATCAAACATCACACAAGGTGATTTTTCTATCAAACTTCATCACACAAGGTGATTTTCCTATAAAACATCATCACACAAGGTAAGTTTCCTATAAAACATCACACAAGGTGATTTTCCTATCAAACTTCATCACACCAGGTGATTTTCCTATCAAACATCAACACACAAGGTGATTTTCCTATAAAACATCATCACACAAGGTGATTTTCCTATCAAACTTCATCACACAAGGCGATTTTCCTATCAAACATCATCACACAAGGTGATTTTCCTATCAAACATCACACAAGGTGATTTTCCTATCAAACTTCATCACACAATGTGATTTTCCTATCAAACTTCATCACACAAGTTGATTTTCCAATCATACTTCATCACACAAGGTGATTTTCCTATCAAACTTCATCACACAAGGTGATTTTCCTATCAAACTTCATCACACAAGGTGATTTTCCTATTAAACATCAACACACAAGGAGATTTTCCTATAAAACATCACACAAGGTGATTTTCCTATCAAATTTCATCACACAATGAGATTTTCCTATCAAACATCATCACACAAGGTGATTTTCCTATCAAACAACAACACACAAGGTGATTTTCCTATGAAACATCATCACACAAGGTGATTTTTCTATCAAACTTCATCACACAAGGTGATTTTCCTATAAAACATCACACAAGGTGATTTTCCTATAAAATATCACACAAGGTGATTTTATTATCAAACATCATCACACAAGGTGATTTCTCTATGAAACTTCATCACACAAGGTGATTTTCCTATCAAACATCATCACACAAGGTGATTTTCCTATCAAACATCACACAAGGTGATTTTCCTATCAATCATCATCACAGAAGGTGATTTTCCTATCAAACATCATCACACAAGGTGATTTTCCTATTAAACTTCTTCACACAAGGTGATTTTCCTATCAAACATCATCACACAAGGTGATTTTCCTATCAAACATCATCACACAAGGTGATTTTCCTATCAAACTTCATCACACAAGGCGATTTTCTTATCAAACTTCATCACACAAGGTGATTTTCCTGTCAAACTTCATCACACAAGGTGATTTTCCTATCAAACTTCATCACACAAGGTGATTTTCCTATAAGACATCATCACACAAGGTGATTTTCCTATCATACTTCATTACACAAGGTGATTTTCCTATCAAACTTCATCACACAAGGTGATTTTCCTATCAAACTTCTTCACACAAGGTGATTTTCCTATCAAACATCAACACACAAGGTGATTTTCCTATAAAAGATCTTCACACAAGTTGATTTTCCGATCAAACTTCATCACACAAAATGATTTTCCTATCAAACTTCATCACACAAGGAGATTTTCCTATAAAACATCATCACACAAGGTGATTTTCCTATCAAACATCATCACACAAGGTGATTTTCCTATCAAACTTCATCACACAAGGTGACTCTCCTATTACACATCAACACACAAGGAGATTTTCCTATAAAACATCACACAAAGTGATTTTCCTATCAAACTTCATCACACAAGGAGATTTTCTTATCAAACATCATCACACAAGGTGATTTTCCGATCAAACTTCATCACACAAGGTGATTTTCCTATCAAACATCAACACACAAGGTGATTTTCCTATAAAACATCATCACACATGGTGATTTTCCTATCAAACTTCATCACACAAGGAAATTTTCCAATCAAACATCATCACAAAAGGTGATTTTCCTATCAAACTTCATCACACAAGGTGCTTTTCCTATCAAACTTCATCACACAAGGTGATTTTCCTATAAAACATCATCACCCAAGGTGATTTTCCTATAAAACATCATCACACAAGGTTATTTTCCTATGAAACTTCACACAAGGTGATTTTCCTATCAAACATCAACACACAAGGAGATTTTCCTATAAAACATCACACAAGGTGATTTTCCTATCAAACTTCATCACACAAGGTGATTTTCCTATCAAACATCATCACACAAGGTGATTTTCCTATCAAACATCATCACACAAGGTGATTTTCCTATCAAACATCATCACACAAGGTGATTTTCCTATCAAACATCACACAAGGTGATTTTCCTATCAAACTTCATTACACAAGGTGATTTTCCTATCAAATATCATCACACAAGGTGATTTTCCTATCAAACATCATCACACAAGGTGATTTTCCTATCAAACATCATCACACAAGGTGATTTTCCTATCAAACTTCATCACACAAGGTGATTTTCTTATCAAACTTCATCACACAAGGTGATTTTCCTATCAAACATCATCACACAAGGTGATTTTCTTATTAAACTTCATCACACAAGGTGATTTTCTTATCAAACTTCATCACGCAAGGTGATTTTCCTATCAAACATCATCACACAAGGTGATTTTCTTATCAAACTTCATCACACAAGGTGATTTTCCTATCAAACTTCATCACACAAGGTGATTTTCCTATCAAACATCAACACACAAGGTGATTTTCCTATAAAACATCATCACACAAGGTGATTTTCCAATCAAACATCATCACACAAGGTGATTTTCCTATCAAACTTCATCACACAAGGTGATTTTCCTATCAAACATCATCACACAAGGTGATTTTCCTATCAAACATCATCACACCAGGTGATTTTCCTATCAAACATCAACGCACAAGGTGATTTTCCTATAAAACATCATTACACAAGGTGATTTTCCTATCAAACTTCATCACACAAGGCGATTTTCCTATCAAACATCATCACACAAGGTGATTTTCCTATCAAACATCACACAAGGTGATTTTCCTATCAAACTTCATCACACAATGTGATTTTCCTATCAAACTTCATCACACAAGTTGATTTTCCAATCATACTTCATCACACAAGGTGATTTTCCTATCAAACATCATCACACAAGGTGATTTTCCTATCAAACTTCATCACACAAGGTGATTTTCCTATTAAACATCAACACACAAGGAGATTTTCCTATAAAACATCATCACACAAGGTGATTTTCCTATCAAACTTCATCACACAAGGAGATTTTCCTATCAAACGTCATCACACAGTGATTTTCCTATCAAACATCAACACACAAGGTGATTTTCCTATAAAACATCATCACACAAGGTGATTTTCCTATCAAACTTCATCACACAAGGAGATTTTCCTATAAAACATCATCACACAGGTGATTTTCCTATCAAACTTCATCACACAAGGAGATATTCCTATCAAACATCATCACAAAAGGTGATTTTTCTATCAAACTTCATCACACAAGGTGATTTTCCTATAAAACATCACACAAGGTGATTTTATTATCAAACATCATCACACAAGGTGATTTTCCTATAAAACATCACACAAGGTGATTTTCCTATCAAACTTCATCACAGAAGGAGATTTTCCTATCAAACATCATCACACAAGGTGATTTTTCTATCAAACTTCATCACACAAGGTGATTTTCCTATAAAACATCATCACACAAGGTAAGTTTCCTATAAAACATCACACAAGGTGATTTTCCTATCAAACTTCATCACACAAGGTGATTTTCCTATAAAACATCACACAAGGTGATTTTCCTATCAAACTTCATCACACAAGGAGATTTTCCTATCAAACATCATCACACAAGGTGATTTTTCCTATAAAACATCATCACACAAGGTAAGTTTCCTATAAAACATCACACAAGGTGATTTTCCTATCAAACATCATCACACAAGGTGATTTTCCTATCAAACATCATCACACAAGGTGATTTTTCTATCAAACTTCATCACACAAGGCGACTTTCCTATAAAACATCATCACACAAGGTGATTTTCCTATAAAACATCATCACACAAGGTGATTTTCCTATCAAACATCATCACACAAGGTGATTTTCCTATCAAACATCATCACACAAGGTGATTTTCCTATCAATCATCATCACACAAGGTGATTTTCCTATCAAACATCATCACACAAGGTGATTTTCCTATTAAACTTTTTCACACAAGGTGATTTTCCTATCAAACATCATCACACAAGGTGATTTTCCTATAAAACATCATCACACAAGGTGATTTTCCTATCAAACATCATCACACAAGGTGATTTTCCTATCAAACATCATCACACAGGGTGATTTTCTTATTAATCTTCATCACACAAGGTGATTTTCTTATCAAACTTCATCACGCAAGGTGATTTTCCTATCAAACATCATCACACAAGGTGATTTTCTTATCAAACTTCATCACACAAGGTGATTTTCCTATCAAACATCAACACACAAGGTGATTTTCCTATAAAACATCATCACACAAGGTGATTTTCCAATCAAACATCATCACACAAGGTGATTTTCCTATCAAACATCATCACACAAGGTGATTTTCCTATAAAACATTATCACACAAGGTGATTTTCCTATCAAACTTCATCACACCAGGTGATTTTCCTATCAAACATCAACACACAAGGTGATTTTCCTATAAAACATCACACAAGGTGATTTTCCTATCAAACTTCATCACACAAGGCGATTTTCCTATCAAACATCATCACGCAAGGTGATTTTCCTCTCAAACATCACACAAGGTGATTTTCCTATCAAACTTCATCACACAATGTGATTTTCCTATCAAACTTCATCACACAAGTTGATTTTCCAATCATACTTCATCACACAAGGTGATTTTCCTATCAAACTTCATCACACAAGGTGATTTTCCTATCAAACATCAACACACAAGGTGATTTTCCTATAAAACATCTTCACACAAGGTGATTTTCTTATCAAACTTCATCACACAAGGTGATTTTCCTATAAAACATCATCATACAAGGTGATTTTCATATCAAACATCATCACACAAGGTGATTTTCCTATCAAACTTCATCACACAAGGTGATTTTCCTATTAAACATCACACAAGGAGATTTTCCTATAAAACATCATCACACAAGGTGATTTTCCTATCAAACTTCATCACACAAGGAGATTTTCCTATCAAACATCATCACACAAGGTGATTTTCCTATCAAACATCAACACACAAGGTGATTTTCCTATGAAACATCATCACACAAGGTGATTTTCCTATCAAACTTCATCACACAAGGTGATTTTCCTATCAATCATCATCACACAAGGTGATTTTCCAAACATACTTCATTACACAAGGTGATTTTCCTATCAAACTTCATTATGCAAGGTGATTTTCCTATCAAACATCATCACACAAGGTGATTTTCCTATCAAACTTCATCACACAAGGTGATTTTCCTATCAAACTTCATCCTATCAAACATCACACAAGGTGATTTTCCTATCAAACTTCATCACACAAGGTGATTTTCCTATCAAACATCATGACACAAGGTGATTTTCCTATCAAACATCACACAAGGTGATTTTCCTATCAAACATCATTATGCAAGGTGATTTTCCTATCAAACATCATTACACAAGGTGATTTTCCTATCAAACTTCATCACACAAGGTGATTTTCCTATCAAACTTCATCACACAAGGTGATTTTCCTATCAAACATCATCACACAAGGTGATTTTCCTATCAAACTTCATCACACAAGGTGATTTTCCTATCAAACTTCATCACACAAGGTGATTTTCCTATCAAACTTCATCACACAAGGTGATTTTCCTATCAAACATCATCACACAAGGTGATTTTCCTATCAAACATCATCACACAAGGTGATTTTCCTATCAAACTTCATCACACAAAATAATTTTCCTATCAAACTTCATCACACAAGGTGATTTTCCTATAAAACATCATCACACAAGGTGATTTTCCTATCAAACATCATCACACAAGGTGATTTTCCTATCAAACTTCATCACACAAGGTGACTTTCCTATTACACATCAACACACAAGGAGATTTTCCTATAAAACATCACACAAGGTGATTTTCCTATCAAACTTCATCACCCAAGGAGATTTTCTTATCACACATCATCACACAAGGTGATTTTCCTATCAAACTTCATCACACAAGGTGATTTTCCTATCAAACATCAACACACAAGGTGATTTTCCTATAAAACATCATCACACATGGTGATTTTCCTATCAAACTTCATCACACAAGGAAATTTTCCAATCAAACATCATCACAAAAGGTGATTTTCCTATCAAACTTCATCACACAAGGTGCTTTTTCCTATCAAACTTCATCACACAAGGTGATTTTCCTATAAAACGTCATCACACAAGGTGATTTTCCTATAAAACATCAACACACAAGGTGATTTTCCTATAAAACATCACACAATGTGATTTTCCTCTCAAACTTCATCACACAAGGTGATTTTCCTATAAAACATCATCACACAAGGTGATTTTCCTATCAAACATCATCACACAAGGTGATTTTCCTATCAAACATCATCACACAAAGTGATTTTCCTATCAAACATCATCACACATGGTGATTTTCCTATCAAACTTTATCACACAAGGTGATTTTCCTATCAAACATCACACAAGGTGATTTTCCTATCAAACATCACACAAGGTGAATTTCCTATCAAACATCATCACACAAGGTGATTTTCCTATCAAACATCATCACACAAGGTGATTTTCCTATCAAACATCACACAAGGTGATTTTCCTATCAAACTTCATCACACAAGGTGATTTTCCTATAAAACATCATCACACAAGGTGATTTTCCTATAAAACATCATCACACAAGGTGATTTTCCTATCAAACATCATCACACAAGGTGATTTTCCTATCAAACTTCATCAAACAAGGCGATTTTCTTATCAAACTTCTTCACACAAGGTGATTTTCCTATCAAACATCATCACACAAGGTGATTTTCTTATTAAACTTCATCACACTAGGTGATTTTCTTATCAAACTTCATCATGCAAGGTGATTTTCCTATCAAACATCATCACACAAGGTGATTTTCTTATCAAACTTCACCACACAAGGTGATTTTCCTATCAAACTTCATCACACAAGGTGATTTTCCTATCAAACATCAACACACAAGGTGATTTTCCTATAAAACATCATCACACAAGGTGATTTTCCTATCAAACTTCTTCACACAAGGTGATTTTCCTATCAAACTTCATCACTCAAGGTGATTTTCCTATCAAACTTCATCACACAAGGTGATTTTCCTATCAAACTTCATCACACATGGTGATTTTCCTATCAAACATCATCATCACACAATGTGATTTTCCTATCAAACATCATCACACAAGGTGATTTTCCTATAAAACATCACACAAGGTGATTTTCCTATCAAACTTCATCACATAAGGCGATTTTCCTATCAAACATCATCACACAAGATGATTTTCCTATCAAACATCATCATGCAAGGTGATTTTCCTATCAAACTTCATCACACAAGGTGATTTTCCTATCAAACATCATCACACAATGTGATTTTCCTATCAAACTTCATCACACAAGTTGATTTTCCTATCAAACATCATTACACAAGGTGATTTTCCTATCAAACATCATCACACAAGGTGATTTTCCTATAAAACATCATCACACAAGGTGATTTTCCTATCAAACATCATCACACAAGGTGATTTTCCTATAAAACATCATCACACAAGGTGATTTTCCTATCAAACATCATCACACAAGGCGATTTTCCTATCAAACATCATCACACAAGGCGATTTTCCTATCAAACATCATCACACAAGGTGATTTTCCTATCAAACATCATCACACAAGGTGATTTTCCTATCAAACATCATCACACAAGGTGATTTTCCTATCAAACATCATCACACAAGGTGATTTTCCTATCAAACATCATCACACAAGGTGATTTTCCTATCAAACATCATCACACAAGGTGATTTTCCTATCAAACATCATTACACAAGGTGATTTTCCTGTAAAACATCTTCACACTAGGTGATTTTCCTATCAAACATCATCACACAAGGTGATTTTCCTATCAAACTTCATCACACAAGGTGATTTTCCTATCAAACATCATCACACAAGGTGATTTTCCTATCAAACATCATCACACAAGGTGATTTTCCTATCAAACATCATCACACAAGGTGATTTTCCTATCAAACATCATTACACAAGGTGATTTTCCTGTAAAACATCTTCACACTAGGTGATTTTCCTATCAAACTTCATCACACAAGGTGATTTTCCTGTAAAACATCTTCACACAAGGTGATTTTCCTATCAAACTTCATCACACAAGGTGATTTTCCTATCAAACATCATCACACAAGGTGATTGTCCTGTCATACTCCATTACTCCATCATTCACTTCTATGACTTTCACGTTACATTACATAAGATGGTTTTCCTGTCATAATTCACCACACAATGTAGTTTTCTTATGCTTAATCACAAAATAAGTTTTTTTCCTGTCATACTAAGTCTCATAGGAAGTTTTTTCCTGGCACAGTGAGTCTCACAGGAAGATTTTCTTGTCTTACTCTATCACTCAAGATGACTGG